>NC_091822.1:129414456-129717789 GCF_038994185.2 Dermacentor albipictus
TACAAAGCCGCCTATCTTATCTGCTTGCAAAAGGCTGAGTTCATTATCCTTAAAGAAATTAACTAGAAAACGCAAAGGGTCTTTAGAGCAGTTCTGTTCAGTCCGCGTGACACTCTTGGCAAGGCAGTTCACTCCGTCCAAAAGGCAGCGCTCCCGATCTTCTTGTGGGGCCTTTTTCGCCATAGCCCTGTTTAAGGCCATCAGTTCGTGGGGTGGGACCAAAGGCTCAAGTCCAAACTTAGGGCCTTTCTGAAGAACATTTGAAATGTTGGACGGAATGGAGGCACTTCCCATGACTGTAAGATTTCCATTTACACGTTCCGGCGCTTTTGGTTTTCCCATGGCTCTAAGGATGAATTTCAAGTTCCAATTCCACCATATCTCGGTCAAACGGGCAGCTTCGCTTCTAAGGTAATAGAAACGTCTCAGAGCAATCCATTCCGGGTACTGGGCACAGCAGACAACATGAAGCCAATCTGTATATAAACGAACTTGCCGCCACAGTTCAGATCGCCAGATCTTGCATACACGTTTCACATGGCCCCTAGAAGGTGCCACAGGGCCAAACCCTCCAGGGGTCAAATCCACAGGGCCAAATCCTCGTAGCCTGGCGCCTTTGGCTCACGACAAGCAAACAAATCTCTATAGTAACTTTCAAATGCCGTCATGATAACTTTCTGTTCTCTGAATATCCTATCATTATGTTCTATTTCCAATATTTCATTTCCTCGAGCGTACGCCTTTTCATCTGACAAAGCTCGCTTTGTAGGTACTTCCCCCGCGAGATATTTTTCGGCTCGTGCTGGTATAATTGCACCTCTGTATTTATCCTCCTCTAAGCTTTCTAGTTTTCTTTTAATGACTTGCAGTTCTTGCGTCACCAAACCCGGATTAGCTGTTTCGATTCGCATGAAGTCTTGCAGCTCCTGCCGCAGCATCTGTTCATGTTTTTGAGCCTGATACTTCATATGCCCACCTCTTTCTATTGCGTTCAATTTTACCCTTTGTTTAAATAACTCCCATTTCTCTGCGGCACTGCGTTGTGTGTCATTAAAAAATTGATCTATTTCATTTTTTGTTTCATCTATGAACACGTCATCCTTGATAAGCTTGGCATTCAATTTCCATCTTTCCCATTCAAGCTTCCTTTTTTGCTTTTGGCCGATCTCGAAGGTCACTAAACAATGATCACTGAAAGAAACAGCATCAACGTCGTAGTTCTGACACAAAGGCGCAATCTCCGGACACACATACACTCGATCTAGTCGTGCGTGGCTGGTGCCTTGAAAGTGTGTGAAATTCTGGCGACTTCCACCTCTTGCGAAGTGTGCCACATCATTTAAAGAGAATTTGCTCACGCATTCTTTAAGATACGCAGCACTTTCTTCATTTACACTAGCAGTGGTTGAACGGTCTTCCTGATTAAGGACACAATTGTAGTCACCTAACACAATCAAACACCTCTCACAATCAAAATACATACTCAATTCGCGAAAGAACAACAATCTTTCATGCGGCTTTGTCGGTGCATACACACAAATAAATCTAAATTTCGCTTCCCCGTAAGAAAGATCGCACAAAACAAAGCGTCCTTGCGAGCAACTTGTAACCGTTTCAACGACAATGCCAACTGAATTTTTAACAAACAACATACACCCGGCTGATGTTCCCACCGCATGGCTCACGCATACATTGCACCTCATAGAAAATTTTGCTACCAAGCCTTCGGTCGCCTCCTCTCTGCTAATCTTCGTCTCCTGGACCGCAAGCAAATCTAGGTCTCTTTCTTGCATTATGCGTTTGACTTGATATTGCTTGCGACTAGCCCCTAGACCCCGTACAGCGAGCGTACCGACGCGTAATGGTGCAGGTATACTAATCATGGTGATTGTAAGCGCGAACCACCAGTACAACGCTAACCGTGGCTCTACCCTGCAGTGGGAATACCAGGGTATTACTTATCGCGTCCCTGACCCCGAACCGGCGACGGTGACGCCGACCGGACTTCGGGGAGATATTTTTTACCCTTGGCGCCAGCAACGCGGTGCCACTGACGCTCCAGGCGTTTGACCTTGCGTTCGGTGCTGTCCTCCGTCAACTTCGGAATGCCTGTTATGGGACGCTTCCCGCGTCCCGCGGTCGCCCCGGTAGCGTCTGCTTGATATTCGGCCGTAGTGATCTCGGTGCTGTCGCTCATGTCTTCCTCTTCACTTGCTTGACTTAAGGGCAGTGACTCATGCGTGCAGCCTATTTCGGCACGTTCCTCAGTTGCCTTCGTCAAGTTCCGGCTGTCAGGTGTCGTCCCTCCAGTTTTCTCGGCGTCAGTCTCCCGGGCCTTGTCTTCGCATTCCTTGGTGTTGCTGTTCAGGGCAGACCTTTCGGCCTCCTCCGCGTCCATTGTACTTGTACTTGTACTTGTACTCTTGTACTTCTTCTGTTGGGAGAACCATTTTAGTTACTCTGGCGTAGCTCCTTGCACAATCGTTACTTTCGTGTCCGAACGCCCGGCACACACCACAACGTGGCGTCTGGCAGTCCCGTCGAATGTGTCCTTGCCTACGGCACCTCAAACATAGCGGGGACCGACCCGTGGCCACAAGAAGGACGGTGCCACTTCCCAACTTGAAAAGATGAGGCAGGTCATCAAGCTCGACACCTTCCATAAGTCTCATTCGCACGACTCTCGTCGTGGATGTCGCATGTTCAAAACCGGCGACGGACCAGTTGTCGTTCGACACGTCAAGGACGTCACCAAAGCTGCTCAACGCTTGCCGAAAGCTCTCACTTTGGACAGCAAAGTCGACCCAGTGCACTTTCACGGTGACGTCTTGCTGGACGGGGTCAATGACAGCGCAAATTTGCGATCACTGAGCGTGAGTGCCTCGCACTAGTTCGGGCTGTCGGCAAGTTTCGACCACACTTGTTCGGCCACACCTTTTCGGTCATCACAGACCACCATACACTTTGCTGGTTGTTTTCGCTCAAAGATCCGACGGAACAACTTGGTCGCTGGGCACTGAAACTGCAAAAATGCAGCTTTGACGTAGCTTACAAGTCTGGATTAGTTGAAATCAAGAAACTGAAATGGGCATGGGCAGGACATGTAATGAGGAGGGAAGATAACCGATGGTCATTAAGGGTTACGGACTGGATTCCAAGGGAAGGGAAGCGTAGCAGGGGGCGGCAGAAAGCTAGGTGGGCGGATGAGATTAAGAAGTTTGCAGGGACAACATGGCCACAATTAGTACATGACCGGGGTCGTTGGAGAAGTATGGGAGAGGCCTTTGCCCTGCAGTGGGTGTAACCAGGCTGATGATGATGATGATGAGAAGTCTGGCAGACTGCACCAAGATGCGGACTGCCTATCCCATCATTCAATGGATCCTTCCGACTTTTAAGCGCACGGTTCGGATGCCTGTGTATTCGCGATACCCAATTTAACCGGCATACGCAGCGAACAGCTCCGCGATGCCAAATTGCAGTCCCTCATCCACCGTGTCCGCTCTCATCTCTCTGCCCCGTCCCTACAGTTATTCGTGCCTCGTAACGGAGTCTTACACGGACGCAACACCAGCTCGGATGGCCCAGAGCTTCTCCTGGTTGTTCCTGAAACACTCCGCTCCCCTGTTCTCGCACAGCTTCATGACGCCCCAACCGCTGGACATATCGGAGCAACGCGCACATACGATCACCTTGGGCGTCGTTTCTTCTGGTCACGCCTCCACCACTCTGTGCGCCGACACGTGCTGCTTGTGAGTCCTGCCAGCGCCACAAGCATCCACCCTTGTCGCCAGTCGGTCCTCTGCAGCCTATAGACTTTCCCAGTGACCTGTTCTACCGCGTCGTCCTTGATCTCATCGGGCCATTCCCAACATCTCTGTCTGGGAACAAGTGGATTAACATAGCTGCGGACTACGCAACACGATACGCTATCACGCGGGCACTGCCGACAAGCTGTGCCACTGACATTGCGGACTTTCTCCTTTACGACGCTATTCTTCACCACGGCGCTCCTCGACAGCTGCTGACCGACCATGGTCGCTCATTTCTGTCTGAAGTCGTCGGCGACATTCTTCGTTCGTGTTCCATAGGTCACAAGCTAACCACTGCCTACCATCCGCAAACCAATGGGCTTACCTAATGCCTCAACCACACGCTGACCACAATGCTCTCCATGTACATTTCTTCAGACCACCGTGATTGTGACGGTACCTTCCCTTATTTGACATTTGCCTACGACTCGTCCCGCCATGAGACCGCTGGCTTTCCCCCCTTTTATCTCTTATTTCGCCGCCATCCCACATTGCCCTTCGAGACTCTTTTACCATTACCTGTGCACCCCGTTCCAGACTATGCCTGGGATGCAGCTTCTCAGGCCATACGGCTCGCCAGATTGCACGGAATCGTCTTTCTACCTCCCAGCTGTCCTAGAAGGCCCGCTACGATCGCCATGACAGAGTCGTTAATTACTCTCCGGGCTATTTGGTCCTCCTCTGAACGCCTTGCCGCCAGGTTAGCTGGTCGTCCAAGCTTCTTTCCTGCTACTCCGGGCCTTACAAGGTCCTACACCAGATCACTGACGTCACGTACGATATCACTTCATCGGACAGTCGATCATCTGCCGCATCCGCCAGTGATATAGTGCACGTCTCCCCACTTAAGCCTTATTTTGCAGGACATGATCCTACTTAAGCGCCGAGACGGCGCTCTCGCCAGTGGGGTACTATGTTACGCACTTTTCCCGCGCACTGAAGCATGGAACCTGCCGAACATGGAAGAATGCGCGAGAAAGACGGTAAACAGGACGATCAGAGTAGCGCTCGTGTTGTTGTTCTGCCGCCTAGCCTGCAGACGCCACTCTCTGTACATATGGTGTCAATATATATATATATATATATATATAATCAATACAACCTGTCTCAAATACAGTTTGATGCGGCAGGAAATGAGTCGGTTTGGCATACAACCGGTTCCCACTTCAAGCAAGTAATAGTTGGTGTACCCCAAGGGAGCATATTGGGCCCCCTTCTTTTCAATATATACGTAAATGACCTTGTTCTTGTCGATAGTGAACCTAAATACATAATCTATGCAGATGATACTACGGTGCTTTTTTCATCGAACCACATCGCAAGCCTGGTTTCAACCGCAAACTCTGTTCTTGCAAAAGTACAGAGATGGCCACAGGATAATGGCTTAAAAATTAACGCTGAACAAACAAATGCTATTTCATTTCAACCAAAGAATAAAGGTGTGAACTTTGAGACCGACATTATAATAAATACTTGAAGAATTCAGCTTGTTCGGTCTGTGAAGACGCTAGGTGTGTTTTTTGACAGCCATATGTTATGAACTGATCGCATCGGCTTCCTTGGAGGAAAACCTGCGCAACTCGCTGGGGCGCTCTTCAGTTTAAGACCGCTGCCACGTAAGGTCAAACTTATTATGTACAACGCTCTCTTCCTGAGTCACGTAAACTACTGCTCTCTCGTTTGGAGTACGATGTCTTCTGCAAACATAAACCGGTTACTCTTGCTTCAAAAAAAGGTAATACGTAGCATTTGCAATGCTCCAGTAGACGCTCACACTTCACCTCTATTCAAACAGTTGAAATTACTCACACTTCATTCTCTGTTAAGCAGAGATCAGGCTGTTACTAGCCTATCGTAAAGAAGTAAAACAAAGTCAGTCATACATCATCTCGTTAGCGCAATTAATTAGAAACACAACAGAGAACAGTACACGGTCACCTGAACACTGGTATGTGCCGCATCCTCACACTAACTATACTCTTCAAATGTTACACCATCGCTTACCTCGCCTATTAAACACGCTTAAACGTAATAACATAAATGTCACTTATTGTCCTATGGCGCGTTTATATGAGTATTTTAGTGATTTTTGAGCACGACCTAATTTGTTGTCTGTGACTGTTTCGGAGGTAGACTGTCGTTACACATCTCCGTTTGATATTAGCCTTTATCAACGGCTGAATCATGTCTTATTCTTTCCTTACAATGCTTACTTGGTTAACGGTTATGTCACTGCTTTTGTTGCTCTAGTGTACACTGTGGATTGCGTAGTTCTTTTTTTTTTCATTGCATTTCTGTTTGCTGGCATAATGTATAAGCCAACTGGTCATTTTTTTTTCTGCTCATGTATTGTTTTTGTCGGTCCTGAATCAGTGCCTGTGCCTGCTCCTGTTGCCCTCAGACCGGGTTTAAGGCCCGTCATGTTGCTGCGAGCAACTTTTTCCTTAAATCCTCCATAAATTGTATGTTTATAGAAATAAAGGCATTGATTGATACCCAACCTTTTTTGTACAGTTATATTACCGTAGTTTGTGAGAACTGGAGCGGAAATTTCGGGAGGATTATAATATGGGCATAAATATTTAATCGTTCGGACAGGTTTTTCTTTATGTGCGATTAGTGGTTTAGCCAGGTGACCGTGGATGGCAATTCTTCAAGCGAACCAGCCATAATACATGAAGGAATGCATGAGAGAAAAGTATAGGTGGCAATTTCACAGCCACAGGTACGATGTTTCCTAATCTGGTGCCAAGGAGCGCGCAACCTTCACGCGACTATAATCGTCGTGCTTTGACGAGAATGAGTGCTTTTGAAAAATATGTCTAATACCTAATTTTGTTTTCCTTAGGAAAGGTGCTCACCACCATTATATTTAGTTCTTAAAACACAATTTGGATTGGCTCTGTAAAAATGAGGTACTTAGTTGAAGTATTATTCAAAGTCGTTTGACTATAGTCGTGTCGCATGTTCGCTAAGCTTACTATTTGAATCACCTATTATATCTCAAAGGCTATTTCCTGTAGAGAATACGTTAGTATCATTTGCAAATATTTATTTATTTTGCTAAGAGATTTATTAGCAACGGGCGCGAACGGGTAGCTGTCACAAGCGTTCGGCGAAAGACAGCAACCACGAGCTCATGCCGGTAGCGATGGTGCTGTGGCGCAGGCGGCTACTCTTCTTCGTTACAATCGCCCTCCGCAGAAAAAGGCGCCATCCTGGCGGCTCAAGGCGAAGAGACTACTATTGGGTCGTAGTACGGCTTAAGGCGAGAGACGTGGACAAGTTCGCGGCCGCGATGGCGTAGGTCCGTCGATGGCGTGAGGGGCTCTACGATGTAATTGACGGAGGACGTTTGCTCGAGAACGCGGTAGGGTCCTAGGTACTTTGCGACAAGTTTTGAGGAGAGGCCGGGTGTAGTAGCGGGTACCCGAAGCCATACGAGAGAGCCAGGCAAAAAAGTTGGTGCAGAACGGCCGGCAGGTTGACGGGATTGCTGCTGCCACTGGTCCTCGGTGGAAAAAGAGCGGGCAAGCTGGCGGCATTCCTCAGCATGACGAGCAGCTTCAGATAGCGGAGTACTTTCGGACGCGTCAGGTGTATATGACAGAATAGTATCGAGAGTAGTAGAAGGTTCTCGTCCGTATAGGAGAAAGTAAGGGGAAAAACCAGTAGTTGCCTGGGTCGCAGTATTGTACGCATACGTCACGAAAGGGAGAACTTGGTCCCAGTTTGAATGATCAGAGGCGACGTACATGGAGAGCATATCGCCAAGAGTACGGTTGAAGCGCTCGGTCATGCCGTTAGTTTGCGGATGGTACGCTGTACTGGTGCGGTGAACGATTCGGAATTCGTCGAGTAGTGCCTTCAAAGCATCGGAAAGAAAGGCGCGGCCTCTGTCGCTCAGAAGTTCGCGAGGGGCACCGTGGCGAAGAACGAAATGTCGTAATAGGAACGATGCAACGTCGCGGGCGGTGGCAGTCGGCAGAGCAGCTGTTTCAGCATAGCGGGTTAAGTGATCCACTGCAACAATAATCCAGCGGTTGCCTGCTGGTGTGGAGGGTAGCGGTCCGTAGATGTCTATGCCAACACGATCAAAAGGCCGACGAGGGCAGGGAAGGGGTTGTGACGGGTAGACTTGTCCGGGAGGTAATTTTCGGCGTTGGCACGGAGCGCAGGAGCGAATGAACTTTCTGACGTAGTTATACATGCCTCGCCAATAAAATCGGATGCGTAGTCGAGCATAGGTCTTGAAGAGGCCGGCATGTGCGCACTGAGGGTCTGCGTGGAAAGCGTCGCAGATAAGGTCACGGAGATGGCGGGGTATCACGAGAAGCCACTTGCGACCGTCAGAGAGGTAATTACGACGATAAAGAAGGCCGTCGCGAGTGCAGAAGTGGGTAGCCTGGCGGCGAAGAGCGCGCGATGGTGATGAGGTGGATGGATCAGAAAGGATGCTGATGAGAGCACTGATCCAGGGATCCTTGCGCTGCTCCGACGGCATGTTGCGCAGTGCATGAGATGGAACTGTGGGCTCAAGGGCGGATAGGCAAGCGCAGTCAGCGGAGACCGGTGAGCGAGAAAGGGCGTCAGCGTCCGTGTGTTTGCGGCCGGAACGGTAGAGGACGCGGATGTCGTATTCCTGTAGCTTAAGGGCCCAGCGAGCAAGTCGGCCAGATGGGTCCTTAAGGGTAGACAGCCAACAAAGGGCGTGATGGTCAGTGATGACATCGAAAGGGTGACCATACAAATAAGGACGGAATTTTCCAAGGGCCCAAATAATGGCTAAACACTCTTTCTCTGTAACAGAGTAATTAGCCTCGGCCTTTGTCAGAGTTCGGCTCGCGTAGGCAACGACATATTCATCAAAGCCCGCTTTTCGTTGTGCGAGTACGGCGCCAAGTCCGATGCCGCTGGCATCGGTGTGGACCTCTGTGGGCGCTGCAGGATCGAAGTGGCGGAGGATAGGTGGCGAGGTTAGCAGGCGGCGTAATTTCGTGAAGGCGTCATCACAGGCGGGCGACCAAGCGGAAAGTTCTTTGTCGCCACTTAGAAGGGCTGTCAGGGGTGCACTTATGGAAGCGAAATTTCGAATGAAACGTCGGAAGTATGAGCATAAACCAAGAAAACTTTGAAGCTCTTTTAACTTCTTTGGTTGCGGAAAGTCGGTGACAGCGCGGAGCTTGGCTGGATCCGGAAGGATGCCGTCTCGTGATACAACATGGCCAAGAATAGGGAGCTTTCGGGCACCAAAACGACATTTTTTTAAGTTAAGTTGAAGTCCCGCGACAGTAAGGCATTTGAGAACTTGCTCGAGACGGCTGAGATGGGTTTGGAAATCAGCGGAAAAGACAACTACGTCATCCAGGTAGCATAAACATGTGTTCCATTTGAGGCCGCGTAAAATATTATCCATCATTCTCTCAAAAGTGGCGGGAGCATTGCACAGGCCGAAAGGCATTACGATGAATTCGTACAATCCGTCAGGTGTCACAAATGCTGTTTTAGGTCGATCAGATGGTGCCAAGGGGACTTGCCAGTATCCGGAACGTAAATCCAGCGAAGAAAAGAATTCAGCTCCCTGCAAACAGTCGAGGGCGTCGTCGATGCGCGGTAACGGGTAAACGTCCTTGCGCGTTATCTTGTTCAGACGTCGGTAGTCGACGCAGAATCGAATAGAGCCATCCTTTTTCTTAACGAGGACGACCGGTGATGCCCAGGGACTGTTGGAAGGCTGCACAACGCCACGCTTGAGCATGTCAGCAACCTGGTGGTCAATGACACGGCGCTCAGAGGCGGAAACTCGGTAAGGGCGCTGCCGTAAAGGTGCGTGACTGCCGGTATCTATTTGGTGAAAAACGGTCGATGTGCGGCCCAAACCGGAAGCATGGCTGTCGAAAGAAGCGCGGAACCTCTGCAGGAGAGCAATAAGCTGGCTTCGTTCTGAAGATGACGTGCCATCGTCGATGGAGCAGTGGAAAGCGTCGAGGAGTGACTGATCAACCGCAGAGTCACAAGTAAGTGCGCCAAGGCCCGCAGAAGTAGAAACGGCAGGAGTGTCAAAGATGCAAAAGGTGTCGACTGGTTGAACAAGGCCTAGGCATTCACCATGAGATAAAGCTAAAGGGCAGGCTGTGGGATTGTCGACGACCATTTTCGTGACGCCATTGCGAAGAGTAAGGAGAGCAAAGGGCAGCGGAGAACATCGGCGGCGAATGAACAGCGCAGAGGGCGTAAAGAAAACAGTGGCATCAGAAATAGCGGCGCACGACACAGGCACAAGCAGGGAAGAGCGTGGAGGGACGGAATTGTCTTCGGAAACAAACAGTTTAACACTGGAAGGGTCGTTGTCGATAGGCTCGACGTCTGGAAGTGCAGAAAGTTCGAGTTCGGCGTGACAACAGTCAATAACGGCGTTATTATTTGCAAGGAAGTCCCAGCCTAATATGATGTCATGGGAACAAGTGGGCAGCACGACGAATTCGACGGTATACAGTAGACCTTGAATGAAGACGCGAGCAGTACAGGCAGCGAGAGGCGTTATATTTTGAGCGTTCGCGGTTCGAAGGGAGAAGTCGGAGAGAGGCGTCAAAACCTTTCGTAGTGTGCGGCAGAGTTCGGCGGAAATTACGGATACGGCGGCTCCTGTATCTACAAGCGCCAGGACGGAGATTCCTTCGACAGAGACTTCGATGACGTTGGCTGGAGAGGGACGAGGACTTGGGCATTGCGACGTGGACGCAGTTCGTGCCTCGGGAACTGCGGCCATCAGTTTTCCTGCTCGGTGGACACAGGACGACGCCGCATCGGAGAAAGCGAGCGACGGCGGGGAGATGGTGAGCGGCGAGTAGAGGCGGTTGGGCGGTCAGGGGAAAAGGAAGAAGTAGGAAGGCTGGAAGGCGACGAGGAAAATGGAGCGGGGAAAGGTGGCGCCCGCCGGATGTTCTGAAGAGGAGGCATGCCACGACGACAATGGCGCGCCACGTGACCAGCACCACCGCAAGCAAAACATATTGGGCGGTCATCGAAGGTGCGCCACTGGTGGGGGTAAGGTCCGAGTCGCGGTTGAGCATTCGGAAAAGGCTGTCGGTCGGGCAGCGGCATAGGAGGAAAATGCCGGCGGTCGTGAAGCGGCATAGATGGCGGCAAAAATGTCGGTGGTCGATGCATAGAGGGCGGCAGGGGCGCTTGTGGACGAGATCGGGAAACTGCTTCAGCGTAAGTGAGAGGAGCCGTGACTGGTGGCTGCTCAACGGCTGGAGGAACGGCTTGAGAGACTTGTTCTTGAATGAAGTCGCGGATCGTAGGATGCAAAGCAGGGGGTGGTTCCTGGACAGAAGATATCAACGATAGCTGGCGGGCGACCTCTGCGCGAACGAATTCCTGGATTTTGATGAAGAGAGTAGCATGGTTGTAGTCGTCGACCCCAAGGCTGGATAGAGAGTCGGCGGGCGGCGTGGGACGGCGGGTGTGAAGCCGTTGCCTGCGCAACTCGTCGTAACTCTGGCACAATTCGATGACTTCAGCGACAGAGTGAGGACTCTTCGATAATAACATTTGAAATGCGTCGTCCTGAATACCCTTCATTATATGTTTGATCTTCTCCTCCTCTGACATTGACGCATTCACCCGTTTGCAAAGGTCGACAATGTCCTCAATGTAGCTCGTGAAGTTTTCTCCGGTCTCTTGGGAACGTGTGCGCAAACGTTGTTCTGCACGAAGCTTTCTTACTGCAGGCCGACCAAAAACTTGGGTAAAGTTGGTCTTGAAGACCAACCACGAAGTGAGGTCGGCTTCATGGTTGAGAAACCATAGTTTCGCAACGTCCGTAAGATAAAAGGCGACGTTTCTCAACTTGGTAACGTCGTCCCACTGGTTATGGGCACTCACTCGCTCATAAGACGAGATCCAATCTTCAACGTCTTTGTCATCTGTGCCGGAGAAGATAGGGGGATCTCGCTGACGCAAGGCACCGGCACAAACCAAGGTGGCCGGCGCCGTTGGAGGAGCTGGAGGAGTGCGTGCGTCGTCGGGCATGATGGGGGGTAGAGTGCGACTCCGAAGTTCCAGGGTGGTCGAAACCCAGCACGTCCACCACTTGCTAAGAGATTTATTAGCAACGGGCGCGAACGGGTAGCTGTCACAAGCGTTCGGCGAAAGACAGCAACCACGAGCTCATGCCGGTAGCGATGGTGCTGTGGCGCAGGCGGCTACTCTTCTTCGTTACAATTTATTTATTTATTTATTTACAATACTGCCAGTCTCTACTGAGACCATAGCAGGAGGGCACTATACATATGTACATGTACACTGATAATGTTTAATACATGTATAAAGTCAGTTTTGCACCTTAAAACATCAACAATTTTCACTACAAAAATGTGTACACCAAACACAAGTACACGCAAACTTTCAAAAAAAAAAGTAAGAAAGGGCAATTGAGGTATTCTATGCTGCATACCCGACTACATACACAGGGCACAAGTACATGGTAGTTTGCACGATCAATAATAGCACTAGCAATTTTAACCTGCTAAACAATTTTTTCAATTTTTAATTCAAATTGAGACAGTGACTCTGTGTTAGTGGTGAGAGGTGATAACATATTCCATTCACGGATCGCAACAGGAAAAAAGGAATATTTAAACACATTATTATTACATTTATATTCTACTAAGGTGTTTGTGTGCTTGTGCCTGGTAGGTCGTGTTTGTGAATAAGATATGTAACTTGAAATGTCAATTTTGAAAGAATTATGCAGAAGTTGATAAAGAAATTTCAAACGTGCCTGTTTCGCTCGTGCTTCGAGCGTAAGGAGCCCAGAAATTGCTAGAAGATTAGAGGGAGAGTCTTCACGTCTAAATTTGTTGTGAAT
Organism: Dermacentor albipictus; assembly: GCF_038994185.2. Classification (NCBI taxonomy): domain Eukaryota; kingdom Metazoa; phylum Arthropoda; class Arachnida; order Ixodida; family Ixodidae; genus Dermacentor; species Dermacentor albipictus. Next base: position 129,427,144 of record NC_091822.1, read on the forward strand.
AAATCGAATGGCCTTCCTTTGTATTGTTTCTATTTTCTTTATGTTAGTTTGGGTGTGAGGGAAACATACAGCGTTTCCGTATTCGAGGATCGGCCTAACGAATGTCTTGTATGCTAGGAGTTTTGTTGACAAGGGTGCGAGTCGAAGTGATCTGCGTAGGAAAAATAACTTTTGCATAGCAGATGAGGTAATGTGGTGAATATGCTCGTCCCACCTTAGGTCTGACGTTATTGTTAAGCCTAGATATTTATATTTATGTCCTTAGTAACACGCGATGAGAGTTCTTTTTTCTCTTTTACAAGTAGTCCGTCGTTAAAACTTCTCCTCTATCCCCCCCTCCCCCCCGCATCGCACCTGCCGCGCTCCTTCTCGTTTCTGGTGTCTATTTGAGCTTATAGATACCTAAACTTCTGTATCATGGGAAGCCAACAATCAAAGACAGCAAGGAAAACATATGGGAAATTACTTGTACTGACTAATTGAATTAATGAAATGATAAATTAATGACAACGAAAGTGGATGAAAAAACAACTTGCCGCAGATGGGGAACGATCCCGCGTCTTCCCATTACGCGTGCGATGCTCTCACACGCGTAATCGATTGCACGCGTAATTTGAAGACGTGGGTTCATTACCCACCAGCGCAAAGTTAGTTTTAATGCACTTTCATTGCCAATAATTTATCGTCTATTTAATTCACTTAGTAAGTACAAGTAATTTCTCGTATGTTTTCTTTAGTGTCTTTGTTCGTTGGCTTTTCATGAAATGATTAATAAAAATCGGGCCCCTCGGTTAGCCCCCTTTCTTCATAAACTGCTGTAGTAATTCGTTTTTCCTTCTTCGCCGACATCTCCAGGATCTGAGGTCTGGTGTGCTCGCGACGGCAAAATTCAATGCAATGTTTAAAAAAATTCCTCTCACAAAAGGTATCACTGCTGAGGCGAGCGGCACACCACAGATACAAGATACAGCTGCAAGTTTTATTTATTTGGAAGTTACTTTGAAGTTGAAGTCTTGTTTCTCACACATTGCAATAAGCCAGCAGTTTTGAACTCCATCAAGAGCGCAGGAAGCCTTTGTCGTACCTATTAAGACAGCTTCAGCAGTGAGCTAAATTTCGTAAGTATTTTTCAGCAAATGTAGCACTTGACTTTTTTTGTCTGCCGACTTTCGGTGGCATCTCTTCCACGGTTGTATGAAAAATGGTATACTTCAACACATTTCACTTCCTTTATTATTATATTTCAGTAGCTGGCCCGGGATATTTGCTTATACAGCATTTTATCTAGACTAGATCACTTGGTACGCCATGAGCCTTACACTTGGGTGTGATATGCGGAACAAACGTTCGAGAAGTGACGTTGTAGCTTAATATAACATCTCAGAAGAACCATAAGAACTTCTTGTTATGCAGTGTTATTAGTTGAGTAATTCCCACGGAACGTTCTACCGCAAAAATATTTTTACGGTTTAGTTACACTAGCACTAAAAGTCAACCGAATCTCGTGAGGCAATAATGCGAAGCTGTTGGCTCACTTCCGCAGTAGAGCAACGCTCCCAGTGTCACGGCCAGCTGCACAAGCAATATGCCTCCCCTGTGTGCTCTCATACCTTACTGTAAAGTGACATCACGTTTTCTTCAAGGTCTCCACCTACTTTTGTTTTTAACTCCTGCTTTTTTTTTCAGGCTATGTCTGGTTTAGGAGGGGTTCGCGTGATGTTTGTTTCACGGAAATCCTTGCGTGCGCGCTGCTACTGGCGGCACGTGCCCTGGGACGCAACGGGACGTGCGACGTAGGGACGTGCGACGTAGTAGGTGCATTCAATGATTTCTACTCTGCTTGCGAGAATACTGGCTTTTCGGAGAAAGCTTGGTTTAGATGTTAAGGAAATCGGGCGTTTTGCTAGAATTTGCAGTTGCTATTTAAGTGAGCGCTGGTGCTGTACTGTGCAAACATAATCGTTGTCACATTATCTATACCATTATCTAGTTTGGTCACAATTTTCTCTAGCAAGGGGCTCTTCTAGATGGTACCACGTCGTCAGGGAAGCATCGCAAAGCGACAGCACCAGGATATCGTTGTGTCCATAAATAAATGAAATCATTAATTAATCAATAAATATCTTCAAAGAGCAACTTCATAGAGGAAAGCTAGACGCTCGATTCGATTGGGACGTTCCCCTACTCACAGGGAGGAGACAAGGAGAAATCATTAAAGGCATGTGGAGATTAAAAATGGCATTTTATAAAAACCTACAATATACAAGCACTCCTTGTACAGGCACTTAGTCGTTGAATAATATTTATGACATATAATAAATCAGCGCTATCAGTTTGCGGGACTTGATTTTTTGATAGAGTCACTCAGTAATGCACAGACATGTCAAAAACTGTAGTATTTCCTAACGCTACCTGTAACTGCTGCAGAGTGCTTCGGGAAATTATTGGTGCTTCGGGAAGTTGTTGCAATTAATGGTAGTCGAGGTTATGATTATTGAGGGCATCAAACCACTCACTCCCTCACACTTGCCACTGATCCCACCTCTTCCGTTCGAGGCAGATCCAAGGTTTCGGGTCCTGAAATAAACTCACAGCAATAAATTTCATTGATCTCGAAACATCTTGATTCCATAAGGGCAGACGTAGCATATGACATATATTCATACACAATACTTTTCGAATTACCGCACTTCATATTGCTGAATGCTTTGTATAACTTGTGCTCAATGTGGACGTGTCGGACGTACTGCAGAGGATTCCGCAAAGCGGGGGCTGTAGCAATAAATAAAACGTTATGCAGTAAGCTTGAGTAACGATGCGAATAGTAAGAGAACATAAGATTGAAAACTATATTTCCATGAATAAAGCAAAATATAGGCTTTTTCAGCGCGAATACGTTCAATGGAGTATAAGCCTATTTCTGTGGTGAAAACAAAGTTGAAAATTTTAAGTAAAAATTAAACAGGAAGCCTTTCTAGAAAAAAAGAAAAACAAAGATGTGACCGAGAAAGCGCCTTCAGAGACTAGTTTCCTTTTCTTTTTATCAAGGAAGTTGCAGGTTATGTGCGATGCTCTAGGCATCGCACGCGTCATGGAAAAATGTGGGATTGTGGGATTGTTGCACGCCTAGGGCTAGCTGTAGGTGCATCCTGATTCATTGTCATTACTTTATCATGTAAGTACAAGTAATGTCCCCTATATTGTCCTTGGTGAGATCTTATGATACGATTATATATATATATATATATATATATATATATATATATATATATTCTTTCTGCTACACTTGGGCTCTCTATGAGACTACCGCTAACTATGAATGGCCATACCGGGTCATCCTTCGCTCATCACCGACTAACTACGTGATCGAACCCATTGAACCGTGCTCCGACATGCGCCGTCCGGGATGAAACATTGTCAACGTCGAGTGCTTCAAGCCGTACTATGATGCACTCATAGTGAGGAGCTGTTAGGTCACCGGACGGCTTCATTTTGTTCCCGGGGTTAATTGTAGCGAAGAAGAGCAACACTTGAGTGGACCACGCTCTGCAGCGCTCTATAGTGGTTCAAGTTTTCCGGCGCTGTTCGGGGGGAACGGCACTCGCGCTGAGAGTACGCGCCCGGCGCTGATGGTCGCCTCAGCCGCTCGTGGCTGATAAACAGCTTTGAAATATACATAACGCATACGCGTATGCTTTTTGTACTCCTTGCTTTACGCTATACCTCCATGACTGCTGCTATCTCTAATGAGTCTATTCAACTCGATTCAGTTATGTCCTGGAATCCTTGTGTGGAAATACTAATTCGCGACACTAAGTCATGATGTAAAACTTACAAAGCAAAGGTAGTTGCTGGAGTGTCATTCCATGTGTTTCCTATTTTCTGTGCTCTTTTTCAATACACAGTGTGTCCTCACGTCAGAAAAGCCGCCATTTCTCTACTATCTTTTTAATTCCGCTGAGAGATATGAATGTAAAGACACACACCAGATGCGTTCGTGACTTTCTGGGAATTTCACAAGTACGAGTAAATTGTTTCTTGCTTACAAACTGATGCCCTCCTTTATGTAAACAAAAGCTTTTCCTTGATATTAAATTATTATTATTCGGTGCCACTTGTAGCAAGACACTGAAGATTTGTGACACTATTACCGTTTTATTAGTTGAGTATGAACGCAAAATTTGTATACCTGTAAAATGTTCCCAGAGCGAGAGCGGTGGCATACGATTGTACTAGGTAGATACGACACTCAGGTAAGGAAGAGTTCTTAGTACCACGACATCCTTCTACAAGTTTTCGGGTGAATTCATCGTGACCAGACGTTTACCTTGTATCTGTTGAGAAAAACCTCAAACGAAGTTCTTGTCTGGCAGTCAATTTGAACAACATTTAAACTTTCATTTTTTTCTAAGAATAACATTTAGGACGGAAGAGGTCAAATTATTTTGCATTAACGCTCAGGTTATTCACAGACAAAATATTTCCCTCACTCGTTGCTGTACCCTGCATTAATGCCAATTGTAGTTTAGGAGCTGTAACACGTGTGTTCGATGTAACAGATATAGAACTACATTTTGAACCATTCTGGTTGGCTATCGGATCACTGCGAGAAATATAGACGGCATTGCGATCCTAATTATTGCCTGTTTTAAAAACGTATTTTTGTCCCTTCTTACATACATATGCATATAGAAAAAATTCTCAAAGACTAAATTTTATTAAACGTTTTTGTATGTCATGAATTTACCTATAAGAACCTGGTTCCTTCGGTGGTAGATTCACAAGGAAACATTTGTAACAGTAGTTATGCCACCACGAATGCAAGCGCGAGAGCAAGAAACGCCAGAGAAATGAAACAAGGCAGCTTTCGGGCAATTCTTCGGAGCAGAAGAACTATGTCCTGGAGTAAAACTTCGCCCTTTTTATGTTCGAGCGGTGATGTCAAGCCTACGTGATATTTCGATGCACTTAGTGGCATATTACACAAGGTTGCAATAATTTGTAAAGAATACTTTGTTCTATCAACCGCAATGAACCCTTGTCTTCGTGTTTTCTTTATAAAGTTATCGTTCATTCTGCAACACATCACAGTTATAATATGTCAGAATGTTTCCCTTTGCATAAAACAAACCACCCTGGTGGTCTAGCCGCTGTGTCGTTTCGCTGCTAAGAACCACGTCACGAGAGCAAATGGCGGGAACTGGTGCCACGTATCGGCAGGGGTGAATTGCCTAGACACCCGCATCCTGTGCAATGGGAGCACGCTAACATAACCAGGTGGTGAAAACTAATCCGGATTTCCCCACAATGGCATCCCTAATAATCAAATCGTGGTTTTGGCACGTACAGCCCAGAATTCTATAGAACGTTCACATAGCACAATAAACAATCAACTTAAATCCAGCAACAGAATTGACTCAAATATCTGCAACCTCCATTTTTAACATTTATCGCATAGCAGGTTTTCGTAGCGGGAGGTCACATGGCTGACCATTGCAAAAGGTGCTTGTGTACTCCAGTGTACAAAGACTCCTGTGTACTCGGAGGTGTAAGCGTTCAAATAGAGAGGGAGTTGTTGGACACACTTCAAGTCATGAGGCGTGGTGCGCAGAGGGCGGCAAGCTGTTCAGTATAGAATTCTTCTACTCTTTTTATTATACTATTAATATTATTGATGACATTATTCTGCTTATCTTCCACTGCACACATATTGCACTGCCGTTGGCCAAGTTGTCGTCCCATTGATTTTTTTGCGGCGACCAATACTTACTGCTTCGTCAACCTGTCCGATGTCAAAATTTCGAATATCGCTTACTTTCTTGTTTGAAAGCTTCGATATTTCATCTATTTTGATCTGATCTCTTGAGGTAGACACGTTAATGCTTTGTCCAGGGTGTCTACCAACCGGGAAAACCGGGAAAACCGGGAATTCTCAGGGAACTTGAACAGTCTGGAAAAACTCAGGGAAAACTCAGGGAATTTGTGCTTCCATCAGGGAAAATTAGCTGTAACTTTATTGAAAGGGAACGAAAGTCGTGTTAATGCTGGCTCCAGTAACAGAGGAATCGCAACCAATCATTATTGATGCCGTGTCATCGGCACGATGTATTGCCAGAGTAGTTAACGACCGATTTTCTAGACGCCCGATTTTTCGGACATGCCCGATAATTTGCACGGTTTTGCGGCACCACCACGTACTCCATATAGTCAATGTATATTGCCCCGACTGCAGGTCTGAAATGGCATTAATCAAAGCCGCCACCGCCGCTATTTTGATTATCTCGCCGCTTCGAACCGGCACTCTCGCAGTCAAATCCGCAAATCCGTAACCACCACCGCGGCAATGTCAGGCCTCGCTGCTTCTATGTTCGCTATTAAGCTTCTTGCCGTGCGGTGCCGTGTTTTTCATTGAAAGAGTTTGCCGCTATCACCAATGGCACCGACTCCGCCTTTGTAATCCTAGCGATTGGCTTTGAAGCTCGCAGAGCACAGCGCGTTGCGTAATGCCAGTCTGCGAAAGTTAGCTTCGCCTCGGTACACTAGTGTTAGGCGGTGAAGCATGAGAAGCGTGGGAAGGGGGCAATTGTCGCGGGACACAGTATACATTACTTAATTACACATGCGTGCACCTCGTCTTCTGTCACAGTACAAGCCCTGATATGCCTAAAAAGCGTACTGGCAGGCCTTCAGAGCTTTTTGAGACGTGCCTGTGGTAATTTTAGCCCTTAAAGGCAGTTAAAGACATGCATTAATTTTTTTCAGACTGCCCGTTTTTTTTTCAATTTTTTTTTGCGGCCCCTCGGAAGTCCAAGAAATCAAATGTTGACTGTACAACTGACCAAGAGGATTCTTCAGATGATCCATGTGGTGAAAGCGTGGTAGAAGGAGGATGAGAACAGAAAGGACAGACGCACTGAGGAATTAACGAGAAAGGAAGGGTGCCGCCACCTTTTTGAAGGAGCTTGAGCTAAAAAAACTAAGTGATGGCTGATGCTGAGACACAGGTGTCCCTCATCCAAGCCAAAATAAATTGTTTACGCAGTGAAACCCAACACTGAGATGTTGTGTACGGGCTGAGAGTATGTCAGGACAGTTGAGGTTGACTTCCCAGCTGCTGAGAGAGAACCTTAGTTGTGACAAAGTTCAGGACCTCATACAGATGAGCTTGCTATCAGTTGATAGAAATAGCTGATATTAAAAAAATATTTACTTATGTATGCATCTCCTTTTCATTCGTATTTGAAAATGTTCGACTCAATTTGGAATGGGCTTTACCATTTCTTTCGCTGTGCATTTTACTAACACCTTCCTTCTGTTTTCTTTTTAAATAAAATATATATTACTCCTTACTATTCAAACTGGATTAAGTCATTTTTTTGTTCCAGCATGCTTACTAGAGAGTGACAGCATCAGGCAACGTGGTGTCAGCCTGTCTTGACATAAAACAAAGATCTGACTCATTCAGGGAATTTCGCAAAGGTGCTCAGGGAAAACCTGGAAAACTCAGGGAATTTGGAAATGTCAACTTGGTAGACACCCTGTTTGTCGTTTCTTTATTAAGTGCCTTGTTAGTTCGGAGAGCTTACTTCCCACTTCAAATGCTTTTTTGAAGTAAGCTCAGTTACGGTTTTATTCATTGTTTCCATGTTATCGACATCTTCCACCTCTGGCGCTTCATATTGGCTTACCGCCACAAGCCTGAATTCGTTTGCTTTTACCCTTACAGCGTCCATGATGTCCTGCTTTTTCTTTACGAATTTTATTCTTGCTCTCTTCAAATTTATAGAAAACGTAAGCCGTGGTAAGCTGTGATCACTGCCCTTTACGCTACCGAACAAATATGCACCTTCCACTATGCTAGGATAGGGACAGACTATGAAAGATATTTCATTTATGGATTCTCAATTACAAATGTTCCAGGTCCACCAACCTGGTGCAGCGCTTTCTAGACGTTATTTGTTTTTCTCAATATTCTATTCCTTTCTGCTGATTCGGCCAACGATTCTCCACTACAGTGACCCTACAATCAGTGTCGTAGTTGCCAACTGCTTGTCCCCCATACTGAAGAAGCCCATGACTGCAGTGTACTTGGGTGGTTCCTTTTGCACCGCTAATTGCACAGTTCATATACCTGTTTTATGCATTCATTATCATGACAGGAGGTTGGAGCGTAGGCTTGAATACCTTTGATGTTTATCTCCTATTTAGCTTTATTAAGACGACTGCTACCCTCTCATTAATCTTGTTAAATTCAGCAATGCTGCCCGATATGTATTTATGAAATAAAAAAACCTACGCCGTGTTCTCTAATCTAGAAGACATCTGTAGCAGAGAACATAGCCGTTAGAAAGCACTTCCATAAGCTTCACAACTTCTTCCAACCTCACTAATGACAATAATATCCCAGCAAACTTTTGCTCGCTAATGTCTCAAAGAACCCTGCTGTTCACCTCTCTCGGGAGGGTTCGCGTGTTAAACGTTGCCAGGTTGAGTTTCCAGTACTGCGTAAGCGCCGCTTTTCAATGAGCGCCTTTCACATCAATGCTTAAGCGAGCTGCGGCATGATTACATGCGGTATGTGCGACTCTTCAATGAACCTCTCGCCAACTTGTGTTACAGAGTATGTGTGTTTGAATGTGCGGCAAAAAATAAAGAGCGTTTGCAGGTACTGGCACACTGTGCATCTCGTCTCGCATGCCATGTGTGGTCTTTTCAGACGCGCCCATAAGCAGACGTGCCCATGGCGCAGCAGGTTGAGAACGAAGCACGAGAGAGAGATGCACGGTTGTCGCTTGGCGTGTTTCTTAATGCTCGAACGCACCGGCATGCCATGCATTTCGAAGGCCACGTGCAGGCTGCGCGATGGCGGAGCTATATGGCGTCGAGTTTTCTTCGGGAAGCGCGAAAGTACCTCTGCAGTACACGCGTCGTACATAACTTGTTTCGACGTTGGCAATAGGCTGTGCCACTATATTCACTAGTTGCTAACGGGTTACTGTCGACAGTTATGATGAGATGGATTCTATTGCGTTAAAAAATCGATCAGGATTCGGCGGACTTAACATTCAAATTTTAGTCATTGCGGCGTACACCCATGCTAATACCTGCTTGTGTGGCATCTACATGTGCTATTATAGGAATAAGTAAATGCATAGCTTTTTTTCGTGCCCCGCGCAAAGTTTCTCGTGCTATCGAGCCTTCAGACTGCAGCACGTAGCAAGCGATGACATTCAAACTCACGGAGCAGAAGACGCGCCTTTCTCTTTATTACGCCAATAAACCTTTATTTCAGCTTGCTGCGCCTAAGCTGAAACATTGTTCGTGCGTTTGTATATTTAAGTGACATTTCACTATCAATATTTGCCTTTGTACGGCCATTTACACTTATTCCTGCCAGACAGGTCAGTCCCTTTTGCAGCAAAGCCAACGTTAAACAGCTAGCAAGCGCACAATCTTTTTTTCTGTGCTCTCCTATGACTACTTTAAATTCTTTCGGTTGGCGGCTTGTATATCTAAATGACCGGAACATTGGTTCTTTTAAGCAAACAGTGTTCCGATTTTCAGATTCATATGGCAAGGTAACCGCCATTGCATTTGATGACTTAGCACGACAAAGCGTTGCTCTCACAATCGCCTGCACACAAAAAAATAAGGAATAAATGAAATAAATTCTAGGCTGTACCTTTCCACAAGTTGGCATGAATATGAGATACACTGTGGTGAGGGTATCCTAATTAACTTGAGCCATATGGGGTTCTCTTACAGGGGGCAAAATCTATGTACACGAGCGATTGCGTTAAGTTCATTACCTGAAAATTAAACTGCACTTAAGCAACAAGCTTAGCGTAGCTTGAGAGGTAATATACCTTCAGGAACGCATCTTAAAGGAGTTTTAAAAGCGGAGTACCAGAAGCGTCAAAACCTGGTGGGACCACATCTTCAGCATTAGCGGCAATAATATTGATGATTTTAATAATTACTCACTTTTTTATATTGGGGCATAAATTTGGCTCATGAAGTTTCACATGGTTTACTTCGCTGGTCACGCAAACGCGACCATACCAGCATTAAATCGCCAACTCAAATACAATTTGACTCGTAACGCAAGTTAGTTATTCCTAGTTTAGTTAAAAGCTATGTAAAGTGATCTGGCTACTTACATGAGCGTAACGGCAACCACAATAAAAACGAGAATCGTTGCCTTGTACGCCGCCATTGTTTGTCAAATTGCGATCTTGAGAATCACAGTCGTTGCTGTGGCACTGGAGTGAGAATACTTTCTTGGAGCTTTTATAAGCCACAGCATCTAGGTTCATGAATGTAGTTGCAGCAACACTTTCAATGGGAACAGTTCCATTCATCAAAAGCCTTTTTTTTGCTGAATATGATGCAACGTCTTTGGACAATAGTGGAGGTGCAAAATAGCATTCACAAAGCACGCGACCTAAAGGTCATGCACGTGGCCATTCATTATGGCTGTTAGAAAGAATACAAAATTGTTGACTGTGCGTGCCCGTCGAAACAAACCAAATTCATTCGTACTTTATTGTCCATGGCTGCTGAAACAGCTATGCAGATCCTAGTTTAGGAAGTAGTTGGCTCCTGAACTATCCCTCGGGCTTGGTGAAAGATACACACTCCGCGGATAGCATACGTTACTGTGAACATCTCAGGTGAATTTTGCAGTCATGCGCGTCGCGTTGAGTTCACTTTTCTCTCAAACGCTCTTTTTTCAGCAGAAGGCGGCTCGTCACTCTTTTCTGGAAAGCAGTGATTTGGGCTTGTTGGTAAGACATCGAAAGGCTTATAGCGCATTAAACAGACAAGGACGAAAGTGAGGCGTGACACACACAGGCGCTAACTTGCAACAATCTTTATTTCGAGCAAGGGACCCATACATATGTACAACTTTTTCGCGTACATCATACATGCGCTGTTTACAAAAAGCCCTTACACACTATTGCGCAGGTACGATAACTCTTTGCGGGGAAGGGTAATTGATGGTTTAGACACACAGTTATCGCCAAGCCGATCAATCATTTCTGCTTCTATAATTTCGCGAGTTATCCTACCTCGGGCTTTTCCCACAATGGAGCAGTCTCTGTATGCTGGAGCACACGTCGAGTGGTCACCATCATCCACCCCGGCAACAGTGTAGCTGCAATGCCTGCAGTGGGCGTCAAGGGACCCGCCCCGCTTTTCTGGTACGCAGAAAACGCATTATGTAAGTCATGCCCGGAGCCGATGACCGAAAGCATCAAGGATCAGATCCTCCGTCTTCGATTGGCAGGTTACCGTACACATGTACTTATTAGCGTTGCTGAGGGTCTCCTCGGGTTGAAGCTATCAAATAATTCCGCCAGCGTGCCTTGTGTATATAAGAGGAGCGTTGCTGTCATCCCATATATTCACGGCTTATCGCACCGTATAAAGAAAATAGGCCAACGTGCGAATGTTATGGTTGTGTTTTCAGCTGCTACAAAATTGCAATGCCTGTGCAGACTAACCGGACCAGGCCTCTCTGATAAGCACACGTGCAAAAAGAAACACCAGGAGCCGTTTGTTGAGTCTCCCCACACCACACGATGTGGGGAGACTCACGAAGTGACGCGAGAGGTCTCTTGATAGATAACTTTCTGTTAAACACGGGTACATTCCTGTACAAAAAAAAGCGAACCGACTTGTTATAATATGTATGACAGTTCTCATTCTTTTATAGACCTATCTATTGGCTCGGCAGCTCTTCTCCGTTACTTAGAAAGGAGCGGTATTAAAAATCCTTGCGAAAGTGACCATTTTAGTGTACCTTTAAACTGACTTGTACAAAACGAATGCCCTCCACATGCGCATCGGTGCAAGCTAGCATCTGCCGACTGGGACCATTTTAAGAGATCGACCTACCTATCACGACATTTTATCGCCGATTTTACTATGACGACGTGGTAGCGTATTTTACTTCTTTTACCATTAAAGCAGTGAATAACTTCCACAGTCCACAGTCAAGCGGTAGCTCGTCCAAAATACGAGTTCATTGGTGGAATGAGAGTGCTAGGAGGCGTGGAAAAAACAAAATAGAGCGTGGGCCATACGGCACCGATCCCCAACTGGAGAAAATTTGATAGCATTGAAAAACATTAAATCACAGGGAAGTCGATCGCGACGGTAACCCCAGAAGACAAGCTGGGAGAGTTTCTTGTCCGCCATGAACTCGTACACACAGGAGGCAAAAGTGTGGAACGGGCTACGGAGACTTAAGCGACAAATAATTCATTCACTGCCCTTGGATTGATAAAGAAGGAAACAAGTTGTGGAAGACCAGGCCGACGCTCTCGGTGAGCACTTTGAGCGCGTGTCTAGCTCCGCTTACTATTCGGAGAACTTTCTTAAACATAAAGCAATAGAAGAACTGAAGCCATTAAATCGGAAATGTATTCCAAACGATCATTATAACCGTGCATTTTTCATTTCCGAAATTAAAGCTCCCTTATCAGAATGTCAGAGCTCTGCACCCGGCACCGATAGAATCATGTACGACATGCTTAAGCCCCTGCACTCCGACACACAAATCAGGCAACTAACACTATTCAATACGATCTGGCATGCTGGGTATCTCCCATCTAAATGAAAAGAAGCTATTGCCATCCCTGTTTTGATGCACGGAAAAAATATATCATTGCTGACCAGCTGCCATCCAGTAGCGCTTAGGAGCTGCCTTTATAAGCTTTTCGAAAAAAATTATCACTCTTCGTCTGGTACATTTCCTAGAGTCCAGCAAAATGCTTGACCCATTTCAATGTGACAATATACGCTGCGGTTTCGCACTCGGTACCTAAAGAACAAGGAAATGCTAGATAATATACTTAAGGAAATTCAAAATAGTGCCGCTTCCACAATCCTAACGCCGACTTATCAAAATAACTTCTATTAAAATAGGTCAAACTTTCTATCGCCTCATTCTTGGTATGTGGTAGGTAGGTGTACTGTCTCGCCTGGCTTAAAAAAAAACAAGAGTAAAAAGTTCTTGGGTATCCCTACATGGATGAATGCGGTAGTATTGCGAAGTCTTCGCGATGATGACTCATTTTACGAGGCGTAATGATACTGTCTACACTTTGCTTTGTATTATTTCACCTGCCCGGGCCTCGTGCGCGTACATGGGTGGACATCCAATGGAGGCGGGCGCAGCTATTGAGTGAGAAATGGAAGTCGAAGGTTCGTCTATCAGAACGCACGACAGAACTCACAGAAACCACCGCACCGCCTAGCAGTGGGCGATCATGGTCAGCGCCTCGCAGGGGGAGGGCGGGAGGGGCAGTGTGAGAACGCTGCCCTGATGATAGGCATCGGAGCAAGCTGCGGAAGAAAACGATGATGAGAGCGCAAGCAGTAGCACGCGCGCGTCTCTGCAGCACATGTAGCATCTCAGTAGCACGTGGCAACACGGCTCGGAAATACCATAAGTTCATCATTAATTTTTTACCTATTCTCACAGCCGGCAAACTTTACTTCTTTCTTGCTGAGTTCATTACGAAGAAAAGGAGCCTAGCAGCTGCCCCTTCAGCGCACACTCTCCGCAGTTCAAACAACCGCGAAACGGATAACTGCGTTTACTCTTAACCGCGCGAACCAAAAACAATAATTCTACGTTCGTCAATTCCCGCCTAAATTTCCCGCCAAGAAGGAAAACAATAGAAAAAAAGCAATGGTTACAGGCTTCTAGAACGGGTCAGTTTAATCGTCTTCAATAATCTGCTTTATAGAAAGATTTTCCAGTTTAACTGATTTCTTCTGGAATTTGACTTCTGCAATCTCGACTTTCGAAGGTCAAGACGAAATAACATGAATACGAAAGAATTATATCTCTTTTCTGACAGCCGGGCAGAAGTGACACGGGTTTACATGCACAACAGCTAAAACACAGATTCCTACAAAGACATAAAGATATAAAACCGTTGGCCATTCATTGCGCATTGCCTGTTTTAACCTGCCTACATTGTGTTCTTTATCTGCGTACGTTGGTCGAATGAATAAGTACTAGGCATAAACGTTAGTCCGCCTACGCAGTCGTATCACGTCTGCTGCTGCTTGGTCTTTCCATGCCTGTGCATTGTTCAGAAACAGTATGGTGAAACAGCTGTTCCGTGCATATGAGATCTATTTCTATTTTGTATTCCTGCTGCACCCTTATTTTGCAGAAATCAAAAAAATTTGACTTGGACTCGTGGCATTCCAAGAGCTAGCACCTTTTCCGTTGCGCTTGATAGCAAAGCGGCACATGAATGATAGAAAATCGTCCATGGTATGCTAAGCACATCAATATTAAATAGAAAATTGCTGGACGCGCCAAAGGAATAGCCTCTTCTGCCCCTGCTCTGAACAGTTAACATATCGTGAGAATGTGTATTCAGAATCAAACAACAGCAGGGGCCTTATAACGTAAAACTATTCCAAGGTGTGTTTAGTCCATTCTCCTGATGTCAAATTTGCTTAACCGCCGGCACAAGCATCGGGCGGCGACCCGCAGCGTTGCCTCAACAGGCCAATCAAACGGCCTCTTAGTTTATAGCAGGTTAATTTTCTTTGCTTTCAGGATGAATAACATCATCTAGATTGCGGGGTTTTTCGTTTGTAATAGGCTGCCAGGAGGCAAGGAGCACGTTCAAGTACATAGGCTTTTAACGGGGCCGAGCGAGCGCACTGAAAGTAGATAACCAGATGAAAAGGGCGCAAGAGTCCATGATTGGTCCGCTTTCACTTACTTAGCCTCGCGAGAGGTCGTGGCGGCGTGTACCGGAAGGTTAAGAATGCCACTAAAACGGATTATCAGGAAGAAAGAGTTGGCAAAGGGAAGTCGCAAGCGTAGTGAAAGTACTCGAAAACGCTAGAGGTCCACGCAGAAAGTTTTATTATAAGGAAAAAAAAACATATGCTCTCCGGAAGGTGCGAGTATGCAGTGCTTGAGCGATCGGTGGCCGCCATCTTTTATTGCTTTCGGAACGGGTTCGGCTGCGACTATTCAGAGAAAAACCAATTTTCTGAGGCATAATAATGCATCTTCAACGCGCACACGTCATCTTGACACAGTGAGTTTTCGCAGTTTTGTGAAGTCGCGTGACATGCAGGGGAAATGGATGCAGCCTGAAAACTTTTCAGCAAGTGCCGTGGGTTAAGGGTGAAAACGTCGAATTAGAAACAAGTATTTCTCTTTTCTCCGGTCCAATCATGCATAATCAGTGTGTACAGGTCATATCATATGGGGATCTGTCGCGGTTTTCGTGATGTCGCGTGACAGACAGGCAAACTGGGGTGGTCCCAAAATTGCGGTGTGCTGATTGCAGGACTGGAACATAAACGTTTGGAATAGCTTTATGCAACGACGTCCCAGTCCTCGGCAACCTGGAAAAAACAATCTAATTTCAAGCGAAACACTTTATCGGCCAGTTGCGAATTTTCCAGTGGCGCGTTACTATAACTCTTAGCTAAAAATGCTGCCCGTATATAATGCTTTCAAGCACTTTTAAGGAATCCCTTGCAAAGTAGTTACTCATACATACACATTTGACTTCGCGAGAATATTGGCCCTATTGTTTCCACTATTTGCGCCAAATTGATCTTTGTGACTATTTTAGTTCTCTCCGGGACACGGCCTCAATGCTGCGTTATTCATGAAATATAGGTTTAGTGCTCCAGATCGCTTGTATACCTAAGTTACGGCTAAGGCTTTATTTAGTCCACAAACTTTGAACTTCGTCTATATATATATTACTATAACCTGGCAGTCACATTAAAGAATACTAAATTAGGCGGCTCTTTTAATGCACCGAGGACACTGGAAGTACCAACTACAAAGCTCGTGTAACGCAAGAAAATTGACAAAAAAGGCATTAAATGATTATGCAAGACAACTCTATATAGGCCAGGAGCGTTACCGATTTGCCACACATTCCACTTACAGTGCTATTCATTCCCAGCAAATCTAAACATGAAATACGACAGAGTTCTTTCGCGACATTGGAGAACATGTGATAACGGCCCTATTATACTTTCGAATGTTTTCTTAATTTTTTGCGAGGACTATTTCCTGCACATGCATTTACCTTCTACCGCAAATTTCTCAGTATTCCTACAATTTTAGCTGCATGTGAATGTGGTGTCATTTGTTGTTTGGCATACAACGGGCTCAATTCGAAGTCGTAAGTTTTGCGCAAGCCCGTGGTCATAGTTCTTGTCTTCTACGCCACGTTCTTGTCTTCTACGCCACGTAGACAAACGTAGCTAAGCATTGTGCTTCAATAGCATAAGAAATCCCGCCCATGTGGGGGCTTAGTTTACTCCATACCGCACTTTTGTAGTCGACCCTGATTATGTAGCTTGTATGCTTGAGTATAGTTTCCAAACTACCCTCAATTTTATGTACCAGAATTCATTACCATTGTACCCACGCAGCGTGCCCACGTGCCCACGCAGCGAACATTAAGATAAAAATAAAGTACGTATAGCAGCTTTTACCCACGTTTGCCGAAAGTATTGTGTGCACTGTCTATCTGTTCTGGCCGAGACAATCATATTTTATAGCAGAGCACTGAACAACGTCCACTGGAGCCAGGTTTAGCGAACTAAATAAAGTGTAAAAAAATAGTGGTTTTCGCGGTACTTTTGTATCCGAAGCCATTGTCTTTCTAGAAAATAAAAAGGTACCGATATCGAGAAAAAAAGTCATCCATATTTATTATATATGCGTGCTGGCAGCGCAATTACAATGGCAGCCGTATTTGTCACCTTTAAATTCTATAACCGAGGGCACCTTCACGGGGATCACGCTCATTTCCTGTGCAATGCATCGTGCACGTAGAATAAACGATAAGAGATAGTTACACTCGTTGGGCGCACAGAGACTGTATAAACGCCGGTGGTACGATCCTTTGCCTTCGATTATGGCTTGGGGAGGTATTATCGTGAAATGATGATGCGAAAGCTCCAAATATTTTCAACCAGCGCACACCAGAATTACGATTGACATAATCGTAGGCTGCAGATGCTATCAGAATCAGGATCGATTTTATTGTGTTCAATACAAAAATTGCAGGATGACTGTACATTGGCATCATGCCTTGGCATAGTGCACACATGGCTTAATTTGCCACACGCCTATCGCCGTCTTAATGCGGCCATGTTATACTGGTTTTCCCACCACTACGGATAACCACCTTTCTGAATTTCCTGTAGTGACTGATGGGATTGCACTGAATTTCGTATATGACCGACATAATAAGTAATTTAGCCCGAGGTTTATTTGTTCGTTGGGTAATAAATAGAATGGCTTTGATTATTCACTATAAGGTACAGCCTGATATTCTGGATCCAATCAAAGCACAAATAGGAAGAGAGCTGTCATTCCCAAGTTACGGAAAATCAAAGATAAACAGTCGATGCTCCGCTGTTATTGCAGAATAAATTAATACGGCAACATTCAAGAAATTCTGCATTTTGGGAGGAATTCATAATAACCTAGCTTTTGAAACGGAAGCTAAGAAAACACAAAAAGAAAGGTAGTACTGGCAACAATAACCATGGCCTACGCTACGCAAAAGGCAATCGTCCTTTTTAGTATAATGTGATCTGTAAAAGGTTGTATCAAATTACATCGATGAAGCCCGTCACGCTGCAAAAGTGAAGAGAACTTCTCTTGCTTAGGCGCTGCAGCAGACAGTGCCTTTTATGCGTTTTCAGTGCTCCGTGCCACGCGCCAAAATATTTTATTCAGGCTACACGCTCTCGAAATGAATTCCAGAGCCATTTGAGATCTTGCTGATATGATTGTGGCGAAGTTTTATTAATTATCCAGCATAACTAACCTACTCGAGTTGTTCTTGACTCCATTGGTTCTAGCAAAATTTCTGTTATGGGACAAATACTGCCATAACATCATTCCATTCAAACGCAAGGAATGTTTCGCAGGCTCGCCCGGAGCTTTGGATCTAAATGAAACAAAAAATAGGTTTTGCTTGGTTGAGGCATGTCTGATTTTCAAGGTAACGCAAGGTCTCTAAAGCTCCTACGCTGCATCCAATGAAGCTGCAATTAACACGAGCAGTAGACGGGGGGACTTTTTAAGGTTCCATAAAATTTTTAAAAAGCGCAGATAGCATAAATCTTGTCCTTCAGTTGCATTGCTCAAAGAGGCAGACATCAGAAGCACGACAAATCGGAACACGTTTTCCAACCCAAATAAAACTATCCCTATTTTACTTCCTAATTTCTTTACGGCGTATGTTGCAGTTTACAAACGGTAGCCGGTCATCTAGCAAGACGTATCCACTGCAACGGAATTTGCAGGATGGCACCAGTAAGGAGATATTTCGCAAACTGTTGAACAAAATACACGAATGTTTGAGCTTTCTGTGTGTGCGTGTCAATGCATCAAATAGCGTTTCGTTAAAAGTGGCCCGATAGTAAATTTTACGGCAGCTTTGATGGCGCATATCTCTAAACTGGTGTCATCCGGGAAATTAATTCCAAGTGGCAAACAAAACTGACATCCTATCAACAAGAACTGCGTTTGATTGGGATTTTAAACAACGCTGATGGTTAATACTATAATCTTGAGTCGGTGATTACCTAAATTTGACGTCAAGGCATTCGAATAAAAATACATTGGAATTGTTTTACATTATAGCGTCCCTGATTTGATGAAAAAAGGTTAATGACTCGACGATGAGCGAAAGGTTCTTGACGAAGCGCATGTAATAGGCACACAAGCCATGGAATATGCGCACTCCCTTTTTGTCGGCGGGCTATGGAGTGTAAGCATTGCCAGATGTTTTCTGCAGATCAGGGTGTACTTCCGTTTGTTGATGGCACGGCCCAGGAACAGGAGCACGCCGTAAGCGAAGATACATTGTTTCAGCTTCAGAGTGAGCCCTGATCACTTGTTGGTCTGTTGGTCTTCAGAGTGAGCCCTGATCACTTGTTGGTCTATTGGTCTTCAGAATGAGCCCTGATCACTTGTTGTAGGTGATCAATGGTATTCCCGGTGACGACAACAACGTCGTGTGAGTAGACCAGACAGGTCTTCTACTTCAACCCTATTAACGGCGTGACCATCATACACTGCACCATTGTAGGCACCGAGCACAGTCCGCCTGGCACAACCTTAAACTCATACGAGCTGTCTGGCGCGACGAAGGCGGTACTTTCGCAATCAATCTCGTCGACTTCTATTTGCCAGAAGCCAGTCTTGAGATCCATTGACGAGAAGTATTGAGCGTTACAGAGGTGGTCCAAAGTCTCGTATATCAATTGCAGGGGGTACACGTCCTTCTTCATGATCTCGTTCAGTCGACGATTATCGACGCAGAAACGTAGGGTTCTGTCCTTTTTCTTCGCTAAGACTACCGGAGATGCCTACGATCTTTTTGACAGCGGTATTATGTTCTAGCGCCGCATTTCATCGACTTTTTCCTTATAGCTTCACGTTTTCGCGTCGAAACTTGATGAGGGCCCTCTGGCAGAGTGGCGGAGGGCACACTTTTGTTATGCAATATTTTGCAGCAGATATTTGTCGAATCCTTGATGACGTTGAACAGCAGTGTTTGTTTCGGCGGAGGAGACTTGTGAGCAGTTGCTTATGAGAGAAACTCTTGGTACATACAGACGTGTCCAGCTCTAAGCAGTAACGTTCAAGATTTGTCAGCGAGTGAAAAGCGGCCACTCAAAAAAGACAATCGAGTACATGTGTCAGTATTTCTTTTTAGAACAACAACAAAAAGGAAAATTATTGAGAGCTTCTGAAAACTGATATACATATTCCCACCATCTTCGCTTTGTTTCAAATGAAAACAAGCATTCACTTTGGCACATTTGTCGGAACATACAGATGGACTGTTCACTATTGTCACTTATTTACCTTGCAGTTCATAGCAACAATATTCCTGGCTTGAAGATTCATATTTAATTCTCATGACTGGAATAGCACGATAGAGATCTGATTTCGCTACGCCCGGCACAGACCCATGGCCATCATAGTATGGTTTACGTGGTGTCCCTTGCAATGCTCCGTGTTTGGCATCTCATACTTGCAACAAGATTATGTGAGGTGGAAGTAGGCACGAATGTCCTTCACTGGTACGAGTACGGAAAGTAGAGATTCAATTGTTCTAAAACTTGCCAATAGACGTCGCTGGCTGAAGACACAAAATTTCGCATTCTTATACACATTTTTGTAGTCTTTACCAGGAGTGTATTTTCTAAACAGGCGGCTGTGGCTCCACCACATAGTGCATTGATTGTGTGGAGCTTATGAAACAGGAGAGTCCATTTAGAATCGTCCATAAACATGCAGTGGAGTTTATTCGTATAGGTGTTCTTGTGTAGTATACGGAAACCTTCTGGCACTGTACTAACTACATTGCGTATTTTATATTTGCTTGGTATCTTTGTTCTGCCAATACATAATGAAACACTGAAACTACCTCGCAGGGCAAAATACCTTATCGCAATAGTATCTTAGATGAAGACTGCAAGGCTTCGTATTAGGTTCATCTCGTGGTTCCTGCAGTGCTCTCCATAAGAAGAGATATCAGAAAAATACACATGACACTAGCTGACTCGGCGCTATCATACAATCAGCCATTTTAGAAAAATCCGGCACATGGGTCATCTACAAAATTATGATAGTGCCTGTTTATTAAGGCTTGAAAAGTTTTGCTTATTTAAAGGCCGCAGCGGGCTACGGCTTCAACCAAACGAATGGCTGGGGCAGGTCCACAGTTCGCTTATGATAAACTTACAAGGCTAAAGAGTAGTGTTTGTCATTTCAACTTAGATTAGCATTGCCATATATATATATATATATATATATATATATATATATATATATCAAGCCGGAAGCATACTTCGCCCAGGGGCGCTCCCACAGTTACTGTGAGGAGAGAGGAGGAAGCAACCGAAGAAAGCAGGCGTTCTAATGGGACGCGATTAGCGATTTCCTGCTTCTCTCTGAACTACAATGGTGCAGCCTGCAAGAACCTGCTTTACGGCGTTCCTTTCTTAAGTGTGTCCACGCTGTTCTTCGGTGTGCCGGGTCCCTCCTGCCCAGGAACGCCGTCCATGCTTTCTCGGTTACGGAGCCCGACACCCAGCCACCATCGCAGGTACACACCGCCTCTCACGGGGACGGCTTCCAAGCCTCCTCGGCAGCTGTAGGGCAGGACTGTACTGGTCATCCCCTCTAAGCCATCGCACAGCTGGCACCACAGCTCCAGGTCTGAAGAGCGCCTTCGCATCCGTCAGTGCCTCGGCATCGTGCCTAGGAACGCCGTCCGCGCTTCCCTTCGTGAGGATATCCTGCCCGTTACTAACACGACCTCCAAGCCACCTAGGCATGCCATTGATGCTTCCTTGGTAGAAGAACCGGTGGCCGTGAATATCGCAACGACCACACTGTCCACGGACGTCGCCCCTGATTCATCGGGCAGTTGGACTGGAAGTTTGCCGCACATGAGACGCTGCGACTTCCAGCAGCCTGCGGTCACGGAAAAACAGAATTTCGCGGCTTTCAACCTTCGGCTTCGCAATATCAATGCCATGGGCGATCGTCATGCTTGGCCAGACTGCAAAAGATGGTGTATTGCAGCAAAACGACTTTTCGTTGCCGCTAACCATGGGAAAACTACGAAAGGGTCAAGCAGCGGCCCGGGCCTGAATGGAGTGCATTTGCTTTCGGCCGGCTTCCTTATGCCTTCGGTGAGTCCGACGTGCGTGATTCGGAGAATGAGGTTCTTGGGAGCTAAAACTTCAATGCTGTGGTCAGTGTGCCCTGTAGCCCTCCGACAGGGAGGTCCGCCACAAAGGCCTGATCACCTGTTGTTGCCATTGACTCCACCCCAGACGGTGGGTAGCCCATCCCGGCCACCGGCCCCGCGTCGTCTCGCCCACCGGGCGGCGCATCACAATCCTACGCCATGGGCCTCACCGCAAGCCATAAACACGCGGTAGGCCACCCCTGCTGCTTCGACTTAGCAGTCTCCGCAGGCACAGTCGCTGCGGTAAAAAGCAAGTGAAACTCGGGAGCTGCACGACCCAGCAAAATTCTCGTAAATGGGCTCTCAGCCACTTCCGTGTTAAACCGCAAAAGCGATCCATTTTTTACACTGCTGGTCTTGATCTCTGCGCCTGCATCAGACACTAAACCATCACTTTTAGAGACCGTGACCACTTAGCATTCATAGCAGTTAGTGAAGCGGCTCCCGAATCGATCAACGCCAGAACACATGGATGCACCGGATCCTTTAGCACTTGAGGCGCTAGCGCTCCAGGAACCCGATATATCCACAGATCGCCGCAGGAAGAACTGCCAGAGCTGGTCATTCGCTAGATTTTCAACGCAGTCGTATGCCGAATGCGTGGCTGCCGGACCCGAGCTAAGTGAGGTCTGGCTGAAGGAAGTGAAGGAGAGTAACACGGATGAGGGCATGCTCATCAAATAGCTTCTCGAACGCTCAAGAGACCGGAATATGCGGAATTTACAACCAGATGAAACCATCGTAAGAGATCTCAAGAGAAGCGCAAGTGGCAAGACGCGCAACTAGGTGTTATTATGCGGTTAGTGCTTAAAAAAAGCACAGAATTCACGTCGCTAAACAACTTCATCCTGCTTAAAGAGATATCATTAAAACCGCTTAATATCTTACACCAACGCTCTGCGCACATATGGCGCAAATGAAATACAATATTTGGCAGCAGTACTGAACCTATTACAAATATATTGAATGACAACAGGGAAATTTCTGGATTGATTTATTAGTTCATTTCTTTCTAATCTCTCAAAATAGTCTGGAGATGAGAGCCTGTCTTACATGCACCTGCACTGCCAGTATACAATATTTCTGCGGCCAGTATCTCATGGGTACGTTACTACAACCTAAACTACCTTAAAAACAGCACAGCCACAGATATGATGAATCTGCAGATCAAACCGGTAAATTCCGTTATTTACTTGATGGCGCACGCTTAAGGTATATAGCTAACAGTTGCATTTCATGTGTGGGATTTCCTCGCAAAACGCAATGCGCGAAAATTGGAGGAATCTGGAGAATAGGTGATAGGAATGATCTTACGAGCTACCATGCACTCTTCATTGTACCAGTACAATATGCTAACAGATTTGTATTACGGCTTCAGAAAACATAGGTCCAGGCAGTTGGCTTTGCTCACGCTAAGAGAATTATTACTGGAAATGTTTCTTTTATAATTCAGAGCTTGGTCTTTGGCATTTGTCTGGATTCCACAAAATTATTACATCATAATTATTACACGATACTAATTAAAATTGGAGAGCTATGACATTCGAGGGCACGCTCTATCATTTCATCGTACCTAAAGTATAGGTCGCAGTTCTTCATTATAATGGTCCCCCTTCTTCAGTAAGGTCAGTTAATTTACGCGTACCACAGAGTAGCATTTTGCACTTTCTTATTTCTCATTTGTATTAAATATATTGTTATGGAGCGATTAATACATGGATGAACGCGAAGTTTGGCAGAGCAATGAAGATGACGATGATGGCCGCTTGCCACATGGGTTGCATTAAACATCTTCTCTTGCCCTTGCTTTCTTTGTAAATATTTTGCAAATACATCTATCGCATACGTCTGATTCCTTCACACTTTGGAGGAAGTGCGGGGCATGCTACGCCTCACAGCGGAACTCCGTAGTGGCCGTCGTGTTGGATATCTGTCTGCAATGGTGGAAGACGCGGCGCCTACATCAGTGTCCACCGATTCAGCGTTCGTGCTGTTGCGACCCCTGGGTCCGGGCACGTTATGCGGTTCTGGTGAAGCGGACGCTGAAGACTGGCTGGAGGAATATGAACGTGTGAGTGCCAACAACCGATGGGACCCTACCCTACAGTTAGCACTGATTATTTTCTACCACAAATTCACTGCCGAAGTATGGTTAAATAACCACGAAGCTGAGATCGGAAGCTAGGACACCTGCAAAGACAAACTACGACATTTGTTTGGGAAGCCCGTTGACCAGAATATCACCGAGAAAAAGACGCTCGCGTCACGCGCGCAGACGTCTACACAATCTCAGGTCTCGTACATTGAAGACTGGTTAGAGCTATGTCAAAAGGCTGATGCCGAGATGACGGAGGACGACAAGGTCAGGCTTATCTTGCAACCGATCGCAGTCGATGCTTGCAACGTTCAACCGACGCAAAAAGTTCTCCACTCTAGACGCTATTATATTGAATGGCCGGCGCTTTGAGGAGGCTACATTCCTGTCTTTGGGATAAGCTCAGTATGTATCATTGTCGCCGCCCGCTCTACGACTGTATTACTTGCTGTGCTCAAGCAGTGTTCCCATGAGCTCATCGTCGGCATGGGCTTTCTATCAGTCCATTCCACCCTGTTTGATTTTGGATGTGGTGTGCAACAGCTCGACCTGCCTCTTCAATTTGAAGCTCCGCCCACTCGTGAACCGCGTTTGTGCTCCGTCGATCATGTTCTACTGCCATCTCAAGCTGGTACGTACGTGAAATTGAATTCCCTGCCTTCCATTTCCGATGAGGATTACTTGTAGGCTTGAATATCCGATGTGCTATTCACCAGAAATATTACCGTTCCCCACACCCCCTTTGCTATTACTAATAACAGTGTGTCCCTGCCCATCTTGAACTATAGCTCGTGCACGCGAATGATATCGGCAGGCATGCCTCTGGCCAACGTCTATTCTGTGGAAGAGCATGCCATTTCTGCATCCACTGCAGGCGATTCTTCGTCTTCCGCTACGGCCACCACCACGTTCAGTTCAACCGATGTTAGTTTTGACATAATGATGGCGCCTGACCTCGTCCCAGTACACGCTACCGATCTCCGACACTTGTTAATGCCCTATCACGACGTCTTTGACTTTCATGTCCACCCGTTGGGCGGGACATCCATCTGAATCATTGGATTCATTCTCAAGACACAAGCACTATCCGACGACGTACCTAACCCGTGTCCCACGCTGAGCAGCAAGTGATTCAGCGTGAGGTTGACAGATGCTAAAAAACGTCATTGAACCTTCCTGTAGTCCCTGGGAATCATCTGTCGTTCTAGTAAAAAAAAAAGGATGGTGATAGGTGCTTCTGCGCTGATTACCGGCACTTTAACAGTCACA
Source organism: Dermacentor albipictus (assembly GCF_038994185.2). Lineage (NCBI taxonomy): Eukaryota > Metazoa > Arthropoda > Arachnida > Ixodida > Ixodidae > Dermacentor > Dermacentor albipictus. Next base: position 129,452,311 of record NC_091822.1, read on the forward strand.
TGTAAGGATGTTTACCCACTACGCCGGATTGATGATGTATTCGACTGTCTTCACCGGCCCACATACTTCTCAAGCATCGATCTCCACCCAGGATGTTGGCTTATTTCTGACGACGACCTGAACCGCGACAAGACCACATTTGTTACACCAGACGGTCTTCCTTGATTTATAATTATGCATCTTGGCTTATGTAATGGTGCCGCTACGTTTGAAAGATAGCCTTCGCTCTCGTTCCACACTTCATAAGCTAACCACCCACCCGCCACCCGCACACTAGTGAACTTACAGAGCGCCTCGACCGCACGCGCGTCACGATGCTATCCATGTATGCTGGACCCGATCACCGTGACAGGGATAAAAGTCTGCCTTATAAGACACTGGCATACAACTCGCCCCACAACGACACTTCCATCTTTCCCCCTTTTATCTCTTGTTTGGCAGCCACCCCACATTGCCCTTTAGGTGCTACTTCTATCAGCTCCGCACCCCGCAACAGAATATGATCGCGACGCTATTGCTCATGTACAAATAGCCCGTATCATTGCACGGGACCATCTCTCTGCCTTGCAAATGACTCAAATGCCCCGTTACGATAGCCACCACAGAACCCTTCCCTTAGAGCCAGGCTCCTTTGTCCTTCCTTGGCACCCTTGGCGCCACGTCGGCCTCTCTTCGAAACTTCTTTCCCACTACTCCGGGCCCTACAATGTTTTACGCCAGCTCACCGAGGTGACATACGAGATAACCCCGTTGAATGGCCACTCGTCATCTTCAGTACCTCCGCCGATGTCGTGCATGTGTCATGTTTCAAACCCGACATTTCAGCCTACAGTCTTCTTTTGTTTAAGCGCCGAGATGGCGCACCGACCACCGGGGGTTATGTTACACGCCACTCCCGCTTTCTGAAGAAGGTGCACATCAGGACGACGGAGGGGACGACCGAAAGAGCCCATTCGCGTTTTGTGGTTATGGTCCTATGTTGCCTGTGACTGTTCTATACATATGTTATAAATGTAATTTCGCCTAATCTTTATCTTCGTCACAATTCTGCAATACAGCTATAATTGACGAATGCAAGCAGGGTTTCAACATTGCAGGAAGGCGTGCGCAAACACCTGCTGATAAAGTACTATATCAGCGCTGTGCACTGGGAGATGGGAGGCAATCAGCTACAGATAGCGAAGTAACAATGTTTATAAATGCGATTTTTAATATTATGTTATTACACATGGTGCCGCACAATTCAGCAAAGCGTAGTGCCTACCGAGTATTATCGTGTAAGTAACTGTGTCTGAATCTCAGCAGGTATAGCAGTTGCGTGCTGGAAATCTGCTACCTAATGCTCGTACCCCTCCAGCACATGTCTCTGTACTATTGAAAAATGTACTGAATATTACTTAATGGAAGCGGAATGCTATTAGCAATCCAGTTAAGGAGTGGCTCTTTTACAGCCTGATTGCAGACTCTGAAGTGCAGGTGCCAATTTCCACTTTAGGCGTGCGCTTATAAGGACTCTACGCAAGGCGACGGACTCAAAAGAAAAAAATTGAAATTTCTGATGTATCCAGTACCAAGTGACGCACACAAACATACCCGTAAATTTTAGCGTTGGTAGGGCACTAGAACAATTCCTATTCTTTGATATCCGGCTACTGAAAAAGCAAATTATTCGTTTCTGCAAGAAGCACTTAAGATTTTTTGAAAATGTTCAAGTTGAAAAAAATGAAAATTTCTCCCTTTTCTTTTCTAGCGGGAATCCATAGAAGCCAATTTTTTTTATAACAAACCCTTTCATTGTTTCAGGCAGCATTGTATACTGCCAGACAGCGTCATAGCATTTATTATCATCTAGGGAACATCTTTTTCACTAAGCAAAGTCCTACTTTTCTGGCGCTGCTTTTTCTTGGGCTTCTTGGTACTCTGACCTGGATAACGTATTTTGTGCCATCGACGAGGATGCAAGGCAGACTTTGACAACACAATGCGCTCACCTCAACAATTCACACGCACACAAATGCGGCGCAAAGTGTGTAAAAGTGGTTTTGCCTCTATTGTATTTTGAACGCCTACTTTGCGACCTGGTCACGTGGCGCTACAATTATCCAGACTATCTCTGTGGTCCGATTTTTCAAGTTTACTTTCAATTGCTTATGATATTTCATAAATGTATAGCGCGAAGCGGACGTTTCTATGCCGACGCATTACATGCTCCATTCCTCGGAAATCCGGAGTTGCCTGCGGCGGCGTGATCGAAAGACGGTACTAAAAACCGCCGACGACTTCCCGCCAAAAACGAAACTCGCAAAAAATGCTGGCATTGATGTCAAATCTTTCTGGCATACTTTCGCAAGCAAAATAAAGTAATACCTTTCAAAAAGGAAATTCCGGTCTGGGCGAGATTCGAACACGGGCCCACGGGATGGGAGGCGAGCACAATTCCCCGAGGCCACCGTGGCTCCATTTGTACGGATTACTAAAGTTGTGCCTATCGCGTGCGTCATTGCACACGTCACGTCTCTGTCACCGTTACTGTCCCCCACGTGGCACTTGCTCTTAGGGTTTCATCGGTGCTGTGTCTACTGCGATGCACTCTCGACGCCAAATCGTGACTGCATAAAACGAGGTGTGCTTAGTGCGTGCGTCGTTACAGACGTCACGTCGCTGCCTTTCACACGTCAATTGTTCTTAGGATTCCTTTGGTGCACTTCGAAGCATCTACCTCAGTGGCAGGTGGGAAAGGTGGTCGCCCACGGAAGCATGCCTCAGAAGACGAAGCAAGGGAATGCTAAGAGAAGATGTCATAGTCAGCAAGCCTACCATTAGACATAAAATAAAATTAATCGGTCTTCACCAACGTGTCCCATTGTTTCAAGCCTTGTGACCAACGTAGATGCAAACACATGCACCAATTCTGCAGAAATAAATTGAATGCAGGTTGAGAACATCAATCGAAACATTTCACCTAAGCTATTAAAATGGTGTTTCATTCCCACACGTAACCAGTTTTAAGTGTCCCTGCTGATTTTATTGATAGTCAGGTTGTGTTTTTTCAGATTCGGAGCCTACATTTGCCGAATTGATCTCATATCAACGTGAGAGCATAACGCTATCACGTTCAACTCTTGAATGCGAAGCTTAAGCGTTCACCAATTTTTTTTAATCCTCCATTCTGCAGGTTTGTTTAGTGGGGAAACTTTTTCCATTGATTTAACATGAACCGAAGTGATTGCATCAATGCGCTTTGATTACAAAGGCTGAGCAGTCAATCGTGATTTAGGTCCCGATGTAATTATGACAGACAATATTCTGCAGGCAATAGGGTTTAGCTCTGCAACGCTTCACCCTAATCCACCCTAATCCACGTTCATCCTACTTCATCAACCTTAATCATGCTTAATTCCCATAATTCTCCGTCACCCACATTAATCCACTCTATTCACCTTTATCGACCATAATCCGTCTTACTTCTCTTCGATACACGTTAATCCTCCTTCATAAACCTTAGCCCATCTTAATACAACCGCTAATCGATCAGTAATGACCTTACTAATCAGTAATCACCTTTTATACACGGCTGGACATGCTTTAGTTCGTATTCCTGCCTTCCTTGAGTCACGTGATATCTTCTATGCCCCACAACGCGACGTTGAAATGGAGATCTAAGGCGTTCGCTTAATAAGCCACACACTGAGGCATGTGCGACAAGCAATAGTGCATCCGACGCACAGATAAACGTATTTCATAATGTTGCAGAAAAATTGTGTGGAGTACAAAACTCGCCTCAAAGCTCCTTTTAAATCAGTATGCCCCATTCATGCGGCTTTAATAAAAAACCAACCATCCATATAAATGTTGTATTCGACTATATTGATGCTTTTATCAGCATTTCTAGAAATTTTCAACACCAGTGGGGTGTGAAAATGGCCCAAAATAGCGCGCCTGTATAGAATGCTGCGGCCCGTCCACCGGAGCGAAAGACAAAAAGCGTGCCGTGCGCAGCGTGCCCAGCAGGATCGTGAGGACAATCAAGGAAAAACGCACCGCGGGAAGAAGAGCGTCGCTACTTTAGAATTATCGAGGCGCTTTAGTTAAGCCGTAGAGTTTACAGCCCTCAAATGTTGAAATACAGACACATGTCAGCTAAACATGTATACTTACTGACCTTTTTCCATAAAAAAAAACACATATAATTGCACGACCATTGCACAACGCATTGAAATTTGGATGGGCTTTTCTCTTGCTTTGTGGTGTTGTCGGATGCCTCAACCTTTTAACAAAACTTTCCTCCAAATTTTGAATTTCTTCATAGCAGATTTCTCACGTTCAATTATTATTTGTTTCCAAATAATTCGACCTCATTCTTTCATCTTCTAGACTCAGGGTTCTTTAAAATAGCAGACCACACTCCCTGTAAGGCGTTTCTCCTGCGTTTAATCTGTGAACTGGCAGGAACGTGCATGCAACTGTGAACCTATCTTAATCAGAAACTCGCATATAGGACTCCTTTCTAGGGTCGTGCTAAAATTCTGTGGATTTTTTAATTCTTTCTCCAAAATTTTGTAAGACGTTGTAAGACAACTCCTTATATTAAGATCAAACATTTTTTTTTTCAATGCGCGCTTTCCTTTCAGCATTAAATACCACAGCTTAAGCAACGTACAAAACGCGGCTTATGCAAGTTGTTTGTCCTGTATTGCTTTTTTTTCGCCATTTGTCATCCGTCTGTTGACAGAGGGTAGGAAGCCTTTTAAATTGAAGCAAACGGACCTCAATTATTTGCACACCGTGACATCACGGAAATACCTATGCATTCCATTTTCTATCTAAGCGCCAATATATGGATCGTTTTTACCTTTTCATTAGTCCAGTACTTCAAGTGCACTGGTCTGAGAGACCATCGATATCGTCCCTATGTACCCTCCGAAGTGCACTCAGTTCCCACATCCTTCCTGTGTTCTTATTTGTTTACCCCTTTCCTTACCTCATTATAAAGTAGCAAACCGGACGCTGGTCTGGTTGACCTCCCTGCTTTTCCTGTCCTTGCGCTCTCTCTGTTGATCTACTTTCGAATGATTTCCGCAATCTTTCGCAGTTTCGTTGTACCCGATATTGATTACGTGGTCTCGCATATTCCTGATATTCTTGTGACGCGTAGTATCAATGTGCCTGCAGCTCACTGCTGTTCCTTAGTGTGCTTAGCCTCTTTGACAATAACAATCGCCAAATTGGCCAAATTACACTCGTTAGGAATCACATCAACACGGGCTATTTTTCTCCCATGCATCATCAATCATGTTGGGCGTCTGCATCAGATCGCCAGATTATAAAAGCCAGGTGAATAAGATGCTTACTAGAGATATTATGCACCTCTGAGTCATCAGGCACCTTCCATAGAGCTTATCAAAAACAGTACCCTGAGCTAAGGCGCATGCATTAGTTTAGGTGCAGGCAAACTTTTCTTGAAATGTGTAATGAAATGCCATACTTTTGTCCTGTATTTGCTTCACACACATGGCCGCTGTGTCTGAAGCAAACTGTGCAAGTGTGTACAGTTTGCTTGGGAGGGCGCGTGGTTTATCGGATTCACGTCCGCCTAAGTGCGCCTGCCATTTAGCGAGCGGCCCTAATGTAATTATTGAGGTCATGAACGCGATTCCAGGAAAGGTACTCGATTCCAACCGAGAGCCCGAAGGAAAGCGTATTGCCACCTTGTCACCGGGGTTCACGTCACATGCGGGCAGTAGACTACGTGCGAGTGGGACCGAAGAAGAAAAGACCCTTTCACCTCCGGCCGGGAAAGACTTGCCAAAAAGCAGAAGTGCAGATGCGAGTGATGGATTCCAGGCACTTTCTGAAAGCAACGCTTGTCTTGCTGTGGTAGATACCTCGAGAGCAAGCATGTGGGATTTCATAATTTTCCATTCCTTGCCTTAATGCCTGCAAGCATGCTGAATAAACGCAAGATAATCGTGTGTCCTCAAGTGACGACATCTCTGCGACATGATTCAACATATCTGGCCGGACATGTTTGTTGGAGGCTTGGGACACCAACCTGGTAGACAGAGCTACCGGGCGTCCAGGAGGAACCTTTCCGAACTCTCCGCAAATAAGATGGCGTAAAAATGGAACAGAAATTCAGAGAACTGTCCACTATGGCGTAAGCATTGTTTGGGTCGGCAGTGACTTCGTTTTTGCTTAGTTTTGCACACTTGCTTTTACTAGTTTATGTACCTCCACACATGACCTTTCTGGTGGAAAAGAATGCGTAGGCTTTGGCAGACAATGGTCAGATTTTCTCGCCGCACCCTACCCCTTCAATGCCATCGTACCAATTGACCCGGAACGTTGTGCACGAGCGCGCTTCGACGGAGCAGAGCGGTAGAAACAGCACACCTTTTGCCGAGGCAGCGTGTGAGGCACGAGTTCTTAGATAATATTTCGTAAAGTGTGGAGCAAAATACACGGACGTTCCAATTACTTTTGCTCTTCAATGCGTACGAGAGCGTGTTGTTAAAAATGTAAGTGGAAGAACAGTGCATTTTTACGACTAGTTTTATGCCGCATATCTTGAAACAGGTGTACTTCCGGAAATTCATTCTGAGCGGATACGCCTTGCAACTGACCGGTTACAATTCGTAAATTGTATAATGCGCCATAAACTAAGCAATTCAGAAGATAATTAGTCGGCTTCTGTTAATGAGTTGAATATGTGTTTCGATTTCCCTTGCTATTAATGTCCGCCGCGATGAATGATCCAGCTCAAGGGATAAAATTCTGTAACACGCTATTTTTATAAAACTTAAAAAAGTCTCCCTGTTTACCTGCATTATTTGGTGAAGTGAAAGAAACGCACTATGCTTCACAATTTGCGGTGATATGCGTGTCTATCGTTTTGTGAGTTGGTTTCAAAGCAATAAACGAGTCACCTGCAAGTTTCAGTGCTTGTTTCTGCATACGTATTTGGCCATCGTGACAGGGCGTGAAGCAAGACGCAGCATGAAACGACCACATAAGCATGTTGCAATAAATCGTGTACTTAGATCTTGGTGCCGAGAAACAGTTCAATAGCGGAACGCGTGGCCATTGTCACCACGCTAAGTGAGGCCTCGCTACACGACGCCAAGGCAAATATCACAGCTGATGCTGTCATTATCCGATACCCCATGGTACGGCCCAAGGTTCCTTATCACACAGGCAAGACACCACGAATGCAGGTGCAAGGACAGTTGTCCCCTGCTTTGAATCCGGGAAAAGCTCGCGTCTTCTCATCTGTCATCGCTTGTGACTCCACCTTCGGATATACACACTCAAATGCGATCGGTATTTTGTAGAGATCGGCCTATTCGAGCGTAATGCCGAGTATTGATCATTCAGCGGCGACGTTATGAAGAGGCACGCGATGGCTTAGCAGAGGGATTAGCTGTTAGCACGACGCATCAGTGCGACCAGCTGTTGTTGAGTTTACAGAATCTCCTGCCTTGCTTTGCTAAGTGCGACGAGATGATCTTCTACGAGACCTGCGACCATATCGAAACAGCCAATGCCGCCAGCCAGAGCCATGTTCGTTAACCAGAGTGACCATGAAACAACTGCAAAAGAGTTTGTCTGTGTTCCCTCACTCGTCTGTGAGTTGTCTGTGTCTGTGGCAAAAGAGTTGTCTGTGTCCCCTCACTCGTCCCGTCGTTTAGCGCTGTTTTCATTGCTCGTAATCATGAAATAACATCGCTAATCAAACTTGCAGCGTGGCGGAGTGCAAGGATTGGCATAAGCAGGAAAGCCCAAGGCAGCGCGAGGAATAGCGAAAAACGAAACAAAAAGATCCCCTTCTGCGCGTGCGCTCCCAGAGCGATCGTTAGGACAGAACACAAAGAAGGGGGAAACAGACGCCATCATTGGCGGTCGGCTGTCTGTTTTCTTACACAGCCAATTATACGTTATACCGCAAAAGTTGTTTCCTCGTGTTCTCCATTATAAAGTTTCTCTTGACAATCTATTATGAATTACACTATCTTTGCAACTTGCTAAGTCCAAAGAATGGAACCATGACCAATAAACTTTGAGCTCATCTTTCAGCGAGGAATCTTGGCAATGATTTGCTGCCCCCTTACATTTAGGAATTGCTACGTCTACGCAGAAATTATTTGAATGTGATTTGTGAAACTTTCGTAATTCTTACTCGATTGTTTCATAAAAAATCAAAATAGTGGTATTAGGCACAGGTGATTGTTTCAAGTATAGAACCTAGAATGAGTACATTTATTGAACAAATATATTAGAAAAGTGCCGACATTTTCGCAGTATCTTTACCAATACCATCACTGAAATGTCACAAACCAAGTTTTTCTGCAGCAAAAGAAAGATTACAAGCATTCGTTTCAAATAAATACATTAGAGTCACAGTGAGCGCCAGAGAAAGGATGACTAAGGCAACGTATCGAGACATGATAACGCAGCAGCGGAACACCGTACTCTGGGAAAATTTTAGTCTTTTTATACTCGACAAGTGACGTCAAGCGTACGTCTCGAGTATTTGCCATTTACACGATGGCATAATCAAAAATTTATGAGCAATATATTTCTTTCTGTTTTCCAGAAAGGATAGCCACTGTCTTGACATGTTATTATAATATTCAAATCATCACCCAAATTTTGGCACAATAATAACACGCCTTTATTATGTAGCCAGAGCACCATACGTAGAGAAACTAAATGTACTAAAACATTGGCGTGGAAAGGTCGTAGAATTTATTTCTATTCTAGCAATCATAGCACATATAGAGCTATTGTTTTGATATTGAAATACTCCATATTCTGCCCTTACTCTCTGAAATAGAAGGAAGTCACTGCCTACTGCTCAGACGGAAAGAACAATTTCCTTTTAAAGTGAATATTCAATTGTTCATTCTTTGCAACTTGCTCCATCAAGCAAAAGCTCTAAGCTGTCTAAAATATTTGAATTGTTCAGGTGGACACAAAATCTTCTGATATCAATAATACATGGGCCTACGAACATGTGTGGGCCGTTTGTAGCTACGTTGTAGTCACAAGAGTGGTGAGCAAGGACGATATATTCAAAAAAATATGTCAACGTTCGCGAAAAGACGAAATATCGGACAACTGTAATGCTGTGCAGCACAGATTATATGATGCTCTATGTTGAAATAAAATTGTTCAGTTTCTCTTTACATATGTAACCTTTGGTTTTTCTTACCTGACCGCCGAATAAAAGTAACAGTTTAATTAAACTAGGTGTGAACATAAATATTGAAGGTATATTTTCGCAAAAGTAAACATCGACATGGCTAACAAAATTTATTGTTGCATTAAATTTTATCGGAAATTTCAATACGCTTTAAAGGAAGAGTATTATGTTCATTGGTAATATGAAGGTTTCTATCATGACGCATTTCTTGATCTTTTCGCCGACATCTGGAAGTTTAGTAACTACACTCACCGAATAAGATTGTTAGTGGCGGAACGTTGTTATCAATGATGCATACACGCGAAGGAGGATCGTATATTGGTTAGAATATAAAGATACGGGTGTATAAATTTCAGTACTACGATTCTTTTAAGCACCACTGTACGGTGGAAACACAATAATGCATTCTTTATGTACAGCAGCTTGTCTGTGCTTCGACCTGGTCTGCCTAGGCAAAACGTGTCTTCGAAGCACAGGATAACACTGTCGCCATAGGAGGACCTAATTTGGCACTGACTAAAGTAGCACGTTGCAAGTAGCCAGTCCACTTTACGCTCCCTCTCTTTTATTTCTCTATGCGCAGTCTTCGTCTGCCCACTTTCCTGCTATTAGCCCAAGATAGAGAAATCAGCTCTGAATGGCACAAATGCGTAGGCTAAGTAGGCTTAGAGAACTAGGGTAAGCAGTGACCTGAATATGCAAGTTTACTATTGCAATGGTTCACAGCTTAAGATTTTCGTTACTAGATTCGCCGGACCTTTTGGTTACATCGCCGAGGAAGGTGGCTGAATATATCGTTATCATTTTCATGTCGTCGGGGGTGACCGTGGCGTTTCCTGAACCTCAGGTCCGCCATTGGCATAGACCGTAGAAGTTAAGTGATTTGCCTATCAGGTTCCTTGGTTTACCTATGATGCAGGAAATCTATGCTCCAGCATAGAATTTTGAGCTGTAAAATTATTCTAATTCGCGCAGTTTGCCCCAAGTAATCAAACACATTGCTGTGTCAAAATTGAGGTATAACCTTTGTTGTTTCAATACTTCCAGAAATGAGGCATTGTTCTCATCATCTAGCGACTGAAAAACGCGCGAAGGGTAGCGAAAGACGCTCATCCACTGAAAACAACATTTTGTTGCTACCGCTGAGATTCTAACTCTTGTCCTTCTGCAATGTGCCATCCAGAGAAAGACACCCTAAACAATGCCGCAGTTGTGATTAGAAAATTGGCAACGTCTTGTCCGCTACATACCCTTAGGCGGTAGGGACGCCTCGGAACGCACTTGAAATGTCAAAAAAAAGGTAACCCTTCAAGGAAAGAATATTATGGTTTGTGCATTGCAAAGAAACAGTCATTCAGAAAATGACGATGTCAACTATGACAGTTCTCAGCGTCGCAGAGAAAAAGTTCAGCAGCAGATTAATTGCTGAAAATTATATTGTTTATTTTTTGTTTGACAATGAGCAACGCTCTAGTAAATAGTCCTGAAAGTGCCATCTTCTCGGCGAACATTCGTCTTATCGACCCCTTATCCTACACCAGACTGCCACGGGAGGAACGTCGCAAGTCTGAGCTACAGTGACCATTGCTGCCCTCAGGCCAATTAGATACGCGAGTACTTCAATGCATCACACGAATGACGGACTTATCTGCACTGCCTTGTATCGACAAGCGTCAGGTCTTTTCGCCTCCTAGACATAAGCCTTGAAAACAGTTCAAATGACATACAGTCTTGGGACTGAAACGTGAATGAGAAACACGTTCCAGGTGCGGCGTGCGCTTCGAATGTGAGATTCACGCTTTCTAAAATTGTATTGCTGTGGATTGTTTGAAGCTGCTAAAACAACTTTCCACTGCTATCCATTTATTTCTTGGCAAATTAAGAAAGCCTTCCACATGACATTTCAAAAAGCCTTCCAAAAATTACAGTTTCATTGCTCATCTTGATAGCACCTTGCAGATTCGAAGCATACACAACGTGAGAGTAATCATTTCACAACCCGCCGTGGCTGCTCAGTGGCTATGGTGTTGGGCTGCTGAGCACGAGGTCGCGGGATCGAATCCCGGCCACGGCGGCCGCATTTTGATGGGGGCGAAATGCGAAAACACCCGTGTACTTATGTTTAGGTGCACGTTAAAGAACCCCAGGTAGTCAAAATTTCCAGAGTCCAACACTACGGCGTGCCTCATAATCGGAAAGTGGTTTTGGCACGTAAAACCCCATAATTAAAAAATCATTTCACAGCCTGTATCTGAAAAATTGGAGGACGCTTAAGCTTCGCTTTCAAGAGTGGAACGCGACAGCGTTCCCGTCGACCCGCCAAGGGGTGTAAGACAATGGGCTACAGGGCAGCCAGCCATCACTTACGAGGCGCCCCGCATCGGACGCGGTGAGCGTCGAGCCATATGGTCGAGCAACGCGGCGTTCGGCGCAGCAACGAAACGTGCGCCTGAGCAAGCGGAGTGAACCAAAGAACTCGGTATCCCGGAGGGGGAAATGATGCACGCCAGCCAAACGTCGTGATCGGCACGGGCAGAGAGATAGAGAGATAGTGATCTAAAGAAAGGAAGGACTCTTGATTCTACAGAGGGAGCAAGGCGAAGCGTTGTCAGGGTCTCGAGAGAGTCCGAGCCGCGACAGCTCCAATGCGCGCGTGCCGCGCCATCTGTCGGGGCAGCGCTGTACATGGAGAGGAGGGGGTCTTCTGTGTTTGCCGCAATATGGCTCTCCGTGTGCGGAAAGCGCAGAAGAAATGCAGCGAAACGCACTTCGCTACTCGTGTAATTGCGACTTCTGTAAGTTACATGTTCATAATTACCGATATACACCACAGTATAACTTTCCACGGCTCGTTTCGAAGGCAACACCGCATTCACTAGAGGCGCGTTTGTACCTTTTGGAAGCATCGAAATCGTGGCTGAGTGGTAGCGTCTCGGTCTCACACTCCGGAGACCCTGGTTCGATTCCCACCCAGCCCATCTTGGAAGTTGCTTTTTATTTATGGAGTGCCTGCCGTGATTTATCGCTCACGGTCAACGCCGCCAACGCCGACGCTGACACCGACGCCGACACCGACGCCGACGACACCGGCTTTTCTGCGACACGAGCTCCTTAACGCTATCGCGTTAATAAGGCTCAGTGAAGTTAGGAGGCCAAAAGAAGCATATACAGTGCTAAAAAGCGGGCACGTCCTGGGCTACCGGGGCGTAGCGGAGAGAAGAGTACTAGGAGTCGGATTCCTGATTAATAAGAATATAGCTGGTAACATACAGGAATTCTATAGCATTAACGGGAGGGTGGCAGGTCTCGTTGTCAAACTTAATAAGAGGTACAAAATGAAGACTGTGCAGGTATACGCCCCTACATCCAGTCATGATGACCAGGAAGTCGAAAGCTTCTATGAAGACGTGGAATCGGCGGCGGGCAGAGTGAAAACCAAATACACTATACTAATGGGCGACTTTAATGCCAAGGTAGGCATGAAGCACGCTGGAGACAAAGCAGTGGGGGAATATGGCATAGGCACTAGGAATAGCAGGGGAGAGTTATTAGTAGAGTTTGCGGAACAGAATAATGTGAGGATAATGAATACCTTCTTCCGCAAGCGGGATAGCCGAAAGTGGACGTGGAGGAGCCCGAACAGCGAGACTAGAAATGTAATAGGCTTCATACTCTGCGCTAACCTTGGCATCATACAAGATGTGAACGTGCTCGGCAAGGTGCGCTGCAGTGATCACAGGATGGTAAGAACTCGAATTAGCCTAGACCTGAGAAGGGAACGGGAAGAAACTGGTACATAAGAAGCCGATCAATGAGTTAGCGGTAAGAGGGAAAATGGAGGAATTGCAGATCAAGCTACAGAACAGGTACTCGGCTTTAACTCAGGAAGATGACCTTAGTGTTAAAGAAATGAACGACAATCATGTGGGCATCATTAAGGAGCGTGGAATGGAAGTCGGTGGCAACTCCGTTAGGCAGGATACCAGTAAACTATCACAGGAGACGAAAGATCTGATCAAGAAACGCCAATGTATGAAAGCCTCTAACCCTACAGCTAGAACAGAACTGGCAGAACTTTCGAAGTTAATCAACAAGCGTAGGACAGCTGACATCAGGAAGTATAATATGGATAGAATTGAACATGCTCTCAGGAATGGAGGAAGCCTAAAAACAGTGAAGAAGAAACTAGGAATTGGCAAGAATCACATGTATGCGTTAAGAGACAAAGCCGGCAATATCATATCTAATATGGATGAGATAGTTCAAGTGGCTGAGGAGTTCTATAGAGATTTATACAGTACCAGTGGCACCCACGACGATAATGGAAGAGAAAATAGTCTAGAGGAATTCGAAATCCCAAAGGTAACGCCGGAAGAAGTAAAGAAAGCCTTAGGAGATATGCAACGGGGGAAGACAGCTGGGGAGGATCAGGTAACAGGAGATTTGTTGAAGGATGGTGGGCAGATTGTTCTAGGGAAACTGGCCACCCTGTATACGCAATGCCTCATGACCTCGGGCGTACCGGAATCTTGGAAGAACGCTAACATAATCCTAATCCATAAGAAAGGGGACGCCAAAGACTTGAAAAATTATAGACCGATCAGCTTACTGTCCGTTGCCTACGAACTATTTACTAAGGTAATCGCAAATAGAATCAGGAACACCTTAGACTTCTGTCAAGCAAATGACCAGGCAGGATTCCGTAAAGGCTACTCAACAATAGATCATATTCACACTATCAATCAGGTGATAGAGAAATGTGCGGGTGTATAACCAACCCTTATATATTGGCCTCGAGCTCCACCACTGGAAAAGCTGGCGCCACCGTCGGCGTGACGTGCTAGGAGGGATCACGTGGACATAGCGGCCGCGTCGGCAGCTTCGGGCGCGCCGAAGCGAGCTGAAAACGAGTTCAAATTCCCTCGTACGCTGCGGTTTTCATTTAGTGGCGAAATTTTCCCGCTTCGAGTGCCTCCTTTACAACGCTTGAAAGCACTACAATAGGTAGTGGCTGCCTTTGAAGGCGCGCAACATCGTAGGCTACTGCTCGGTGCCGCAAGGCCGAAAGCACGTAACGGAGGTCGGTGTCAGCCTTGTTCACTCGTAGCCGCAGGACAAGAAGCTGCGTGAAGCTTGGCTCGCGAAACATGAGACCGGCAAACAGTCATCGGCTACAACTCGGGTATGCAGCAAGCACAGACGCGAGGAAGATTTCTGCTACGGCGGCGGGTCTGCGATGTTCGGAGGGAGGGGAGGGAGGGAAAACTTTTGAGTCTCTCGAGAGTTTCGCGGTTATGAGGTCTCCGTCGTCTTCATCTTCTTGGCGCTGGCGACTGGAGACTTCTCTTCAGCAAGGGTGGGCCCCTATTCCAGGGCTCCACTGAGTCGCGCTGCATCGCTCGCGTGCTGCACTAGGGCCCTTTGGGCCGTGAGCTCGCTGCTGGTGAGCCGACGCTCGCCCGATTCCGCTGCCCGACTAATGTCATAACGGTTTGGTCTATGAACTTGTCGATGCTATAAATATTGGCAAGTTCACTGGGGTGGAAAAGGAGCGGTAAGAAGCACAATAAAAAAGAGCATGGCATATGGTCATGTTTGTGTTATGAATTGATGCACTGGATTACAGAAAAAGAAGAGCGAGAAATCGCAGGCTCAGAACACCGATAAATGTACAGTGCGACGCAACTCGAGAAATAATATTGAAAGGTCAAAGAATTTAGAAGAAAAAAAAAAGATTGAATCGTCGCGACGGCACATCACAGTCCCCGTAGGCGTCGAAGTCTCTACAATGAAATTACTTTTGAACAGCTCTGATAGCGCCCACGCAACAATGGTTGCTTGTATACTGTCAAATGCTCATCTTCTGCGGCCTAAAGCTCATGGCACGGTGCGAAAACGCGCGCGCGGTGAAAGCGAAACAGTGCGCGGACAAGCGTGCAGACGCGCAGTCGGTCGCTGCGAATCTGCGCGATCGCTGCATTGAGGCTTCATTCTATTACGCTCCATTTAGTTATACAAACATTAGCAGAACATATTTCACATAGTTTGCTCTCAGCGTTTACCTACCTTTCACGCAAGAAGCCGGTTCGGGAGACTGCATCGCGGCGACCGCGCGCAGTGGCGTTCACTGTACGTATTCGGTAAAGAGATAGCGGCTGTAAACGATCGTGTGCTTTCAGTTTGCCCAAGATTATTATGTAGACAGTAAGAAACTTCTCTCGTTTCGAAAGTACTTACAGAAATGTCCGGGAGAGGTAGCGCGTGGTGTTTTCAGCGAGCGCTGACAGCAAAACCTATGAGGAGCGCGCCACGTGATCCCTCATACTACGCCAGCGAGGCGCTTCCTATAGAGGGCGACTCCGTGACTCCTCGCCGCCAATAGCTTTCATTGATTACGAGAAAGCGTTTGATTCTGTCGAAACCTCAGCAGTCATGGAGGCATTACGGAATCAGGGTGTAGACGAGCCGTATGTAAAAATACTGAAAGATATCTATAGCGGCTCCACAGCCACCACAGTTCTCCATAAAGAAAGCAACAAAATCCCAATAAAGAAAGGCGTCAGACAGGGAGATACGATCTCTCCAATGCTATTCACAGCGTGTTTACAGGAGGTATTCAGAGACCTGGATTGGGAAGAATTGGGGATAAAAATTAATGGAGAATACCTTAGTAACTTGCGATTCGCTGATGATATTAGGTTGCTTAGTAACTCAGGGGACCAATTGCAATGCATGCTCACTGACCTGGAGAGGCAAAGCAGAAGAGTGGGTTTAAAAATTAATCTGCAGAAAACTAAAGTAATGTTTAACAGTCTCGGAAGAGAACAGCAATTTACAATAGCAAGCGAGGCACTGGAAGTACTAACGGAATACATCTACTTAGGGCAGGTAGTGACAGCATGTCCGGATCATGAGACGGAAATAATCAGAAGAATAAGAATGGGCTGGGGTGCGTTTGGCAGGCATTCTCAGGTCATGAACAGCAGGTTGCCATTATCCCTCAAGAGGAAAGTGTATAATAGCTGCGTCTTACCAGTACTCACCTACGGGGCAGAAACCTGGAGGCTTACGAAAAGGGTTCTGCTCAAATTGAGGACGGCGCAACGAGCTATGGAAAGAAGAATGATAGGTGTAACGTTAAGGGATAAGAAAAGAGCAGATTGGGTGAGGGAACAAACGCGAGTTAATGACATCTTAGTTGAAATCAAGAAAAAGAAATGGGCATGGGCAGGACATGTAATGAGGAGGGAGGATAACCGATGGTCATTAAGGGTTATGGAGTGGATACCAAGGGAAGGGAAGCGTAGCAGGGGGCGGCAGAAAGTTAGGTGGGCGGATGAGATTAAGAAGTTTGCAGGGACGGCATGGCCACAATTAGTACATGACCGGGGTTGTTGGAGAAGTATGGGAGAGGCCTTTGCCCTGCAGTGGGCGTAACCAGGCTGATTATGATGATGATGATGATAGCGAGTGTTGCTTCGTCCTGTGCAACAGCAACGCACCACTTTGTCTGACGCTCATTCATGCTGTACACAAAAGGAATACCCCAAATTGCCGTGTCATCTGACGAGCAAAGCTAGCTTCTTAAGAACAGGCACCCCTCAGGGGGCAGCAACGTTCGACTGAAAGCCGCTATTATTACAGCGAATCTGTATATGACTAGGGGGCTAAACGTAAAACCATTACAGACTTTTCTATTCGAATTCTGCAATCAGCCCTCCGAGATTGCTGAAAAACATTCTTGGACCACCTCCAGTTCACCTCTCTGTCACGTAAATATTACGGTTGCATGTGCTTCAGTTGCCGGGAAGCGTGAGAAGCAGTCAGTGTTCTTTAAATGCTATCGCGTCCGAGAGCGGAGCTTAAGCGTTCTCCATTTCTTTTCTCTCTGCTCTTGCGTTGAAGCGACAGACGGTACGAGATCACTGCTGTTGCCGCGTTTGCTGACAACACTGTTTTGACAGCGACTGTCCGCGCTCATCGAGTATGACGTGTTTATATTTACTTGTGTGCGCTGACACCATCCTTCTCAGTTTAGTTACCAAGCAGATGTTTCTAAGTTGATACGGCCGATAACACTACTCTCCTTACTTCCTATAGCTGTCTTCTAATTTGCTATCACAATTGGTGTTTCGTTTCTCGGGCCAAACTGCGACTTTTTGTCTATTTGTGCGCCTATCTATCTGCTTATATGTGTGTCTAAACATTTTCCTGCCATCCTTGGTCACTATGTGGCACATGTTCTATTTAGGATAGTACTGCGTCGCTGTGCTGTTGGAGCCCGCTTGAAAACCTACCGTTTGGCAAATTTCGGCGACTGGGTATGCACACTGGGCATATGCATTGTGTATGTGCCGCTGTTCAATGAACCTCGTTGACGCTGACTTCGCTCAATGACTATGTGAAAATGGGTACGCGCTGCTCTTCAATGAACCTATTTCACGCCAGCTCGGGTCATAAACATCTTAAATGTGAACTGTGGTCACTGGTTATGCACCACCTGATGTGTCACTCTTCAATAACACAAAAATGATTTGACATATATATGTTGGTCAGCGAAATAGATCGCGCGTCATAGGAGGTTCAGGCACACGTATATATTAGGACAACCTTGTTTGATTATATATTGTACAACGGCCATGCGCGAATTTCGCGATCGCGCCTCTAAATGGCGCAGCTGGCCATGAAGCTAACGCATTAGAGGACTTAAGCTGCATGCACGTGTCATACATCACGCGTATTTGCCATGGCAATACGGTGTGTCACAGGATTGCTTGAATGTTACTCACAATAAATTCGACATTGATCGTGACGTGGATTCTCGCGACTTTCTTGCTCCAGATTGCCAAGGTTAGCCTCAATATATAATGAGATGCGGCGTCAAAGGCGCAGTTCAAATCTGAAAATGTGCTTGCAGCCTTGGCACAGAGCGTGTTTTTTTTTTCCTTTAAAGCAGAGTTGTTTTTGCCTAGCCCGATAAGGTTTGCGTGTGTGATGCTGTTGCTAGGTCGATAGGTTTCCCGCCTTATGCTGTATGTTAAGTAGCGCGGTATTAAGCTCACAAAACAGTGCCAGCGTGACCACCTCTATCGTGTGATTGGAAAGAGGTGTTGCACTTGGAGTGTCCGTTTATTGCTGTCATTATAATAATTACTTTGTGGCACACGAATAAATTTCGGATTGTAGCCGGTGAGTTCGCAACAGCGCATCCACTTGAAATTAATTGACGCGATGATGCAAGTTCCAAGATTATATCTTTGAAGTGTGCAATTTAGTACATGGGTGTACCAGATATTTTTGCGATTTAATGAATGAAAAAACGTTTTCTTAAAAAAATAAGTTGAACAATAGTGGACTTCTACCGCAAGTATAACGCGCATATCTAAAAACCAAGGCCATTTTCAGAGTCTGTTCCTACTCTACATGCCTTGCAAGCTCACCGCCTACAATTGGTATATCGCAATGTATGTTGTAAATTAGTAAAAACCTATTTCATAAAATTTTGATAAATGGCGCCTTATGCATTTGACCGCTCGTGGAAATAATGTTTGCCTCATCGAGTGTTTATTTCAAGGGTTAGTGTTGTGCGAACTGCCACAGGTGATTTTTGAAAAATTTAGTGCACCTAAAAAATTCAGAAGAGACTGCTTACGTGTGGGAATGCGAAAGCATTAAATTGCCTAGGTTAAATGCAATGAATTGTGATTTTCAATATGCATTAAATTTTCTTCTCGCTGAATCGGTGTGTGTGTTTGCGTACACGTTTGACACAGGCGAGAAACACTCGGACCAATTTGCTTCAGATTAACCACTGCTGCTGAGGTAAATGCTTCGGAGTGCATCTCAGAACACAAAGTCCCGATGAAATTTGAAGAGCAAGTGATGCGCAGGAGGCAGTGACGTGGCGTGTACGATGATGAACAAACAAGGCACACTTCGTATTATACACTTATGATTTGGCGTCGAGAGTGCTCATCAATAGGCGCATCAGCGAGTGACACACTGGAGACATTAACTGGGGCACTGACATGACGTGTGCAATGAGGTACGCACTAGGCAGAACTTAACTATACCGTAACCACCGCACCACCGGAGAAGCGTGCTCGTCTTGTATCCCGGAGGGCCAGGTTCGATTCCTACCCAGAACGAAATGTGTAGAATTTTGTTTTGAGTTAGATCAATTTATTTTCTTTACAGAAACCTGCCTGACAACTTTGACGTCAATTCGAGCATTTTTGCGTGTTTTTACTCTTCGCGACATCGGCCATTTGTGGTACCTTTTTCGGTCATGCTCCGACGATAACGCGCAATTTCAGGTTAGGCATTTCAGGTAAGAGGTGTCAAGCATTGAGCTGGCTGTAATATGTCACCTGCGGAACACGCGTTGACTTGGTATCTCTCCTTCATTTTCGTACACATAACTTTCCAATTTAAACGGTCAACTATTATTTCTAAGAACGTAGTCAACAGTACTACAGGTATTTTTTGTCACCTTCTTGGAATTTGTACGTTTTTTTGGTAATACTGATGTGCTCTATAGATTACTCTGCGCTATTTTGCAAAGCATTCCCGTCTAGTTCACCAGCTACTTAATTATCAGCATTGATGCAGCCATCTCTATTCAATTGCATGAAGGTCTTATCTTGAAGAACGATACATTCCGAAGACTTCTCTACAATCACGATGAGTCGATGCACGTCATTCATGGTTGAATAAATATACTGACTAAGTCAGTGTGCTCTTTGCGTTTATCTAAATTAAGTATATTTGTAATTTCATAACAGATTACCATGCTTAATATCTTCTACAACACCGTAAACATTGTAACATACCTACAAATTTTCAATATTTATGCTCTTCCTTCTCGCGGTGTAAAATTATGTCCACAGTATCTTCAAACTCACATTATCCCCTATTACTTCAAACCACGGCTAGGCTATCCATATCATTCTCCCTACGTGCAATAGTGAGCATGGATCCCCCTGGTATCAACAATAATGTTTTAGTGACCATATAATAAATTTCGCCTTGGAATTGTATCGTTCTGCCTTCGGAATTGTTCTCAGAAGTTTACAAGGCACCCAGCATAGCACCCACCATCTTACTTTACTTCATTTCATTTTTATTGTGATATTTCATGAAACCTACAGGGCCTTTAATACGGTTTATCCAATACAATTTCAGGCAACCCTTCAACAAAACCTGTCTGCTCTAAAGTAAACAAGAAATATGCTACATCGGCTGTTATTTCGATTGTGGTGGCTCAAATATTCACACGATACGGTTATCACACTAACCCCCGTATGCAGAAATGCAACTTAAGTTGAAGCCCATGATTGACTTGATTTGAGTGACGCCTATCGGGAACGCGCCGTAGGAAACGCAGTGAGCGTCTTTGGGCACGTTAACGCCAGGCGTCATCTAAACCAAGTCAAGCATGTGCTTAGACTTAAGTTGAATTTCTGCATACGGGGGTAAATATAACAATTGCCATTGTGATTCTACAGTTTGGCCTTCGAAAAAAGCCACATAAACAGCAATGACGTCAAAACCTCCGCTTTTGGTTTCATGTTGGCCACCTTAAATAAAGCCGGCAATCGGGCAGACACCTGTGATAATGTATGAATTTAGACGCTATTACTTATGGGTTTTCGCTATTTCTGGTTTATCGCTGCTAGTAATTGTGATCAAGAACAATATGCGTGATCACTCAGAAAGAGCTGATGCTCCCGTGCCCTTTACTACAACGGAGGCTTGTCACATAAAACGCATAACTAAGTTTGTTCCGCTGCACTCCAGCGGTACCATCTCTTATGTGACGCAGAAAATTTCAGCGAAGAGAATGACGCTACAAGTAAACAAATTCCGAAAAAAAGCAAATAAACAGCCTTTTTTGTTTTTGTACTAAATGTTTTGCTCTTATGTGAAGTAATTCACAAAAAAATTGAAATTAACACTACAATTATACAGCCATAAAGCAGCCATGGCTCTTGGAACCCTTCTGTATCTTCATTAGTAATGAATAATACATTTAGCTTGATCTGGTCCTTTAACAGCTGCTTTCCTTTACAAAATTTTGGAGAATTTTGTTTCAGCAACTACGCTCGCAACACTATCCCCTTTCTGCTGGCTGAACGTGTGCGTCCTGTTGCTACGAGCACGTATGCAACAGATACGTCGCGCATGCAAATCTTGGGCTCCTGCGGAATCCTCCTTGGAATGCTGTGACGCATTGCGTCGACGCAGAATGGTAGCATTCCTATATTTTATCTGAATATACACTGAAATGAAGGCGAAAAGAAAGCATGTTCCTGGGTTAATTAGGCTAGAAAACTCTGCGGAGCTGGTCCGGTTGTTTTATTTTTGCGCGCATTCATTTCCTGCCAAAATTTACTCATCCCAATACACTTGCAATTTTTTCACATTCTCACAATGGGCTGCCGTCTGTGGCTTTAAAGAAAAAGTATACACTGTCACAAATTTTATAACAGAAAGTGGCTCAAGATTAACCGAAATGTATATAAATTTACAGCTTCCCTTTTTCAAAGTTCGAACGCCTATGAATTTGAGACTTAGACTTGCATACCTCTATTATTTAAACCCTGCTTAACGCCCTTCAATGTCACAACAAAAAATTTCCAACGATCACAGCGAACGTTTTTAAACTAGAGATTATATTTTGATGGTCCTGTTTGATGGAAGTATAAGTTTCTGGCACAGAATCACCCCCTGTACGACATGAAATAATTGTTAATTGCGCTGAAATGGGAAAGTGAAGCTGCCTGCCCCTCGTAAGTTATGAAATTCATGGAGGATAATCTCTGCACCCGCTGGCAAGAGATTGTATAAGGTGCATTGAAATATATTTCCTAGGCCGGAAGTTCAGGCTATTTCGTTAATATCCATTGTCTAAAAACAACGCAGAAGCGCCTAGCAACGCGGCTACATTCGTACGGTGTGAATATGCTGGTCTTCAAGCGGGGGAACAGGGAATGCATCGATGCACCCTAATGTAGGCTGTGTTCTCGCCCATGCTTGGAGGGTGGGGTGAGAAAGGAAGTGTAGAGCAAACCTACTCTTTACTTAGGTCACGCGTGTGCATGGCGCCACTTACCGCGGCCCCGCGTGCCCTATTTTGGCGATAACCTGTGGTGGATTAAAAGGATCGTCACCATAACCCTATATTTATGTCCACTGCAGGACAAAGGTCTCTCCTAGCGACTCCCAATTAGTCCTCTCTGCGTTACATGTGTTCATTTCTTACCTGCAAATTTCCTAATTGTATCGCACCACTTGAAATTCTGCCATCCTTGACTTCACTTCCTTTCCCTTGCTACCCATTCTGCAACTTTAAAGGGCCACTGTTTCTCTGCCCTAAGAATTGCACGGCCTCCCAAGCTACATTTCTGCCTCTTTTTTTTTGCGATAGCAATTATGTGGGTACTCCAGGCGCATTTCTGCGTCGCCGCGAGGTTCCGCATGAGTGAAAGCGTGTGAGGGTGAGCCGGCGGACGCGGTTCAATATCGCGTGAGCGAGCGACGAACGCCGCCAGATGCGTGCCCTCTGCGGCGGAGCGCGAGGGAGGAGGGACGTTCTTCTCGGGTGGCTGCTAGGCTACCTCGATGCCATCCTCACCGGCCACTCCGTACAGAGTGGAGACGACCACGCTTTTAACTACGGCGTTGGCCACGCAAATCAAGTTCACCGTAGTAGACGACTTTGGCGAACGTTGTAGGGAAGGGTTGCCGGCGCTCGTGCGTGTTGAAAGCAATCTGCGACGTGGCCAGAGCGTGCGCCCACACGGGCCTCATCTTCAAAGCGATCTAGGATGTTTGCAGGGTGCGCGTAGTGCCAGTAGCTTCGATGCACTGAGTTTTTGACGTCTCGTTGTGCGTTCAAGCAACAGATGAACGGAGGTCAATTGACACGCCGCTACTGCCGCCATTTCCAACTCCAGCGTTTTCACGGTCTGTTCCCGCTGTTATCGAGTTATGACACCATGCTGGTAAATTTAGTTAAAACACGCTAATGGACTAATTGCTTTGAATCCACGATAGAACGTGTAAGCACGACTGAATACGCACGTAGGAAGAAGCACACTTACAAAGGCAGTGCTGTGCCTGTGTGTCTGTTTCTTTCTACGTCCTCACTGAATCACGCGTGCACATTCTATAATTGTTAATTTATTTAGTAAGGGAATGGTTGCAAGTTTATACCGCCGGTGAAACTGCTATCTTTAATTCGTACAGCTATTTACTAATTTGCTATCGCAATCCGGCTTCGCCTTTGGTGCGAAACTGGGATTCTTTTTTTAATTTGTTTAGCTTTAGTGCCAGTCTCTTCGCAGAAATTTTCGACGTGACATAAAAGACGGTATCACTCGAGTACACTCGAACAAATTTAGTTACACGTTTTATGTGCTAAGCCTCCGTTGTAATAGAGTGCACGAGAGCATCAGCTCTTTCTGATTTATGGCGTATATTGTTGCTGGTCACAATTACCAACAGCAACAAACCAGCAAAAGTAAAAACGCTTAAATTATAGCGTCCAAGTCCATGCATCATCCCATGTGTCTGCCCGATTAACGGCTTTATTTAGGACGACAAACATGAAACCAAAAGCGGAGGTTTGGACGTCATAGCTGTTTATGCGGCTTTTTTTCCAAGGTTAAACTTTAAAACCACAATGGCCATTGTTATGTTTAGTGTGGTAACCAGATAGCCTGAATATGTGCAGTCACCGCAAGCAAAATGACAGCCGATGTGCCATATTATTTGAAAACAAAAATTTTCATGAACAGTCGCAATAAAAATAAAATTAAATTCAATTTTGCGCGCAATGGTGGCGTCTGAAACCTCTAAAGAAGTTAGGCGCAAAAACAATCTCGTTATATACTTCGGAGAACAATGCAAAGTTAGAATCAGATTGTTCAGAGGTGGAATATATTCTATGGTCACTAAAATAGTTATTGCTGATACCATGATGATTGAAGCTCACTATTGAACGTAGGGTAGAATAATTTCGAAGACCTCGCCACGCTTTGACGCAATGATGGCTAATGGGACTTTGAACACACTACCAATACAATATAAACGGCGGGAATGGAGAAGTAAACTGCTGAAAACTTCTAGATATGTTGCATTATATACGGTGTTGTACAAGTTGTTCATGAGAATAATCTCTTACAGAAGTACGATAATGCCTAACTTAAATAAACGCGGAGAGCATAATGTCTTTCGAAATAGATATATTTAACTATGAATGGCATGCATATCATTATCCTGTTTCTAGATGAGTCTTCTAAATGTGCCCTATTTCTAGATGAGGCCTCGATCAATTCAATAGAGATGGTTGCAGCAATGCTGGCATTTAGGCAGCCGATGAAACAGACGTGAATGCATTGCAAAATAGCAGGGACAAATCTGCAGCGCACATCACCGTTAACAAGAAAACGTAGAACTTCCTAGAAGGTAAGAATAAATATCTCCAGTACTGTTGACTACGTCCTTAACTTTTTCTCAAGCTTCTTTGTTGACTTCCACATGGCTAGCCGATATGCTAGGAACGGTATAATACAATCATTGTAAACTCTTTTTTTGCCGACCTCTGCAAGATCTCGGTCATGGTTTCGTGCTGCCTGTGGTATGCGCTCCAACACATTCTTATTTTTTTAAATTTCCTACCCATTATCAAGATTCAATTCAGCCTAGGTAAACGTATTGCTACAGAGACATTATATATGCTAATTGTCGATCACGAGTTCTCATATTTCCAGGCCATTTATCGATCTTTCGATCTGCAGAATAACCTCAAACCCTACTCTCACGTCTCTTACGACTCCTCGGGCATAGTCCTGATACATTTCAATTCGTCCCACGTATTGCTGAACAGGACAATGTGAACTGCAAGCCGAAGGTTGTTGAATTATTCGCTGTTCATCCTCCCTACTTATTGTTCGCGCTGTAAAAGCTTGAATATTTTTTCTGAGCATTCACTTATTAGGATTAGAGATATTGTGCTTCGTCCCCTGACCGCTTTAGTGATAGGTGCTTTTTTCAATTTTCTTCTGGAGAGCTAAGGTAGCTGTGGATGCTTTGGAGAAATATGGCAAGATATTCAATTATGCTTCCCGTACTCTTCGACTGCGCAGTAGCTCCGTGGCCTAAGATATCTCTATGAAATCAATGAAAGTCATGCGGAGAGGTTGGTGCTACTACCGAAATTTTTCAATTACAAGTCTAATGACTTGGACGTGACCTATTGTAGATTACCCCTTCCTGATGCTTTCATGGCTTTTGTTCGATTGAAGGGAAGTTTTGCCCTAATTCTATTGGAAACTGCCTTTGTGAATATTTTATGCAGTGTTGAAAACAAACTAATGGCCTATAATTCTTCAACATTTAACGTCTCCCTTCTTATGCATTAGGGTATGCGGGCATTCATTGACCTCTCTGGCGCACTAGAAGTGTTGACCCATGGTGCATAAAGGACCACAAGTTTTAATGTATATTATCTCCTCTGTTTTTGAATAAATTCACTCTTGTTCCATCTTCTGCTCTCACGTATTCCGGCAGATTTATTTTAGAACCCTTCTTCCTTAATCACTGGTTACACAAAGAGCGTCTGTATCGTGTTCGTCACTTCTTCTAATGACGGTCGCATGGTTACTCTGGATGCTGTATAGGTCAGTACCAAAATGTTCAGCCTTTTTTCTATATTATCTAAATTAGTGATGGCATCACCGCGTTTAACTTCCACTACTCACATGTTTCCCTGTCATATGTCAAGTTTTGGCCTGACTCATTTCATGCTGCACCAATATTTTACTACTTCCTCAAACTTTTCGACGCAAGAATTTGTAACATCATTAACATGCTGTTTATCAGCTTGGGCATTGAGTGAATGCCATCGTATTTCTTGAGTTTGACACTTTCATCCTTTGTCGCTTTTAGTCGACCATTTTTTACGTGGTAGAACTTACCTGCTTCCTACTTTGTTGTCTTACCTCCTGCTTCAATTGCTGATTCTGAAGTCAGCCTACCTGTGGAATGTGGATTCCAATAAAAATCGTCATGAGGATCGTCATATTCGGACTCATCATCAGTGCCGCAATTTGCCACGCTGGCGTCATCGGGGAGGCACGATCACGTCAAGTTTACAAGAAAGGACATCTCCTCCACATTTATATCATCATGTGTTCACTGAACATGCATCGCGAACATCTTTCTGAGTCGCGGGGGAACAGGTAGCCTTGAAAGCGGCTACGTGTCCTAGAGATTTCAACAGGTTTTCACAGCGCTTGCACGAAAACGAAAGTGGAAAATGGCAGAGCAGGCCGCCTTGCTTACACGGAAAGCTACTGGACACGAACGCAAGTTGACGTATTCAACTGCTTTTTGGCTCGCCCAGCTGCCACAGGCATAGAACTCTTTTCACGCCCAGTCGCTAGGAAGTGAGTAATACGCATCGCAAGTAGACAAAGCACAAGGATCCTACGCCGTTTAACGTAACACCATAAAGGAATGAAAGAGACACCTCGTCAATTATTGTGACTGACTCTCAAAATACATGTCACTTATTTATGACAGGTCGTTTGTCTTCAGTTACACTTAGGTCGCTAGGTCCTAACCTGCAACGCTACCACACTATAACTTCATGCCCAGGACACTCCGGTTTGGCAGGCCACAAACAAGCTTATGCCCTAGCTTGCAATCGTTACATTCGAGCGTGGCAGCCGAGCTCACACTTCTTGCCTATGCCAGAACACTCACGCGAAATGTTGGAACACCAGCGTTTGACACGCTAAAATTACGCCTCCCCGCACAAATCATTGAACGGGGAAGAGGCAGACGACTAAGAAATTCTAAAACGAACTTATACCATCCTGCCTATGCCCAAACATTTTCCGTCCTCTCGACGCAATTTGCGCCGACACACCACTTCACCTTCTCCGCGAATGATATCAATTCTCTACGTAGGCATACAGGGACTGATGCTCACTTCGCCCTTTTCTAAACTATAATTCTCACTGTTCCTGCGATGTAGATGTTCTTTCTATGTTATCTGCCCTGTAGCTTAATTTCCCTGCAGAACAAGCGCAACTACTTATATTACCAATATATCACATGAAATTGTAGCTTATCCCGAACTCCTAGAGTATGAGATCAAGAAAAAAGGCATGACATCTGTTTTACTGTTGCTTGGACTCAATATACTAAAGAAACGTTTGAAAAACTAGTCGCTGGTACCTATAGACTAATTAGGAACTATTCTCGTAATGATAAATGATAATTATAGAGCATTATAGAAAAAATACATCAGTAAAATTCAGCAGATACGCCTAAGGCTGCTGACGTTGTTAAGGTGTTTATTCGATCGGACTAGGAGCAGCGCAGCGGTGATAGTCTAGGTGGGGCACGGACTCCGATCGCTGCGCCATTCATGAGCAAAAGCGCTAGGCAGGGCGACCCGCATTACAGTTCCCCAATACTTCTCTACAATTACCCCCGGGAACGAAAAGGAAGGCACCCGGTGACTTAACAGGTGGTTACTGTGAGTGGTCACACTAGATTTTGATGCGGTCGACGTTTCTCGTCCACGATGGCGCATGTCTGAAGACGGTTCATGGGCTCGATCACGCAGTTGACAAGGGATTTGCGTTCCACGACATGGTAGGGGCTTTCATACTTGGGCAGTATTTTCTACGAGAGACCAGGTGCAGTGGAAGGGTCTGAGAGACCCACAAGAACTCAGGGTAGGAACGTGGGTGCAGAAGTGGTGTCACCGATAGCGCTCTTCTGACGCTATGGTTCATTTGAGGTAAAGGCACGCGCGAGATCGTGACACTCTTCGACATGTCTGGCTGTGGCAGAAATAGGTGCAACACCAGATGACTTCGTTTTGTATGGAAGGACTGCGTCGATTAGAAAAGGCGTGCAGTGGTGCTCTGAGTAGCGGTATTGTAGGCGTAGTTTACGAAGGGCCGAATGGCATCCAAATTTTTGTGGTCGGAGGCAACGTATATGGCGAGCATGTCGCCGAGCATATGGCTAAAGCGTTCTGTCAGGCCACTGGTCTGCGGATTGTAAGCAGTAGTTGTGCAGTGCACAACGTGGTACTTTTTGAGGATGGCTACGACGACTTCCGACAAGAAGACACGCCCGCGATCGCTGAGCAACTCCTCTGGTGGACCAAGACGCAGTATGAATCGGCAAAGACGGAAGGAGGTGACGTCGTAGCCGCTGGGAGGGCTGCGATTTTGGCGTATCACGTGAGGTGGTTCACAGCTACCGTGACCCCGCGGTTACCGGCAGATGTCAAGGTGTGACGAGTGGAGCCGAGTGAGCCGGACGTACGCAGGGAAGAAAAAAGTGTCCGTGGTAGTGCACGGCTGCGTGGCACGCGAGGAGGTAGCGCGTGCCTAGATTCGATTGAACACGGCGTTTCGGAGGCGTCCTGAGGCATGCTGTAGGGCAGGGTACCGGATCGAAGCGCGAAAACATTATAATCGCATGAATGACATTATATCACTTAATATTTTCGACATGCAGTAAGGTTCTTTCTCCTGCAATGGTGCGTGTGTTTGCGTATACGCTGCGCATGGGCTGGAAACATTCGGATCATTTTGCTGCAGAACGATGAATTTTTATTCATGCCTCATGATGCAGCTGTCGCGACAATGTGGTCTTTTTTTTTATTCATCTTCTGAGGCGTGATTCAATGGGCGACCACGTTTCACAGCTGCTGCTGACGTAGACGCTTCCGAGTGCACGCAGCACCGATGAAATCCGAAGAGCAAGTGACACGTGGGAGGCAGTGACGGAGGCGGTGACATGACATGTGCAATGACGGATGCACTAGGCACGACTTTAGTCAACCGTGATCTTGGAGCCACCGTGGCCAAAAAAAAAAGAAACAACATCGGGGAGGCGTGCTCGTCTCGGCCTCCAGAGGCCTGCGTTCGATTCCCACCCAAAGCGAAAACAACCACATTTGTATACAGAAACCCACGTTGCAAATTTGACGCCAATCCCAGCATTTTGTGCCATGGCTTCACTTTTCCAGCCACCGGCCATTTTTGGTGCCATTCTCGGTCGCGCTGGCGACAACGCCGGACTTTAGCTTAGTGGGGCATATAATGACTTCGAAATAAAAACGTGGCTTTCCCACTATGCGTTTATTAAATACGTATAAGCGCTTGAAAATTAGTTTGAAAAATCTAACAAAAGAAAAACAGCTTTGATAGCAATTCTAGCACGACCGGACGAGGTCGTAATGTGGGCATTAACAATACAATGCCCTAACCTCGACTATATATTCACAGACAAAACCACTTTTACATACCCTGCGCAGCATTTAAACCGGGGCAAAGTGTATATTTATTTGGTTCTGTGAATAAATTGTTGAGGTTAGCGCATTGTGTTGTCAACGTCTAGCTTTCGGCCTCGTCCGGTGGCGCAAAATACGTTATCCAGGTTAGACTAGCAAGATGCTCAACAAGCAGCAGCGTTAGAAAAATAGGACATTGCTTAGTGAAAAGTATATATGCCATAGATGATAATGAATGCTATGATGCTGCCTTGTGACATACAGAGCTGCCTGAAACAATGAAATGGCTTGCTATAAAAAGACGTGCGCTATGGATCCTTGCTAGAAAAGAAAATTCGGAATGTTCATTTTTTGTTCAATTTAGATATTGTCAAAAAATTAATAAGTGCAATTTGCCGAAACTAATAATTTGCTTTTGCAGAACCAGAAAATTAAGAAAAATGCAATGATTTGCGTTTGCGTTCGTCCGCATGATTTAATACTCGGTATTTAAGAAACATATGTTTTTTTTTTCTTTTGAGTGAGTGGTCTTTCGTACAGGTAAAAGCGCAAACCTAAATGTACACCAAGTAGAAATTCCCACCTATACCTGAGAATATGCAATCTGGATCTGGAAGGAACGCTGCTCAAATGGGTCGCGAATAGTGTTCTTGTTTCAGTAAATAGTATTAAATGCATTTTCCTGCAGTGCAGACACATGTACCAAACCAGTGCGAGAATTAAGCTGCAGATTTGTAGTCCGCATTTCCCGTAGATGCGGAAATTCGCAGTTTCTAGCCAATTATTACTGGCTTAGCGTTACGCTGTGTTGGATTTTGTAGGAGCAAGTCTATTAAAGTTAACATTAGGGATCGCGTTTATGGACTTTGTTAGTTTACTACCCGTTGCTAATCGTCTCCCACATCCTAGTGCACACCACTTATATAGTGCTTTATCAGCAGACGTTTGTGCACGCCTTCCTGTGATGTGAAAGCCGCATTACCTTGCGTCAGTTATAACTGTAATGCTATATTATTACCCTTAGCATACGTTTCTTGCTAAACGTGCGCTTCGAAATGTTTTTCTTTTCAGAAAAAGTTAGCGTTAGTTTTTCCTCCCCCGGCAAATAGAACATTGCCTTACCGACTTAGCCAAATTCAACTCCTCTAAATAAGCACTCTCCTATTGTAGGCGTTCTGAAAAAATGTTGCAATTTCGACAGAAAGGCAAAGCATCGATTGGGGTAGCAAATTAGTAGAGAGCTATACGAAGTAAGGATAGTAGCTTGATCGGTCGTATGTGCTCGTAAACATTGGCTTACTAACTAAATAAACGAGCATGGCGTCACTCGCACACTGGGAAACAAACGCTCTCACTCGATGAGGGTGAGCACTCGCTTTCAAAACACAGGCATGAGGAAGAGCGGCAGCCGCAGCGAGCTGATTGACCGTTGTTCTTCATCTCGCTTCAATACCCAATAAGCGGCGACAATGCGGTGCACACAACGCTATGAGCCCCCAGCGCACTTAGAATCTGCACTTATCGCAGGTCGCTTGAAACACGGGGTGCGCGCGGCCGCACCATACACAGTCTTTGAGTAAAACGTCCCTCCCCTCACTCTCCTACCCACGGTGACATGGACGCGACGGAAGACGGCGCACTTCCTCCGCGCTTTCCTTCTTTGCGCGCGCAAGATAGAGCCACAATCGTCAGCTCAGCCTCGCACGCTTTCACTTGCGCATACAGCATACGGCGCGCGGCGACAAGGTTATCGCCCTTAGCTTTGCACGGAACATCACGGTGACGTTGACGCCGACGTTGATGGCGAAGGCATAAATGCAGCTGGAGTGTTCATATAATCGCAGTCGCAAAATTGGCAGGTCAGGGTCTCCTATGTTCGCAGTGTCTCTAGGGCGACTTGAGGGCGAAAGCCAAAATGGGATAAAATGCCTTAAAAATGAACACATTCCACTTAATTGGCTTAGTCTACTTCGCTTAATCACTTCTCTTATTTCGCTTACTCGTTTTGTTAGGTCGCTAAGCCAGACCTCTCAATTCACCGAGTCCTCCTCTTAAACCCCCCCAGTCATTGAACTAATCCATTCACCCAAATTCGCTTACTTATCTACTTAATTCACTTTGACATTTATCCTAATTAGCTGTATCATCCACCTTGCTCGCCATTGATTATGGTTTGTGTGGCTTTCTTGTCAACGCGTTTTCGATAAAGGACTGCGAAGGTTGACTGAACGATGAGACATAAGATTTTCGCCCTAATAAAATAAATATGGGGCATAATGTCCCCACTGTTGAATTGTCAAATCCTGCCTTTGCATTCTTTGTAATGAATACTTATTATGTTTATACTGTAAGCTTGGTTTAATACTGCCGTATTTTAAGAGTTAAGCAACTCCGCAGAATAAACACACACTTTGGCCCTACATCGCAAGGGGTCCCTATTGTTGTAGTGCGTTTTCTTTTTTTCACATAATTGAACCGCCTACGCTCTTGCCAGCGTTACAGCGCGTCCTCTTCAAAAGCTGCTCTCTGTTTTCGCAAATATAATTCTCTCGCTGCAGGCATTTTTTATATATTTTTCAAATCAATTCAGCTTTCTTGAACGTTTTCCAAATCTTTGGAGCACGGTCAAAAAAGACTGATTAGGCTAGGCTGGGTCCGTGCACCAGAACATGGCATACAGTGGATTAAACAGCATACATATTTAGGAAAAAAGTATTATGCAGAAAATGCGAAAACTTCAGAAATACTAAAACAATGCAAACAAGGGACAGACATGTGCAAAAATACAATTGATAAAATATTAAAAATAGTGCCAGAAATTTCACTTGATCAGACACGAAGAAAATAAACAAACACAAATATGTTTCTCTAACGGTGGTGCTTAGCAGATGTAGAAGTACCGAGTCCTCTAGCCTGGAATCAGAATGTTCGATATCAGCCGCTTCGGACGCTATCAAAAAACTGACACGCCTTCCAGCAGCGGGTGGTCTGTCTCTGTCGTCAGACGGGCCTGCAGTCATCTCCTATATAGCAGTCTTCGCACGAAGGGTCTTCCAGCAAAGCTGGAGCCTTTACAGGCGATCACCAACAGCGTTGAAAGAAAAGCACCATAAAGAAGACAAATAGAAAAGGGACAATTTTATTACCAGAAGAAACGACTAATGAAGCAGAAAACTTGGTCATCTTCTTAGGTAGGTCCAGATAAAATTAGGTAAACGATCAAATTTGTATAACAAACTCAACACTAATAACACGTAATGCATTAGTTCACCATTACGTAATAAATTACAATAACAGTTTCTTGTTTAGTACACAAAAACGTTATACCGTGTAACGTTATAGCTTCATAGAAGGGGTGACGGAGTCATTGAATAAATTAAAACTTACAGACCAATCTGTTCATGCCCGGAGGTGGGTGGGAACCCTAATCCAGTTAGCCGGGGTCCTCTGCTGATAGCTTATATATGTTCAACCGCCGTAGCTGGTCTTCAGACGTGGTTTCTCAGCTTGGCTCAACACTCGTCTTCTGTTAGTGCTTCGACAGGTGTTGTCCGTGACTTATTTTTTTTTGCATTTACAGACTATGTGTTAAATGCCTTTTGGCATACTACAGAATTGGTTGTCTCTTGTATATGTTAAAGGATACATCGCGTGTTGTAGAATGCCATAACTTGAAATCTTGAAGCTACAGCTTCTAAGAATAGTAGTCTCTGGTGGGGTTAGCTAATCAGATGGGAAGAAAAAATCCAGAAAACGAATCCAACAATAGCGTAGTGTGTTTCGCATAGTATCCCTTTTTAAGTATTGTTTAAACGCACACAAATAATGAATATGGATTGAACTACAGGGGTCCTTACCTAGGAGCGAAATTGGAAAAATTATTTGCTACATTCACAATGCGGTAATTGGCCACCCCATAACATTACGGAAATTCTAGCTTCTATGAAGTCTCACGTTATTTGTTGCTTCGCTTTTGTGTTCCTCTAACCTAACAATTTGTGACTTGACTCCATATTTGGCAATTTCTCACACAAGCAAGGGACAGATTCAGTGCTGCGGGTACAACGCGGGGTAGTGTCATTTCAACTTTCAGGCGGTGGGCTCCGGTCTCCTATGGCTCCACTACTTATAACCCCTAAGTATGTAACAAGCAATATAAAACAAGGGCACACAAAATGCTACTGAGTGGCGTATCTGAGCGATCCATTTATTCGAGGTGGGTATTAAAGGCTTGAGTAGCTTCTAAAACTTGGTGGAGTATCTGGGAATTCCTCTTCAGGAAAGCTTGTATCAACACAAGTACCAGTTGTAGAGAAGTTCCTCAGAATGCAGGCGCAGCCACTTGGACAATCGCTTTGGTTAGCGTGGCACTGAAATAAATATACAGGGGGTTTCTTGAAAGTTTAGGACGCTGCACCCGGCATAACATATGCCGGAAAGAGACAATGAATTTTCATGGAGCAAGCCTTGTTTACTTAACGTTTTCGGTTGGTGGACCAGCCTGCGTCAGAGATGAGTAACATAATACGGTACAGGAGTACAGGAGTACATAGCACAGGAGCTGTACTCTTACGAAGGCTGGTCCACCAGCCGAAGACGTTAAGACGTTTTACTTTCAAAACGTTCGTCGCTTTCCTGCATATATATATATATATATATATATATATATATATATATATATATAATGAGAATTACATAACGAGGGTCTCGAATCCGGCAACATTGATGCCTTCAGGTAGCATATGTGGGTTTATTGACCAGTTGCCTTCACCCGAAAAGATCGCGTTCTCGTGACGCCTGCGGCAAAAGAGACGCTCCACGTCCGCCGCCAAGGTCTGTGAGTGGGGGCGCTGGCTAACACTCCCAGGGTTCTACTAGTACACAGAAATACCCAAGAAAGTGGATGGGGAAAC
The DNA here is from genome assembly GCF_038994185.2 of Dermacentor albipictus. Taxonomy (NCBI): domain Eukaryota; kingdom Metazoa; phylum Arthropoda; class Arachnida; order Ixodida; family Ixodidae; genus Dermacentor; species Dermacentor albipictus. The sequence goes on from NC_091822.1 coordinate 129,486,755, forward strand.
GCCGCCGCGGTAGCTCAATTGGTAGAGCATCGCACGCGACATGCGAAGGTTGTGGGTTCGGTTCCCACCTGCGGCAAGTTGTTTTTTCATCCACTTTAATTTCCATTAATTTATCATTACTTTATTTCATTTATTAAGCACGTGCAATTTCCCCCATGTTGTACTTGGTGTCAGTGTTTGTTGGCTTCTCATTATATGACTAATAAATATCGGGTCCCTCGGTTAACCCCCTTTCTTCTCGTTTATTACATAACGAGGGTCTCGAATCCGGCAACATTGATGCCTTCAGGTAGCATATGTGGGTTTATTGACCAGTTGCCTTCACCCGAAAAGATCACGTTCTCGTGACGCCTGCGGTAAAAAAGACGTTCCACGTCCGCCGCCAAGGTCTGTGAGTGGGGGCGCTGGCTAACACTCCCAGGGTTCTACTAGTACACAGCAATACCCAAGAAAGTGGATGGGGAAACGCCGCCGCGGTAGCTCAATTGGTAGAGCATCGCACGCGACATGCGAAGGTTCTGGGTTCGGTTCCCACCTGCGGCAAGTTGTTTTGTCATCCACTTTAATTTCCATTAATTTATCATTACTTTATTTCATTTATTAAGCACATTCAATTTCCCCCATGTTGTACTTCGTGTCAGTGTTTGTTGGCTTCTCATTATATGACTAATAAATATCGGGTCCCTCGGTTAACCCCCTTTCTTCTCGTTTATATATATATATATATATATATATATATATATATATATATATATATATATATATATACCTGTGTGTGTGTATGTGTGTGTGTGATAAGACAGTCGTCCTTTTTGCGGTATTACCGATTGCAAGAAAATTCGAGGCAAGTACGTAGGATACCGTTGCAGAACACAATGTGCATCCTTGTGCAATAGTATAGATTTACGAATATAAGCTCATGTAACATGTAAGAAGGCGGTACTTGGCTTCTACCTTTAAACCTTGGTTTTCCAGGATCGGTTGTCGTCGCTGAAAGAAGCTTTATTGCGCATACCTTCATCCGTGTGAACTCCCTGCAAACCAGTCTTCTTTGCATATTCTTATGCTCAGCTGGTGGTGACAGCACTAAAGCCGCAACGTTTCTTTTGCACATGCGGTGTGAAATGCATACATCGGCTGTACCCGCTATCATGCGGTTCTGTCTTTGGTTGTCGCCTCAGTCTACTTAACTCTATCATAAACGATTGTAGGCTCAGACGCGAGACTCATCACTATTATACTTCAATGTGGGGGTTTTATCAAGGTAAATTCCCTGTGAAATTTGTTCAATGACATTGATCACGTTTATTCGCCTTGTATATTGTTTGAGAGCAGCGATTCGGCGACACAGAAGGACGTTCCGGGCTTGCTTCTGTTTAGCTTCCATACAAAAAAAAAACAGGAGCCATTCCTAACAAAATAACAGAACATGTGATTAGACCTTTCCCCGCCTATGCCAAACTGAATCGGTCATGCGATCTTACGGAGGACGCAGGAGTGTTTCGTTGTCGAAATAATGGCGGCTGCACTGATTTCACGATGACTGTCGATGGTAATGTGATTAGCCTTCGAGAAATATGATGAGACACCTTTTCTCTGAGGTCGTCGTTATGAAACATCGCTAGTAGTAATTCGGAGACTTCCGTTGCTTCAGCTATATGCGACCTACTTCGGTATCGCTCAGCTTTACCATGACAACCGCTTGCAAAGTTACCCGTAAGCATGGCGATATGGCGACGACTTTATGCCGCCGACGTTTGACGATTATAGAATGGCGAAGGAAGAATGTTGTGATTGAACAACAAAGGCGGCATGACGACGATCCCATGAAGACATTGTGATAACGATTACAAAATTATGAGCGTGGTATAACGATAAAAACGTGAGGAGGACAACATGAAGGCAATAAGATGAAGATGATGGCGTTGCGACGACGGTATTTCGACAGCCGAATGAAGCTAGATTAACTGCGATGGCACTACCACCACGGCATGATGACGACATGAGAATTGATGAATGATAGCCATAATGACAACGATGGGAATTCAACTGTATCGTAATCACGATTGAACGAGGACAGCATGATTTCGATATAATGTCAAATAATGAGTGATGCCGGTGAATCGACGAAGGCACTCTAACTGCGACACCATAACCACAATGCGATGACGGTGCTGATTGGATTACGGTGGTAAAACGAGTGTGGCTACAACTACAATACTATGATGATAGCTGGGATAACGATGGCGTGACGACGATGACATGAAGAGGCAGATGACGGAGTTCATATTACAATGATGGAACGACGGCGAGAGCTACCCGACGACGATATGGCAACAACTGTACGGCGATGCCTGTATCCAGAGATGTAATGACGAGGATGACATGAGAACGTTGAGAGGACAATGGGATGAAGGCGCGTCTAGGAAGACAGTGGCGCGACAACTGTATCATGAAGTCTGCATGATGACGATGGTCTGACCACGAGGGCAGGAGTAGAGTCGGATGACGAAGCTGGAGTGACGACGATGGCATGACCACGACGACGTGATGACGATGGCATGATAGCGGAGTTGTAAAAGTGACTTCTAGAGACGGCACAATAAAGACAAAGGCATGATTAAGAGAGCATAATCGCGACTGAACGACGACAGCATGATTACAATAGAACGACGAGGAAGGGCCGATATCAGTAAAGCGACGAAGATACTATCACGACGAGAACATGGCGAGCGTCTGATGACAAACTTAGAATGACGACGATGCATCAACCACGATGACATCACGACGATGACATGATAACGAGCACATGAAGATGACTGCATTAAAATTACGCGATGAAGTGGATGGTATAAAACCCGTATACTAATGATGAGAAAAATGGCGTGGTGACGTCGGTATCACAAAGGCTGTGGACGATGATGGCATGACGGGAGCTGGATGGCGCCGCTGGAGAGACGATGCAGAACTGGCACGGCGCCATAACGACGGTGGTGGGATGACATATAAAGGACGAGTGGCGCCATAACGCTGTCGAGTCCATTCAGCACGTAGACGAATTCAGTCTGCCTACTCTTCTTCGCTGAGGATGTGTTTTGGTGGTATTTGTTTTACTACCCTTTGCGCACCATAATCTAAGCAAGAGAAAGCGAAAGGAAGCAAAAAAATTGTGCGGCGCCGGCGCCCAAGCGCCAGCACCGCCCTATTTACCCTATTATCTATTTTCACACTCTAGCTGGGACCCGCCACAAACCCCTCCACTTGTACGCGCTTCTCCGATTTTGTCAGCCAATTAGATCCCAAAATCATATCAATACCGACAAAGATATTGGTTTCTGAGAAAATAGAAATCCTATAAAAGGGGAACGCGCGTGATCAGGCTGTTCAAACAACACTACGGGTAACCGCTCGATAGATTGTCTGTGGTTACGTAAACTTTAGGTAATGAGATTGGAATAAAGTAAGAATTGAAAAGTTTTACCTTATAAGGCCATATGTCCTGCTATAATACACGATACTCTGGAACATTCTTATTGCAGAGTACCAAATGTGAATGTTAATGACGAACTATTGTTGCATAACTGCTAAGAAACGTAGTATCTGTTCATTGTGCAACTGAAAAGCCTGCTCTAAAAAAGGTTTTGTATTGAGAAACTGATGAAAGGAGCTTTGTTATCGGCGCTATGCTTTATAGTAAGGTGGTGTGATTTTGGTGCAATAATTAGGCAGCATTGTTGCCGGGTTGTCTGCGGGTGGATAAAGAAAAAAAATACAAAAAAATATTTTGAAAAAAAATATTTGGCTTACAGTTTGGCCGCAAAGGTTCGGTTCTCCTCCATGATTTGGCATACTGATTGCCCTAGCATAAAAAGAAATCACACTTGTAAAAATGATCAGGTGCTTCAAAAAATTAAATTATGGGGTTTTACGTGCCAAAACCACTTTCTGATTATGAGGCACGCCGTAGTGGAGGACTCCGGTAATTTCCACCACCTGAGGTTCTCTAACGTGCACCTAAATCTAAGTACACGAGTGTTTTCGCATGTCGCCCCCATCAAAATGCGGCCGCCGTGGCCGGTACTCGATCCCGCAACCTCGTGCTCAGCAGCCCAACACCATAGCCACTGAGCAACCACGGCGGGTAATCACGTGCTTTAGATACAAGCTTTGCTATTAAAACACATGTATTACGGAGAGCTCTCGTAATAGAATTAATGAAGTTGATCAAATCAACTTTTTGTTTTGAACTGAAACAAAAGCATGGTTTCGGAAAGGAAAGGTACTTTAGTTTATGTGTCTTTGTTCAACGTTCTTAATGACAATGTTAGTCCGGAGACCATATGTTACAACGCATGAGAAATGAAATATGAAGAAAACACTACAAAGGACACGAGCATATCTGAGCACAGGAAATCAGATTGCAAGACGCTGCACTATAAAAATTCACCAAGAGAAACTGGTAAAGAATTCGAAAACTAAAGCAAAGTGTGAGACCGGGCTAGTTAACATTCCGTGATGATAGAACCAGCGCGAAAGTAAACGCTAAACACAATAATGAACGACAAAACAAGCACTGACTTCGAACTGGCGTTTATTAGAAAGAAGCATGACTATATATCGTCGCGCACATCAGTACATACATCTGTGTAAGTTATAAAGAACACCACAAATCAACAATACATTAAGGCCTAAGGCGGCTGCCCACGTGCAGATGACCCCAAGAAAGAAAATTCCTTATCCAACAACGGTATGGAAGCTTAAATGATACAATTGTTCAGCCGCTGCCTCAATAGCCAGAAGTGTAAAAAGGAGAAAGAGGGCTTTCTTGGTATACATTGCTCTCAATGCGGATGCTGTCCCATTTTCGACACGACAGCGCTACAAGCTAAAAATGGACGTGACAATACAAGACTTCTCCTAGTGGCAGTGAATATTGCATGAGGCAACAGTATCAGTAAACCTTCGATTGAGTTGACGGATAAAGAATATGCCTACTTAGGGTCGTCTTCCCGTGGGGAGCCGCCTCAGGCCCTTGTGTATTCTTGTTAATTTGTGCTGGCTTTGATAACTTGCACAAATGCATGTGGTTGTGATGACGTGCGCGAGGTTATACAGGGCGTCTCAGCTTATTTTAGACACAGTTTAAAAATATGCAAATGCCATGTAGCTGGACAAAACAAAGGTAGTGCTGTGTGCCCTCGCTTGTAGATAGTCAAACCATATTTCCCTCTGCTTAACTAGATAATTTTCTTTGTTAATTAATCAACTCCTCAAATATTATAGTTAGATGAAGAATGTTAATGAGAAAATTCTAGAGCTACTACATAACCTCATATATAATGGATGATATATAAACATGTTTAAGGTTTGAGCGAATTGACGATAATTTAGAGATTAAAATGAAAAGAAAAAAGAAATGCTGGTTCATGTGGCACTTTTCAAGTGTTTTCGTCCTTGCGATCTTCGTGAAGTGACACATAAAGAAGGAGTGCAAAGAAAAGAGACTGCTGATCTTTTGGGAGTCAGCATGCAAGATCATTATAATATCCAGTTCCAATGCACCATGAAGCAGTTTTTGGGACTTTGAAAGCAACATTTTTCTTAGGTTTGGAAGGTAAAATTTGTGCTGCTAGAATCTTCTTGGTTATTGTGGACGCCTCCACTTCTGTAATATAGTTCTTGCAACCAACATTTACTAACACTCGTATACTCCTTACATGCACACGCTTCCACTGAATTTCGCACACCTTTTCTGTAGCCAATGCACTTCTAATTTTTTATATGTTTGGATACTAAATCCGCATTGGAGGTGAGACAACCTTCGCCTTAAGTCCAGGTTCAGCATGAAATGGGAGCATATGTATATAAGCAACCTGCAGTCTATACTCCGAAGAGGCACTCAATAAAGGATGAGTGGTTATCTTATTCCCGCAATCTTTGTAAGCATTCGACTGTGCATGTAATAAAATATGGGATGGCGTGCATCCTATTTTGTGCACATAATACAATTATTAAGATATTAAATCTGTTGTATTGCATTTTTTAATTGCAGGTTTCATCGCAATTTACTTAAAACTACTAAGTATTTATAGTTTATAGAAACACCTTTTTATTGTTCTATAGTAATTAAAAATCTAATTGGGATAAATATAACCAAGCGGCAAAACCTAATGCAAGATGTTTGTAACAAGCAAGGTGAATATTAAGCAATATTTAAGGACTGTTGGTACAACTAGCAAAGAAAGTACAGATGTAGAGCAGTTGAACGTAACCCGGGTACAAGCATATAACTGCGAAATAAACACGAGAGAATCTGCAGGGTTTTCGTTGGCTTTATGAAGGCTTTACCGCAATACCATTTATTGAGTTCCTCGTAGCCCCCCAGGAATTATTCTTTTTGATTACACGTTTTCAAAAATACTACTAGGCTGTGATATTTTATTGTGTCAAGTTTATGTTGCAGAAATAATTTGTTTCATGTGGTACAAATAAATTTCTTGAGGTGAAGTCCTAAAAGATGTGGAAATTACTTGCATGTGAAATAGGAATGTTCCATATATAAGTTAATAATTTCTGCTAAGTCCATTTAGTTCTTCAACTTTGCGGACACGAAATGCTGCATCAGCACGGGGAACAAGGAATTCATTTTAGCTTAGCGAATACCTTAGAACTAGCGTTTATAAATTTTCAAATGCTTGTTTACAAAATTAGCTTCGATATATTGACGGTGACAGCGCAATGTCAGCACTGACTTACGAATTTAACTCTCTAACCCGCCGTGGTTGCTCAGTGGCTATAGTGTTGGGCTGCTGAGCACGAGGTCACGGGATTGAATCCAGGCCACGGCGGCTGCATTTAGATGGGGGTGAAATGCGAAAACAATCGGGTACTTAGATTTAGGTGCCCGGCAAAGCGCCCCAGGTGGTCAAAATTTCCAGAGTCCTCCACAATGGCGTGGCTCATAATCAGAAAGTGGTTTTGGCAAGCAAAACCGAATTATTTAATTTAACTTTAATTGAACTCTGTATTGGGCGAAGCTGTCCCAAGTAAAACAAGCAACACTCAGAACAATGATAGTGGCGAACACCCTCGTCGATCTTCGAGGAAATCTGATCTGCGGGTCAAGCGCGTCGGCTTTTGTACCTGTCTATTTAAGTGAACGTATCGGGCAGTTGGTTGAACATATTGAACTAGGCAACAGCGCCAAATACGCGGATCCAGAAGAGACACCGAATAATCACACGTAACGCTGAATAAGAACTGGCTTTATTGAGACGAAGGCCGCACGTAAATATACGCCATAGCACAACGTTAATATCCCACAAAAACATAAAGGAATGAAGAAGATATGGAATGGTCACCCTTGCATGGTGCAGTGTGCGCATGGCGAAAGTGTGTCTCGTCCTAAACAAGCCGATAAGTATGCAATTTCTTGGTCACATATTGAAACAGACGCTGCGCTAACACATGTTAATTTCAGCACTGCGTGAGTGTAGAGTTGAAATGTGAAATCACTCGTATTTTTCTTTCGGCGTTGCAAAATACTCACATTTGGTGCATGATCATCATTGCGAGCAACATACATAGGAACTTTAACAGAAGAGTCATTGCTGTAACGGCTTTTTTTTTCGAAAACGATGTGAGGCAGCCTCCAACGATGTCGCACTTTAAAGCTAAGACGGCGCTTTTGTCCAGTCACGAAATATAAGGGCGCGCAAGGGAATTTGCCAAGAAACCTCTGAACAATGTGAAACAGCTTGCTATTCTTTTTTTTTATTGATATGATATAAGGAGATGTTGGCGCACAATTTAAGGCGCCGGCTACTCCTCATCTCTTGAGTGGTTCCGTCACATATCGTACAAGGTTCAAGGTTACATATCAAATAGTCTTTTCACACAAGCACCATGACTTATCACGCAGCGTTTCCACAGGAACACTATGACGTAAGGAACATACAAAATACAATATATGTCTCCACACTTATGTAGATGAAAGTCTCAAAAGTACAAAAGATATTTCCGTCTAACAACACATTGTCTAGTCAGCGGGTGGTACATACATTATGTAAATGCATTATCACATACAGTCACAACAGAACAGTCAACATAACATAATTCACAAACAGATGGATATACACAGTGACAATGAAATGAAGAGAACAAGGAAAGCGCTAATAACTTCCAGCAATGCCGCTGTCTTCAAGAAAACTCTTTAGTGCTTTTAAAGCACTCTTCTGCAAGGCCGTTGTTGGCCAAGGGCCCAAAATTTTCCTTAAACTGAAAGGTCTGCGGTCTAATTTAATTAGCGCTGATTTAAGTCGGCTTCTTGGTGTGTCGTGATGTGGGCAATCTAGAAGGAGGTGATATATATCTTCGTCTATAAATCCACAATCACATTCGGGGGTTTCCGCACGGCCAATTCTGTGTAAGAAATGCTTTGTGTAGGCAGTGCCTAGCCTTAATCGATGAATAAGGGTTTCCATAGTTCTATCAATGACAATGAAAATTTGAATTCAATAAATGGATCAATATGGTATAAGTCCGAGCTCTTAGAATTCCGGTCAAACCAAGTGTTTCTAGACATTTTGAGAGACGTTGTCCTTATAATGCAGCGCAATTCATCCTTTGATATTGGGAGCGGAGATGTATCATCTATGAGGTGTGCTTGTCGTGCTGCTTCATCGGCTGCTGTGTTGCCAGGAATGTCGCAATGCCCCGGTATCCACTGGAATGTTATTGCATGTTTCGCTTCGCTTGCCTTTGTGAGGTTTTTAAGTGTTTCATATATTAAACTGTCACTGAATGTTTTCCCCTTTGTGTTGTAGAGTGATGTTAGAGCCGCCTGTGAATCACTGAAAATTACCCATTTTTGCGCATCTCTTACTGACAATATAAATTTTATCGCACCTAGGATTGCGAACAGTTCAGCCGTTGTAGACGAAGTCGCACGAGTTAACTTAAATGATTCTTGTTTGTTGAGGTGTGGTATAATGAATGATGAAGTTGAAGAGGTTGCTGTACTAGAGCCATCTGTATAGACGTGCGTGTATCCTGAATACCGCATATATATCTGGTACAGCGCTAGTTGTTGAGCAGCTCGAATGAACATGTCTCTTTTGCTGAATATCCCATCTACTGACAATTCGATTTTTGGAACTGTAAGCAGCCATGGAGGATATTCGATGTCCGAGTTCCAAAATTCATTTCTTGGCAATATGTGAAGATTTTCTTGAATTTCTATATGAACATAACTTCTATCTCGTTTCATTATGTCTAGAGCCAATGGGTGGTTTTTATGCTGGGTTTGAAGACGGAAATAATGCCGGCATGTTTCTGTAGTTCGCATAACAGGAAATTGTGATTGGCGAGCCTCAGCTATTACAAGAGAACTAGAAGTCGCTCGTGGAACTCCTAGACATAGGCGTAGTCCTCTAGCTAAAAGTCTTTGAAGTCGCTCTTCTGAAGTGTGGGAAAGTCCGTGTAAGATGGGCGCGGAATACGCAACTTTTTGTCGTATTAATGCATTGTAAACAGTCAGCATGGACGATACTGATCCGCCCCATGATGTGCCTGCAAGTCTGCGAAGTACAGCCACTACGGCATTGACCTCGTTTTCGAGTTTCTTTATATGGGGTGCCCAGGATAGCTGCCTATCAAGTATTATGCCTAGAAATCGATGCTGTTTGACAATCATTAGAGGGTGTCCTTCCAGATTAAGAGTGAAATTTTTTAACTGCCTTCGAGTGAAGGGCAATACAGCTGTCTTTGCGTGTGATAGTACCATTCCTCTCTCTCTCAAAAATTTGTTGATTATATTTATGCCGTCTTGCAATGCCATTTGAAGTAGTTGAGCATTAGACCCAGATGTCCAAATACACACATCATCTGCATACAGTGAAAATTTTAATTGTGATGGCAGCCTTCTTGGTAAATCAGCCATGACGCAGTTAAAAAGGAAGGGGCTGAGTACGCTTCCCTGTGGTACTCCCTGTTTGACAACATGTTCAGCACTCTTTCCTTCACCCGTCTGAACAAAGATTTTGCGACCTGATAGAAATTCAGAAATCCATCGCAAGGCCCTGCCAGACAGTCCAAGTTCCAACATGCTTAGCAGAACATGAACGTGACTAACAGTGTCAAATGCCCTCTTGATGTCTAGGAATACTGCTATAGTCATGTTCCCACGTGCACGCTCGTGCTCCACACAGGTTACTATATCTAATATTGCATCCATTGTGCATCTATGTTTTCTAAAACCTACTAAGTAGTTGGACAGCACATTCGTTTCATTACACCACCATTGAAGTCGCGCGTCAATCATTTTCTCCATTACTTTGCATAAACAACTTGTCAAACTAACAGGGCGGAAGGATTCAAGGCAGAAGGGCGTCTTACCAGGTTTTAAAATTGGTATGATTCGAGCGACTTTCCAAGAGTCAGGTACAGTTTCCTCTATCCATAAGTTATTATAGATGTCTAAGAGAGCATTTGTACCTGTCGGTCCGAGGTTTCTTAGCATATTGTACGTAATGCCGTCCGGCCCAGCAGCGGTTTTTTGGCGACATGATGCAATTGCACATTGAAGCTCGCTTAATGTGAAAGTATGATCTAATTGAGGATGTTGGGCCCAGTAGCAAGCAGTAATTTTGCGCTTAGCCAACACTACTGAAATATCAAACTCTGCACATTGCGATGACAAAGCAGGTCTGGAAATAAGCTCACAAAATTCATCTGCAACTATTATTTCACACGTGTCCCGTGCTACAGCGAGAGCACGAAATGGGAAGCTCTGTGTTACAGGTCCGCTTAAAGAACGAATTACTAGAAAAATTCGTGGGACAGCCGTGTGAGGAGACAGCGTGCCGCAGAAGTCGCGCCAGCGCCGTTTGCCTAGATTTTCCATTCGTCTGCGCATTACATTGTGTATTTTCTGAGCATTTCTGTATGCTTCTAAACTTCCGCTCCGTCGGTAAGCTCTTTCGGATCGGCGTCGGATGGCTCTTAGGTGTTCATATTCTCAATCAACTGCAGCATAATCTTTTGGAATTGGGACCTTCCTTGTGCATATGTTCATATTGTCCTGCAAAAATTCTGTAAATTTTTCCACTGTTGCATGTTGATTAATTTGATCCGTTAGGCGGTACCGAAAAGCTTGCCAGTTGGTTAGTCTGCTGTAACGCCTGATATCACAGTACATGCTAGGGTGGTTAACAAGGATGGGAAAATGATCACTTCCGCGCGTTTCCATATCTGTTGTCCATCCCACACCATTCACTAGATCATGTGAACACAGGGTAACATCTATGCAGCTTGAGTAATTATATCCACGAAGGAATGTTGGCGACCCATCGTTTAAAACAGTCAAGTTGCATTTATCTATGGCGCACTCTATAACGTTACCCCGTGCATCACAATGATCACTGCCCCAGATGGTGTTGTGTGCATTGAAGTCGCCACATATAAATACATTAGAATGAGCTATCTTGAAGATATCCGCTATTCTTAAATGCTGTTAAAATCACAACCCTTTGCCCGTCACCTTAAGCAGTTGCTTGCCATATTACTGGCCTTTGCTGCGCCTTTGCCTGGCCCTTTGTCGCCTTTGCTGCGTTTGTAAGGACTCTTACTTGTTCTGCTAAGGTGTTATATTGTTCCTTCTGTAATAAGATGATTTATTATGAGGCACTAGACACAGTCTAGTAGCCCTGGCAGTAGGCGAACGCTGACCAAGCGCCGACACATGAGCGCCTTCTTCGTCTTCCTCTTCACCACAATGGCCCCCGGGAGAGAAGAGGAGCCATCCTGGCGACTTACGGCGTAGGTAGGATGAGGGGGTCATAGTAAGGCTTAAGTCGGTTGACATGAACCGTGTCGCGCCCGCGATGCCTATGGTAGGGTGAAGGTGTCACAAGTTCTTCAACATAGGTGACAGCGGAGGTACGGTCTATGACGCGGTAGGGGCCATCATAGCGTGCAAGGAGTTTGGTCGAAAGGCCAGGGCTGTGAGGCGGGACCCACAACCACACAAGATTACATTTCTTACATTCAGTAGGAACCAACATATGTTTACCCTCGAAATAATTTGCCCTCGAGTGCTATAATGATCGGTGCATAAAGTCGATAAATATGCACTTCTGCTCTCAATGCCAGTTGCATTGAGCAGCTGGGTCATCGCTGTGAGCAGCTGTGTGGATTCGTATACCAGCCCTATAAAAAATATTCCAGATAATGAATGAGTGTTTGGTGAACGTGAGATTCTTTTCGCAGAGAAATTCCCAATTTTTCTTTCGACTGCATGCCCTAAATTACAAACAACGAGAGCACAATCACTGAAAGAAACACCTCGCAGACAACATTGTCCAAACTTATCCATTGGTAACTTCATTTACGTTGCCAACGTTGCAGCATCATTTCTAGCATTCTTTCTTTTTTTTGAGGACTGATTGTGCGCAAGAGAAATGCATGAGAATTCTGAATTAGCACAAATTTCTAACATAAAATACCCACCCACTATAAGGTTTTCGCTGCTGAACACGTGTAACGGCACATGTACCCGGCCTTGAAACACCAACAAAAGACGCAGCTTACATGACTGGAAACCGACTTGAAAAAAAGCAGAAACGACCATTTTAATATGTTTAAGGAAAGGACGAACTAAATATATCAGAAATTCATCCAGCTCATGCGCGACAACAGGCAAAAAAAGTCACAAAAACCACATCAAGAAAATAAATCATGCGATATGCTACCACTCAACAATTGTAATTCCTTAGCACTGAGATCTAAAGCGTCGTCTTCAGGCACGTGTTTTCCTCTTAAATCATATAAATAAACTGCGTTGGTTGAAGTATGCGGAAGAATACGAGTCCTTTTATTAGGTATCTTTTTAATTCATGGTACATAAAGGCGTTTTGCTTAACTTCGTCAGCCTGCTGTCTTGCAAGCTTAACGGTGTCCCTTTTTACAAAAAGCTCACCTGTATTAGAAAAGGTTGTAGAGATCCGGATCACTTACTTATGTGAACGTTAGACCCTTAACGGGAATTTGTCCTATAGAGATCGTTTGCACTCTGGCACGCAGTGGCGGATGCATGCACCTCTTTACTTCTTACGTAGCGAGATAAGCTATTTTAAAGAAAAGAATTGACGAGTGGTACGGAAATATCATCACGAGCAATGGCTCATACCGCCCCAAAAATTACAACCTTGAATAACTCATACGCCTGTAAGCAAGAGAAGTTTCGAGACCTGGACTGAGGACGCCTCCCGCACATGCAGAAAGACACCTGCTTGTCCTTTATTTTTTTAATGAATGTTTTTCCTCCTTCTCCTCCTTTCGGTGGGTGACTATGAATGAAGACACGAAAAAAAATGAACGAAGCAAGTGAGGAATGAAAACATCAACATGAGGAATGACTGATATCCCTGTAAGCAAGCGAAGATGCAATGGCCAAATATGAAAGAACAAACGAAGGAAAAGAAAGTAAGAAAGAAAGAACGCAATAAAGAACGAACGAAAGAACAAAGAGAGATAAAACAAAGATCGAAACAAAGTAAGAAAGAGTGAAAGAAAGAAAAGAGAAGGACGGAAAGAAAGAAAGAACGAAGGAACCCTAAAGCAGGGGACACACGGTACGATTCGGCGTCCGATCCGACGTACGGCGCCACATGTTCCGGCTTGCGGCATACGACGATTCGGGGCACACGGTGCGGGCATCCGAAAGATTGAGCGGCGCTTAAGCTCCGCCCAGATCCAGCGCCCCAGCTTGACTTCATAGCCACGTCGAGAAACGCAATATAAACAACTCTACACAGCACTCTTTCGCCTTACGCAAACACTGTCAGTAAACTTATGCCCCTGCAAGTGACAGAACACTTCACGACGGCGCGTTGTCCACTGACGACTCCGTTAACAGCCAGCGACAGGGCCGGCAGGCCTAGCTAGGCAGACGCCATGGCCGCCATCGCTTACGATCCAACCCGAGCTCGTCGAAGAGCGCTTATGTTTGCCAAAATAATTAACACTGTACACTTAGGTCATCCGTAATTAAATACAATTGATTTACTCAACGCAGTCGTTGCGAAGGGCAAACGTGCAAGCGATGCGAGCAGCCTCGCTCAGACGGTCGGTGTGTGATGTCTGCCCGCGAAATGCCCTCGCGTCGCGGCTCCCGATCTCGCTAGTAGCGTAGTGCTAGTGTACTAGGCGCTGCTTTGCATAACAGGCGCACGTTCGAGATAATTTTATTGAAATGGTAGCTGTTTCGTGTCGTAAACAAACTGCAGCAGGCAAGGGAAAAAAAAACAGCACTGCGGGAAACCGGCCAGCCAGCGCCGCCTCGGTAGAGGGAACGTTGGAGAACGTCACATGCCAGCCGCGCTGTCAATGGCTGCGGCCAGGCGACGGTGCGGTTGTCGTACGCGTCAGACGATGAAAATGTGCCCGGTTTGTTGCACGCCGGACTTCCGATCCGGCGTTTCCGCACGGCAAAACACCTCGATTCTGGCAGCCGTTCCGGTGCGTCGGACGCCGGATCGGACACCGAATCGGACCGTGTGTCTCCCGCTTTAGATAGTATGTCAGCTGCTCGCACGGGGCGTTGAAGAAATCGACCTACAACTCAAAACGCTTACTTCGCGCTGCAGCTCCTCATCCCTTGCAATAAGTCTGACCCATCAGATCGGGCAACTTACGGCATTACTACGTGTGCAGCAGGCTTCACCTTCACTTGTTGCAGGAGAGCATTGTGCTGCTCTTTTTTATGCGAAGCATATTACGAGGGCTCAACCCAGCTCCTCAGGCGCGGCTGTGTCGCCTTGAAACCACGTGACACCGTGACGTCACGACAGAGGAGAAGTGGCTTTGGCTCAACTCTTGCAAGATGGGCTGGGTGGGAATCGAACCAGGGTCTCCGGAGTGTGAGACGGAGACGCTACCACTGAGCCACGAGTACGATGCTTCAAAGCGGTACAAAAGCGCCTCTAGTGAATGCGGTGTTGCCTTAGAAACGAGCTGTTTCTAAGGCTCAGGCGTGCGTCGCTTGCTCAGGCGCACATTTCGTTGCCGCGCCGAACGCTGCGTTGCTCGACGCTCACCGCGTCCAATGCGGGGCGTCCAAGGCTAAGCAGAGTAACGCATGAGTTGTTTCTTCGTCTAGCCGAACCAAATATAGCCAAGCAACAGCAGTTCACCAAGCTAAACAGTGGTTCAACAACTAAAATAAAGGCTAGTATGCTTCGCATCCTGGGCTTAACCTTACCTAAGCCACAGCCATTTCTTATCAAATAATGTTCTATTTCGTCAAAAAGTGGCCATTCATGTTTGAAATAAAGCCTCAGTTAAGGTGCAGTAATAGGTGGCAGTAAGAAAAGATATCGTTTTAACTATAGCCCGAAGGGTAGGGTGCGACAGCAAGGTATTAGAAAACTACACATGGTACGGTGCGTAGTTTTGTGATCCGCAGCGTGCCCAATCAATGCGCAAACTTGTGTATACGTTGGCTCATTGTAAAAAAAAAAAAAAAAAACGTTGCCTTGTGGTAACTGCGTCACATGAAAGACAGACAGTGGCAACATAGAAAACACATGTCACGATTTACACCTGAGTCCTTGGATAAAATATGCTGTGCCAGTCGGATCCAATGGTCTGTCGAGGCCATGCAAATGACCACGATTAGGGTAAAGCTCTGATTTCGCAGGCTTGAGGAGCACTGCAGGTATATGAGTCTGAATTCTTTACTACAGGAGCGTTTTTTCATGGACTTATAGTAGCCTGGTTTACGACCGACGCAGCTTTGATGAGATGTCTATGACGGTCGTGCTATTGTGGCGCCTTATGTTGCAGGATTCATAATGCTTCGAAGCAACATCAACTCTGCCACAACCCATAGATTTCGCGCAACGCGTAGCATGCTGAAATTTGAAGATTTATTCGGCAAATAAGAAAAATGAACGAAGTTCCTTATTTTTGGTGTCACAGGTTTTGCTATGGAATATTCGTTGGAAGGGTGAATGACCGCACCGTTCTAGAGAGTGTGATGCTAAATCGCGTTCGTCACTAGTTTGTGATCTCTGGGACGTCAAAGGATGCGAAACAAGCACTAGTAGGCACAAAAGCTTTTTTTTATTTATCTTTCACACAGACCATAGGCAAAGGGGGACCTGAAGAGGTAGCCAGTAATTAGAAGGTAAGACAGAGGATATAAACAAATATTAGATTCAAACTTCGTTATAACGAAACGGGTTATAATGAACTTTTGGATATAACGAAACGAAATTCCTTTTGAAGTTCTCATAGATATTTGAGTTTTGAAATCCTGGCTTCAAAGAAATAAAATTATCTTTCCAATGAACATATCTAACTAAAACAAATATACATGACCCTTGGAGATGAAATACATCGGTTTCCGCTAGGTTGAGCTCACATACAGTGTGCTCAACTCACTGAATGTGAGTTGAGCTCCCCCTTCCCCCTCCCGCAGGAACTCCCGCCCACGGGAAGCAGATATCAGTGTAAATGACACTGACAGTGATAGGGTTATACATGTAGGATTTCTTGTCCATAAGTAACTTGTTACGGCGAAGTTTGTGGGTAGGGGATCCAGGTTGGGTTTTCGCAAAGTCGAGCAACTTTTTTCGTGCCAGACGTGCTGCGCCCAAGTAATCTTCACTAAAGGTGACCTTACTTTCCTTCAGGCTGTTGCGTTTGGTGAGTATTAGGTCTTTCGTTTTGAAGTTCAAAACTTTGGCAATAATATGACAGTATTAGTGAGGTGCGAAACTTCCTAAGCGGTGCGCGCGTTTGATTTCGCGAGGGCAAAGGGGGTCAGGGCGGCAATTTCTAAAAATGGAAGTCGATTATTCCTCAGTCGCCTGCCAGGTTTCATCGGATTCTGGGATGCCTTAGAAAATAAATTGTTATGCCGTGACCTGTCGTCAAGATAATCTTGCCGTGATTGCAAAGTGGGGACAAGTGCGGAAAGTTCGTCTGTTTGAGTGTGAATGGTGGGAATATCCTGGCTGAGTTCGTCTAAACTTTTACAGTTTTTCTAAACAGTAAACAGTGCTGAATCGCAGTGACTTTTGTTGCAATAGATGTCTGTTCAGATTTATTAGCTTTCTCGTCAGCTGCCAATCCCATTTGTGTTTTAGAACGGTGCAGCGAATGGGTGTCTACATCCTTTAGCAAACGAAAAATAACTTTCATCTGTTCAGTGGGATTGAAAGGCAAAGCCTCAATGTCTAAATGGGCTTCCGAGCGGGTGGTTTTGCTACTATGAGCTGGTTCTACCACTATGTCTCGGAGACACACGTAATGAATCAGCGAATGGTGCCTCAATTTTAATGACTGCATCATTTCACGGCAATACTTTGCGAGGTCATCAGTTCACTAAAGCCATACCTCGCCAATGTTATTTGGGAGCGAGCGCAACCCTCCCCTATGCATGAACCTTAATTCAACTCGTATGGCGACAAGTACGTCACCTCATGAACGGAAGAGCTAACGCACGATGAAATGGTACTCGTAATGAGCTGCTAACCTGAAAAAATAATGCACTTGTTTGCGCCGGAATTAAGTGCTGTTACCGCATTCCCGCATCGCAAACGAATACTAAAAAATAATTTCATTTTCTATCTACGCAGAATCGCGGCTCGATGATCGGCCGCACGTCGTTCTGTAGGCTTCGAGGCACGAGAAACATAATAGCACTAGCTTTACCACCAGCCTTAGCAATAGCTTTTGCGCGTGCTTAGAAGATTGGCAAGCACGCACGTTGGAGGCACTCTAGATTGTAACAGTCTTTTGAACCTTCAGGTCAGTGAGCCTGCATGCCCTCTGTCGTCCTTCGTACGTCATAGCTGATACGCGCCGCGGATTCTCATGTAAGGACTGCGCGGATTATTTACGCTACTGAGGACTTGCTGGAGGTTCGTATGTTCGCATTCGACTGTAAACGTGTCCATCCATAATTAATTACTTATATTCTGTTAGGTATGTTTACCTGTGATAAAACATGCTTTTGCGCACCGCGCCCCGTGCCGACGTTATACCTGGCGCCACAATCAGCTAAATATGCGCCCATTATTACGATCGATTATCTAAGCGGTTATCTGTTAGAGCAACTCCCAAGAGTTCCTTCCCGCTACCTGCGGCGTCTTATAATGCAACGCCAAATATGGGTGTGAGAAATACCAGTGACACACTACTTGTAGCCAGTCAGCTGGCCAAAGTGGACAGCTCTTGATAGTTCTACTTCCACTCAATCGAAATTAGAAGTACGCACTGCGATCCCTCTTTCGTGATTTCACTATAATTTCCATTCGTTGACACTACACCCGGTACGTATCGACTGCTCGATTCTGTGTCGATTTCTCTCCAATAATCAGTACTATAACAATATGGCGATTTTTGTTTTGACCATTGCCGTAGCTTAATATTTAGTGACCGCGCTGCAGCGCAATCGTAAAATATTTTATAGAACAATCAGCACTTTCGCTCATGACATCGTTGTCAATGGTGTATCTGCCACCACCACTATAAAGGCGCCTTATACATATAAGGTGCCACCCAGAATTTTTTTTTGTATCGGTTTGCAGCTAATCTACGTGTTTTGGTAATTATAGGGAATATGGAAAGATTCAATGAATGAAATTTTTATTTGGAGAATAATCTGTTTATCGCCTGCACACTTTATACAGTAATGCACTAAGTCAGCTCTGCATGTACTCATTGAGTTGGCTTTTATTCCACCAGCAACCAACCATTCAACAGAGCATTCATAGAAAGTGTTCTCCGTGGACATTTGTTTCCTGGCACTGTACAACACGTTCATATGATTCAGATATATTCGCCCTCTGCAAACGTGGGTGTTTAGCCTAGGGAGTAAGACACTGGGTTTCTTAGCCTGGGGTCGTAGCTGTGAAACTCACCACGGCCATCATTTTAATCAGCGAAGCTGTATATGACTAGGATCCCAGGATTTATCCGGCTCAATAGCCAAAAAAATTCAACCACTTTGGCGGAGGACGCTCCCACATGCGCCGCGGGGTTCCTGGTGGCAGCGCTAGATGGTGGTCGGCTACGCGCTTCCTCTGCATTGTGCGGCGCCGGCCCTGCAGGGTAACGCAATGAAAGAACCAGAAAGCTCGCCGTCGCACATCGCGTTCGGCGCAAGTGTTTCCCTCTAAACATTACTGTTGCATAAGCTGCAGGGGGTGGGAAGCGGCAACTGTAGCATTCAAAATAGGCAGTGATTCCGCTACATTTTCATAAGTAAAAGAAGGTGGTGGCAACAACTTTATTTCGTCAACCGAAAATATTTGGTTGACTTCAGTGGGCTTCCAGGGTGCGTGAAGTGGCTGTCCGATCAGTTTCTCTAGTGCTACTTGTTATGGTCGTGAGGCCCTGTCTTTCAGCTACTTCCAAAGCCCAGCTGACGGCCTGCAGTAGAACCGCCGGGTCCGAGCTGGACACCACATCCTCCCACTCTTGCTCGTTAGAGAGTTGGCATTCTCTTTTCGGTTTTAGATTGTCGCAATCGAATAAAATATGTTTTAAATCTGCCTTTGTGACCCCGCAGAGCTTACATTCGGGGGTGTAGACTCCTGGGTAGGCCTTCGAGTATATATAAGGGTTGGGGAAGGTGTTTGTAGCTTCCGCCAGGCCACTTGTTGATGTTTATTAAGGCTTTTGTCCGGCGGCGGGAGCGTCCTTCTGTTGTTTCTGTAATATAACGTTATCTCGTAGTAGGTGGTCAAAGTCTCTCTGGCCGACCTCAGAACCGGCTCGCCCACTGCCCGGTTGACGAAACCTCGGGCTAAGTTGTGGGCCACCTCGTTCCCAGGTTGTGACGCGTGGGCCGGAACCCGGGTGATTCTAATGGGTCTGGCATTGAAATTTTGCGGTTTAAGATTTGTTTAGCGGGTGTCTCGACCCTCCCTTTTGCAATGTTTCGAATGGCTGTCTTCGAGTCACTAAAAATCGTGTTAGCTTCAGTGCTTGTAATGGCTAGGGTTAATGTCACTTCCTCTACCTCGTGTGCCTTTCTGCTCCGCACGGAGGCGGCGGAGATTGGTTTTAGGTCCATGCCCACGACGCCTATCGAAAAGGCATTGTGATCACGGAGCTCTGCAACGTCCGTAAAGACTGCCTCCTTATGATTTGAATATTGCCTGTGGAGGGCTTTGGCTCTCACCTTCCTCCTTTCTGCGTGGTGTTCGGTATGCATGTTTTTCGGGAGTGGTTCTACTCTGAGATACTTGTGTATCTGAGAATAGATCCGGCATCCATCCCTATGCATTCTTGCCTGATATCCAAGGTCCTTAGAATGTGTCTTCTCGTGGGTGTTTTTGTTAGCCTGTCGTACTGTACGATTCTGTGCGCCTCGACTAGCTTGGGAAGCGTGTTGTGTATGCCTAACATTAGCAGCTTTTCTGCTGATGTACACTTAGGGAGATGAAGGGCTGCCTTGTATGATTGTTTGACGAGACATTCAACCTTATTCGTTTCCGTAGCCTGAAGTTTGAGATAGGGGAGAGAGTATACTGTATGGCTGAGCACGAAAGCCTGCACTAGCCTCCTCAAATCTGTTTGTTTCATTCCCTGGTGTTTGTTAGCTATTCGTCGTATGAGCCTGTTAATTTGTGCAACGCATGCGACTAGTTTGTTTAGCGTAGTTGTGTTTTCCCGTTGTTTTGAATATGCATTCCCAGAATGCTCAAGGTTTGTATTTCTGGAACTTTTTTGACGTCAACCCTAACATCCAATTGTGCAGGGGAATCGTTCTTCTTTGGGCTATGTCTAATAACTAGGAGTTCAAATTTTTGTGGCGAGCACGTTAGTCTGACTCTCCTGGCGTATCCGGTCACTGTATTTGCTCCAGTCTGTAGCGTGCTCTCGATATCACCTTCGTTTCCCCTGACTGTCCAGAGGGTGATGTCGTCTGCGTAGAGTGCCGAGCACAAGTTTGGCATGGCGGCAAGAAGGTTGGCCATGGGTATGAGGGTTATGTTCAACAGAAAGGGTGACAGCACTGACCCCTACGGTGTGCCTTTACTTCCTAATTGTAGTGTATCCGTCTTGATGCTTCCGAATGCTATTTGAGCTATTCTGTCGGTTAGAAAAGCCTTGATGTACAAGTATATTCTCTCTCACACGTTTAAGTCGGAGAGGGCATTCATCCTGACATTGTGGGTGACATTATAGAAGGCTCTAGTGAGGTCCAGCGCCATTATTGCTTTACTGTTGGTGTTCTTCGGTGTGTTTATTAGCACTTCCGAAAGCCTGACCATTATATATTGCGTAGACAGGTTAGGCCGGAGGCCTATCATCGTGTGCGGAAAGAGATTGTGCTTGTCCATGTGGTCTTGTAATCTAGATACCACCACGTGCTCGAATAGCTTCCATAAGCATGATGTTAGGGTTATGGGTCTGAGGTTGCTTAGTTCGTGTGTCTTGCCTGGCTTGGGAATGAGAGTTACTTTGGCGTGTACCCACGTCTCTGGCAGCCACCCATACTTGCAGCACTTGTTAAAGTACTCCGTGATCCCTTGAATAGAGTCCTCGTCTAGATTTCTTAGTATTTTGTTCGTCACCTCATCCGCTCCTGGAGCAGAAAATGTTCTAAGTTTCTGCATGGCCGCCTTTACCTCTGCTACCGTTATATTTTCGTCAAGTTCAGGGTTGGAGTTGCCGCTGTAGTTGGGAAGCGTCCGGTTTTTTGTTGGGCATAGGTATTGGTTTTGTAATTCCGTTACCATCTCTTCGTCATTAAGTGGGCTTGCATGAATTATGCGTGCTACATCCCTCTGGTGAGCCGCTCTGCGGATTAGTGGGCCTAAAAGATGTCTCAGAAGATGCATTGTGTCTTTGAGCCCCAATTTACCGCTCATTTGATCACATGTTGTCACCATTGTTGTTTTACTTAGTTTGGAGAATGGCTTTCTATTTCTCTTTCTAGTTTGGCTATTCTAATTCTAAGTTTTCTGTTGTGTTTTTGTTTCATCCATCTTTTTGTAAGATATTATGCACCTGCCACATGTGTGATAACCTGCTGTCAGCGGCTTTGTTTTCGGCTGATATTTCTGTCGTCTTGGTGGTGTGCTTTGCGTCTTTCAAGAGTTTGTGAATCCATTTATTTAGATTTTCAATCGTCTTGCCATCTGCGTTAACCTATCTCCTTTCTCTGAATTTATCCCAGTCTATCAATCGTGTCACTCTTCTTTTTTAGTTCTTGAGCGTACTGCTGGGTATAGTGGTCTCTATAATGCAATGGTCACTCCCTAGGTTTTCGTTCCTGTTGTGCCATTGTGCATCTACTATGTTTTTTCATAGGGTCAGGTCAGGGCATGTGTTGGCTAGCACACTGTTCCCTATCCTTGTTAGCACCAGCGGATCTGTAGTGAATCGTCCTGAGCATGTTGCCAGAGGCTAGTTCCTTTCTTCAAATTTGTTCTGTAACCCCATGCCATGTGTTGTGCGTTTATATCTCCGACTACTATTAGGGGATTAGTTTTACTGATTTTTCTGGCTTCGTTCATGGCGTTTATTATGGGGGAGGATTCCGCATTGGGGGTGCTATATATGTTTAGAATGAAGAGCGGGGCCTAGCTTTTTTTCAGTGGTATATCGTCTATGAGGAGGCAGTCTGCACCGTTCGATTGAATTTCGTGCTCTATTGCCGTTAGATTTCTACGGACCAAGAAGGCCGTGAGTGGTTTTTCTTCCTTGCCGTTTTCATATGTTTTATAATCCCGAACCTTTACTTTTTTCCTGGTTTCTTGTAGGGCTATGACATCTGGGATTTTTTTCTTTTTCAAGGTTTTGAATGTGGAGCTCTAGGTTCTTCCGCTTTCCGCGGAAATCCCTACAGTTCCATTGCCATATTATTATCTCCGTCTGGCCCTTCGCCATGATTGGCTTTACGGATGTAGATGGACTGCGCTGTGGGGGAGGTCATGGGTCCTGGGGCCGGAAAGAGTTTGCCAATCTCCTTAACCAGTTGCTTGTCATGTTTCTGTACTAGCTCGTTTGTAGCCTTCGCTGCGTTTCTAAGGACTCTTACTTGTTCAGCTAAGGTTTGATATTGTTCCCGGGTTATTCCCGGGTGTTCCTAATAGCTGTGAAGCGTGCTTCTATGTTTGCTTCAATATTGTTTTGCCTTTCCTTAATTTTGTCTAACCTCGTAGCCACTGTTCTTAATAGGCTCATTACGTCCTCGTGATTCCGGTTTTCGTGATTCTCTGAGTCTTCCATCGACCTCTTTTTTGCCGGTGGCCCTCTTGCAGGTGAGGGTGCCCTCGAGGATGCGTTAGACGGAGCGAGAGAGGCCTTCCGCGGTTCCTGTGTTAAGATCGCGGGTTGTTGAGGAATATGTGTTTTACTTTCTTGCTGCTGTTGCGTTATTGCCTTCATTAGTTCCTGAATGATTATTTCCTGTTTTAATACGATTGCTTAAAGTTCTTTAATTTCATTACTTTCGAGGGATGATTGCGGTGTCCAGCCCACTTGATGTGGTGCTCCTTCCCACCAGGCGTTCGGTAGCGCCAGGTAGGACTTCGAGCGGTCTCGTTTTCCTCGGTCGTTACCCTGGGTTCGGTTTAACGATCTACTTCTGCCTCGCTGTTGCTGCTGCTGTTTCGGGTGCGCAGGTTGCGCTCCTTGTCCCTCCGGTCACTGAAATTCCACTTGAGGCTTGCCATTCCGTTTCCTATTTCCCTTGGCGGGTGGTTTCTCATATCTGATCTTGCACTGGTTGGATCACGTGAAATGTTCTTCCTTGCACAGGATGCATTTCGGCGTGTACGTTGGCTCGCCTTGGATGGTCATCGCCGCACCTGTAGCAGAGATTTCTTCGTTCTTCCGGACACACGTCCGAGCGATGTTCCGGTCTTCCACAGATGTAGCATGCTTCCACTTTGGGTCTGAAGGGATAACAGTTGTGGATTCCTCCGCTGAACCGAATGAAGTCTCTCTTGGTGTTGGCGAAAGTGATAAGCAAGGCTTTTGATGATTTTCCCATCCTTCTTGCGTCCACAATCAGTAGCTGTAGCTGTGGGTTGACTTTAACGATGTCGCCCATATTCTCGACGTGGCTTTGGTCTTCTAGAACGTGATACGCTATCCCCGTGATGCTGTTGTCTGGTGCCACTACGTAGGCACATGTCGAATAGACTTGGTCTAGGATTTTCGATACGTTGTACTTCCGCGTATTGTCCTGCGCGTTCCATAGAAGGGGTGCTCACCATAAAGGAGTTGTTAAAAGGATTGATCCTTACTTGATAGTGTTTGGTTTCGCCAAAGTTCACTCCGACGTCTAGGCACAGGGCGTACAGTAGTGCAGTGGTCGTGTGGTCTCGGAGCCAAAGTCCGCCTCTTGGCCGGTGTACGATCTTGTAGTGGCTCTCTGGCAGAAGCGGGAGCGGCTTATTTTTATATGGGCGGCGTCTTATTGATGGGCTCACCCCATTAGTCTGGACGGCCTTGTCGGTGACGTCCGTCGATGTCATAGCTGTATCCTGTTGGGCATTGGCGCCCCCATGCTTGTGGCGAGCTCGATCATGGCTTCGGTCTTCATATTCCTCCGGGGAGATTTCTTCTCCGTCTATGGCGTACTCCACTGCGGTAACGTTGGTGACGGCTCGAAGGACCGGCGGCGACGCCGATAGCGCCCCTAATCGCGCTAGGCCTTAAGTAGGCCCAGCTCGACTAGTTGCGGCCGGTGAACGAAAGTGCCTCTAAAGGGGCAAAAAGGGGTCTTGCGAGCCTCTAAAAACAGCGGCAGGGTTCCAGGCACTCTCTGTGACCTTCTGGGCTAAGTAAAAGAAGAAACCGCCTAGTATCTGATTTCATTCGTGTAGGGATTACGCTATGGAAAAGCCCTGGTTAATTAGGACTACCATAGGGCAGCATGACATGATGAGCGCCGACGGGAACAGCAATATTAATATGCACAACGGCCTCTTGTGGAGGCCAGTGGGACGCAGCGGTTCCTGCCCAAACCTAGCCACTCACACTTAGAGTGCCTGAAAAGCAACCTGAATACGATGAGCGACGAAAGGAACACCAACGAAAATATACGCAACGGCGCCGTGCTCAAACTCGGTAGGACCCATTTAAAGGTTACGTCAAATTGGTCTATCGGATGAGGTGATACCACCGTTTCGCTGGCGAAGCACCTTCACAACATGAATCAATTTTTTTTTTCAAATGTATACTCTTTCTCGTTATGGAGAGCATCGTGTTACGTCTAAGGGACGGACAGACGCACGGAGAGATTTTGTGGGTGAGTCGCCTGAGAATGGTTGCGATATAAAAAGACACCCGCGACATACCTTCTCCGTGACACTTGGCTGGCCCCCGCAGGGCTACAAGCCAAACGTGTGATCTGACAGCCTCCTCCTCCCCTCTCCGTTTCCTCCCTGCCACTCGCTTGTCCGATAGCGAGCTCCATCGCTTCGCCTTCCTTAGTTTTCCCGCGACAATCAAGCGAACGAGTGGTGGGGGGTGGTGGTCCCCTAACTTTCCACCCTTTCCCGCCACTCGCTTACGAGAACGCTCATGTGCGATGCTCGTGCCTTCCAAACCTGCACTTCGGAAATCGCTTGGCTGACGTAGCGCACCATTTAGTTCAGTACGTTTCATCTTTTTTCCTCCTGCAAGTGCGACCACTATCCTACCACCGGCCTGCTGCAACAATGGCCGAGGGGAAGAAAGGTGTTCACTAAAAATACTGTATATAAAAAGACGCATACTCCTTTGCTTCGGCAAAGGAGTTTTCTTACTCATAACAATTTATACTGACCACGAAACTCCCAAGTGGAGCCGAAGTTTTGCAAGCTTTCAAGGGAACTGATAGACATCTTTAGTGCATTCATCAGTATTTCGATGTTGCAACTAGAAGTGTGCCCTATATGAGAAAACCAAGTAGTATGTGTGATTCTATCGCATAAAAATATAGACTATTGGAGCCTATCTGGTATTTATGCGTCATCTTTCCTAAAGCAAATATGATGCGTGATAGCTTCAGGATTAAATTGTTAACATGCCAATTACACGGTAGGTTTTCATGAAAGAACAATAACCAAAGATGCCTGTACTTCGTGGGGTCTATTTTATCATTAAAAAATTAAAGCTAAAATGAATACTTTCTTGTTTGCCTCGAAATCCAGGGTTAAGTACCTTCTTTTACTGTATAAACTTTTTTAAAACAGGGTTGAAGTACCTCAGACAGGCCGCCTTTGACGAAGATAGGTCCACCTATCGAAACGTTGGCCAGCCTGTCTGAGGTACTTCAACCCTGTTTTAAAAAAGTTTATACCACAGTGTGCCATTCCATCTGCCAGCCCCTTTCTTGTTTTTGGACTTCTTTTACTGTAGTAATGTAAAACCCGTTCACGCTATGTGCATCTGTGATTTGTGTGTAAACAAGATGTATATACATTTTCTATTCTGGCTAATAATAATGTGTGTATATTATGTTTTGTTACATGCTCAAAATATATACCCCTTTAGTTCATCTGTGAAACCCCCCTTACCCGATGCCTCATAGGAAGCCTGTAGGATATTTTAAATAAATAAATGAATAAATAAAAAAATGAATAAATAAATAAATAAATAAATTCACGACGGAGATGGTAGTCAGTTGAGGATCTATCAGGGGGGAGGGCGGGTGAGTGACAGTACTGAATCCAAATTTGTTGGTGAGACTATGTTACACGGGCGGTGTGGGGAAGAGCATTGTCCTCATGCAAACGCATTCACTTCGCGAGCATGCCGCTTCACTTGTTTCAAGCCTAGCAGCGAAGGTTCTCCGACGTCTCACAGTAGCGGTTCCATTGACGGTCGTACCGGCGGGCGCGCATTCGCACAACACCAGCCCCTTCATTTCCCAAAAGACGCCCCCCATCATTTTGCCGGCAGACAGCGTTTGTTTGAACTTCCGCGGCTTCGGCGACACTGAATGCTTCCACTGACGGGATTGTTGTTTGATTTCCGATGCCTTGTAGTCGACCCAGGTCTCGTCCGTAGTCTTAATAGAGCCCAAGACTTTCTCGCCATCTGTTTCGTAGGCCTGAAGAAATTCGCGGGCAGCTTCAACACATTGCCGTTTGTGCTCTTCCGTAAGCATTCTCAGGACCCACCTCGCACAACCCTTGGCATAGACTACTTGGTCTGCCAAAATTTGTCATTGCCGGTCCTGCTGATATCAGGGATTATCGCGCAGAGCTCCCGAGCCACCACTGTTCGATCTTTCACCTTTTTGTCCACTTTCGCAATCACTTCTTCTGAAACCGCTGTCCGTCCAGAACGTTGTTCGTCATGGACCTCTGTACGCCCATATTTGAATTCTGCGCCATTTTCGCATGTGTTGTAGGCTCATGCACTTTTCTTCGTAGATATCACACAGTTGGCAATGGATGTCTATCGGCGCAGTGTTTTTTGCACAGAAAAAACGAATCACAGAGCGTAATTCGCACCTGGCTGGAGAAGCGAGCGGGAGCTCCATCTCTAACAACAGCAAAGCCAATACTGCGCGCCGCAGACAGATCGCTGGGTGTGGGACGGGGAGAGATGGAACAAAGTTACACGCCAGTGTCACCGGATCCTGTTTAATGGCGTGCCTCGTAACTGCAGCTCCTTGGGAACCTTATTTTACGGACAACATTAGTATGCGCTGAAATTTAGATACGAAGACATAAAATGTTTAGAAGTTCTAAGTTGCTTCCTTGTTCTAAAGGGCGCACATCGGAGATTGCCAAGGCAGACAATAAAAACACAGTGACATCGCTAGTTGCTCATGGCTTTCAGTACTGGGCAGTGAATGTAAAAGCCAGTTGAGCAAATGAACATAGTAGGTTGCCTGTTGCTGCGTATTGTAGCTCTACAATGTGGATGTTTAGGCCCGCACATAGGTTTCCTGCAGTTTGCAACACCTAATTTGTAATGATGCATTGCTGAAACAACTAATACCTCACATTGGGCAAAAATATGGCGCAAAAACACTCAATGAAGCATGCTAGCCATTCAGGTTTGACCTCTCCGCTCTTTTCGGCGCAGCGCAATTGAATGAGTGAAGAGTATGCCATGTGCACAGACCATTAGGCTATGTATTCTATCCTTTCTCAGGGCGTGAAAGTGGTACTCGTTGCCCCCAAAACACACATGTAGCACGTTTAACACGGAAGATGTTTCACATTGTCACGTGGTAGTGACGTGACAAAAGCTAGTTGCACTCAAAGGACAGAAGTAGCGGCGAACACTATCGGTGGTCTTCGAAATCTGATCATCGGTTCAAGCGCGTCGGCTTTTATACATCAGTCATCGAATGTTCCAGAGTAATCGCTGGGGCACGCGTGTCTTCCACAAAATTCCACACTATTCGCGTCGCGCATTCATGCTATCAGACTACACAAGGTTCAGTCAGAGACAGTGGATGGAACCATCCATAACATTAGAGAAACATTAGGCTATTTTATTACTGCACTGTCGCACGGCCACTAAATGTGAAGCTACTGAAATAGCCAAACACAAGATTGGCGTATTGCATAATTGGTTCGCCAAGATAAATTGAGTACACAGCCCAGCAATCTTTTCGCAACATAATTTGGGTCAACCAATGGAATTTACCATGAAGTCACGAAAAGGGAGCGGAGTGCGTGTTTAAAATTTCGATTGAGTTGAAGCAAAATTATACACAGCTGTGAAATTCGGTGTGATAATTGACATCGGGAAACAGAAAAAAAGTGTAATGCTGCCATTAATATACTTCTCACCAACTTTTGGCGTTGCCTTTTAAGACGCCTCAGGTAACGAGAAAGAACTCTTGCATGTTACACCTAACAGTTGACGGCTTACTTAATCGAAGGCGACAATGAACGCATTGTTTAACAGACTGTTGCGTCAGGAACAACGTGGAAAGGGGGGACAGTACAAACAAGTATATTTAATGAGAGATACTGATGTATAAAAGAACGTGTCCATAATCTAATGGAAAGCTATATGACTGTATAGAGAAGTTCATAAAATTATTGGGAATAGCTTCCAGATATTCTTCCTCATGTCGAATGCGAAATGCCTAAGGGCTGCAAAAGTTCCTACACACCATTCACAAATAAAGAAAAAAAAGATTTCTCAGGATTTCTTACTTTTATTATTCGCGAGTTTAAATTACTGTATTGGAAACAGCCCTACTAACGTGTGTCCACATCTCATGCGTCATTGTTATTGCGATGACGCACGACCCTGGCTTTTACCTTTGTGAGTGGGCATGGCTGAGTTGACATTCACGTGGAAGGTCACGCACTGAAACACGCACTGCTATGCGCGGGCATAAATTTTTCGTTCGTTTCTTGCTTCTTAGCACGGCTGAGCGCGAGTCATCGGCGGCTCCTGGCGAGTCAAGGTTTTACCGAGCCTACTGATAGGGCGCCCGTCCGCGATGAATCACCGCTGTTGAGGCCCTGTCTTCACTCACCAGCCACAAAAGACGTGTGAAGGACAGTCTTTGGCACTACGTTAAAATCGCGAAAAAAAAGGAATCATTTAGGAATTGACGGCTAAGCCGGTACGCGCTCATAAATTATCGAATGTTCATCAGTTGATTTTGCGGCAGCAACTTCCCGTAAACGCGAATACAAAGTATAGTTACACACTCTTGCACTTTCTGAATTTCTAGGAATCTGACCACGCATTACATGCTACAAGTATGTGCCATTCCCGTTCAAGAGAGAAAGCTTCAAGCAAAGGTACGAACACTAGAATTGAAGAAGTTCTCGTGTGTTTGTTGTTCAGCCATCCTGCCTTCTCTGTGTATATTTTACCTAAATTCATTTTCCCTTTTATTTGGCCTGGTATTACCCCGTCGCATATTATATATGTAGGTCGTGTATCCGGCTCGCAGTAAAACGGCGCCTTACGACGGCACCACAACAAACAGATGGCAGGTAATATGGTAAGGCCAAACAGCAATCCATCTTCCTTTTCTCAGGCAATGCTCCAATTCCATGGGAATCTAACGGAAACTCTACAAAAGATACGTTGTGGGGTTTTACCTGCCAAGACGACGATTTGATTATGACACACGCCGTAGCCGGAGACCCTTCATGAATTTCAGCCACCTGGGCTTCTATAACTGCATACAACGCACGGTACGCGGACATTTTCCCATTTCGCTCCTATCAAAATGGGACTGGTGCGCTCGCAATTTCATGCGGCGACCACGTGCTTAGCAACCCAATGCCGTATCCACTATGTAAGTACGGCGGCTCAAACTCTTTCTTGATAATCATCTGTAGCACATACAAAAATTTACACCTTCATAACTATGTAAAACTACATCATATCTAGTTACAGATACGGCTATTTGATTCCCAAATTAAGGAAGGAATTGACAGCAAGTTTGGCATATGCCAAAGACGGTGAAGGTGGAAAGCCTGTGCGCTCAAGAGACATTCATTAACTTACTAGACATTCTCCATCGTATGATTTGTTGGTTCTCCTTACTTGTTTTCTCTCACCAAAAGTCACGGGTTCGAGTGCCTTAATTGATGCTACCTTAATTAACTGTTGTTCAAATACGTTCGCCCAAACTCCCACCAAAGGTCGAGGGTTGAACTCCAACGGTAGGTTAAGGGCATGACTCCGACAAAGGGTCGTGCGTTCCAGGGGAATCATTATCTACACATTAGTTAACTGTGCCATAATTGGACTCGACCCCAAAGTCATGGGCTTGACTCCCACATAAACTCGAGGTTTCGACGCCCACAGAAGGTGGTTCGTTGGAGTGGATATATTAACTCTACCTTAATTTGCCTTTTTTGGCATTAAGGGCGGCATTCGAGCTAGCTCCGGAAAATGAAAACTAACGCGAGAGCAGGGGCACGAGCGTGTCTCTTTGCGAGGCGAGATCGGATGACTTTCTGTAGTTCACCCCACGTTTTCGAGGACATCGCCTCATGACGCATTTAGGACTTTCGTCTGAAATATCATGATCGTCCAAAAAACTCCTGATAGGCAATATACCAGTGCAAACCATTAAACATACACTTGGGTCCTTGTTTCTTTCGCATTCTAATGAACCGTTTAAGCACGTCTTGAACTTTGTCTGCAGTATATGTGGACTTGTACATTGGAAAAAAATGACTTTAAACATATTACTAATTGTACGGTTTTACGCTTCACTTCAAAAAGGTATTCTATCGGAAATCTAACATATGGGATGAGTACGCTTAAAATAACTTCCTTAAGAAAAACCCATGTAGGTGCGGATATGTAATTAGTAACAAAAACCTAGCCGGGTGCGCACTTCTCAACCTCAGTTCAGACACCAACCTCATGGAAGGGAAGGATCTCTTAAGTCGTAGAAAAATAACAACCTGCTTAATACTCGTACAATAAAGAGGTGCGCCATTTTCAAGCCTACCTCTTTACTGTGTTTGAACAAATTCGTCTAACTGCATCGTTCCCAATTTGAGGCCCACACAAATACTGCGATGTCTCCATGAAACATCTGCATACGTATTTACCCTTGTTAAACATATTATTTTACCTACTGCAGTTCAGAGATAAAAAATAAATAAATTGCAGAAGATGGCTGGGGCACACATTGAGAAATGACCATCTTCCACCTGTAATATTATAGCTATGTTTTATTTGATTCGTTTTAGCTGTATTCATCGTTACTTCAATGATGTTCTCGGAGGACATCAAGGTATTTGCCCTCTGTCGTCACCGACTTTGAGTTTGTGAAAGTGACTGGCACTGATGGCCACTTTCCATGCCAAAAGCCCAGGCATTTTTCCTAGTTCAACAGGCTTCCAGTAACGTTATAGAAGCTGTTTAACACTGCGATAGAAGCAGCAGCACTCTTTATGCGAAGCATATTACGAGAGCTCAACCCAGCTCCTCAGGCGCGGCGGTGTCGCCTTGAATATCACGTGACACCGTGACGTCACGACAGAGGAGAAGTGGCTTTGGCTCAACTCTTGCAAGATGGGCTGGGTGGGAATCGAACCAGGGTCTCCGGAATGTGAGACGCTACCACTGAGCCACGAGTACGATGCTTCAAAGCGGTACAAAAGCGCCTCTAGTGAATGCGCTGTTGCCTTAGAAACGAGCTGTTTCTAAGGCTCAGGCGTGCGTCGCTTGCTCAGGCGCACATTTCGTTGCCGCGCCGAACGCTGCGTTGCTCGACGCTCACCGCGTCCAATGCGGGGCGTCCAAGGCGAAGCAGAGTAACGCATGAGTTGTTTCTTCGTCTAGCCGAACCAAATATAGCCAAGCAACAGCAGTTCACCAAGCTAAACAGTGGTTCAACAACTAAAATAAAGGCTAGTATGCTTCGCATCCTGGGCTTAACCTTACCTAAGCCACAGCCATTTTTTTTTATCTGTACAGCAAACAGTAACCTCATACATGTGCGCCAGAATTTTAACTTCTGACAGCCGCAAGGTGAAGGCGTGAATACTCCTGTTTTCAATGATCAAAGGACCCGCGAATACTGTATGTGTACTAAACAAAAAAGGCTAGTTGGGTAGCCTTGGTGATTAGAGTGATTTATTTTATTTGAGAGCTCCCAGTGAATTATTAAATATACACCTGTCGTACAGTTCTGGTGGGGCACAGTGATCATACCTCTGCTGATCATAGGTCAGCAAAATTACCGGAAATCACAGAGGCTCACAAACAAATTATTAATTTTTCTGAGAGCTCACTCAGACTCAGGCTCAGCTAAACTGAGCTAAACTAACGAATGTGAAGCGATGGAGCTGGCTATCGGACAAGCGAGTCGCAAGGAGGAAACGGAGAGGGGAGGAGGAGGCTGTCACACGCTCGATCTTCACACGCTTGGCTTGCCGCCCTGCGGTGGTCAGCGAAGGGTCACGGCGAAAGTATGTCGCGGGTGTCTTTTTATATCGTAAGCATTCTCAGGTGACTCACCCACAAAATCTGTCCGTGGGTCTGTCCGTCCCTCAGACGTAACACGATGCTCTCCATAACGAGAAAGAGTATACATTTGAAAGAAAAAAAATTAATTCATGTTGTGAAGGTGCTTCGCCAGCGAAATGGTGGTATCACCTCATCCGATAGACCAATTTGACATAACCTTTAAATGAGTCCTACCGAGTATGAGCACGGCGCCGTTCCGTATAATGTTGTAGGTGTTCCTTTCGTCACTCATCGTATTCAGGTTGCTTTTCAGGCACCCTAAGTGTGAGTGGCTAGCTTTGGGCAAGAACCGCTGCGTCCCGGCTAGCCTCCACAAGACGCCGTTGTGCATATTAACATTTCTGTTTCGGTCGGAGCTCATCATGTCACGCGGTCCTATGGTAGTCCTAATTATCAGTGGCTCTTCCATACCGTAATCACTACACGAATGAAATCAGATACTGGGCGGTTTTTTCTTTTACTTAGCCCACAAGGTCACAGAGAGTGCTTAGAACTCTGCCGCAGTTTTTCGAGGCCCGCAAGACCCCTTTTTGCCCCTTTAGGGGCACTTTCGTTCACCGGCCGCAACTAGTCGAGCTGGGCCTATTTCAGGCCTAGCGCGATTAGGGGCGCTATCGGCGTCGCCGCCGGCCCTTCGAGCCGTCACCGACGTTACCGCGATGGAGTATGCCGTAGACGGAAAAGAAATCTCCCGGAGGAATATGAAGACCGACGCCTATGGATACAGGCTGCCAATAAAACCCATGATCGAGCTCTCGCCAAGCATGGGGACGCCAATGCCTAACAGGATACAGCTATGACACCGACGGGCGTCACCAACAAGGCCGTCCAGACTAATGGGGTGAGCCCATCGATAAGACGCCACCCAT
This sequence comes from Dermacentor albipictus, assembly GCF_038994185.2. Lineage (NCBI taxonomy): Eukaryota > Metazoa > Arthropoda > Arachnida > Ixodida > Ixodidae > Dermacentor > Dermacentor albipictus. Next base: position 129,520,570 of record NC_091822.1, read on the forward strand.
ATAAAAAGAAGCCGCTCCCGCGTCTGCCAGAGAGCGACTACAAGATCGTACACCGGCCAAGAGGCGGACTTCGGCTCCGAGACCACATGGCCACTTCACTAGTGTACGCACTGTGCCTAGACGTCGGGGTAAACTTTGGCGAAATCAAACACGACCAAGTAAGGAGCAATCCGTTTAACAACTCCTTTACGGTGAGCAGCACCCCTTCTTTGGAACGCGCAGGAAAATACGCGGAAGTACATCAAATCAAAATCCTAGACCAAGTCTATTCGACGTGTCCCTACGTAGCTGCACCGGACAACAGCATCAAGAGGATAGCGTATCACGTTCTAGAATACATTCTTCACGATTTAAACATACCCCTTTAGAAAATATAACAGTTTTATATTCAGCACCCTCTTCGATTTTCTTCATTCTTATTGCACATTTTACCTGTGACAATGTTCACCCACTAGGTTTGTGCCACAAGTGAGTGGGAGAACGTTTCTTATTAGCATTTTTTTTCTCGCTGTTCCAGCTAAGTTGCCTTACATGGAATAGTTTTGAGCGCAGTGGCTTACGCAGCTATATATATATTAACTATGCCATGTATCCCTGCAGCTCTGTGAAAATATGCGAATATAATTTTGACCACTGAGTAATTTTCGTTTCACAGTATACATGCTGCCAAATGTAGCTGACTGTCATCTACACCATCAGATGCCTCAAAACGCAAGAAAATTACTCTGACGCATGTGCCTTGGCTTGATGAGGTCGGTGACAGACCTGGAAATAGCACATTTGCATTTTATGACCTGCTTGGTTTGAGAACATTGAGAAGGTCACTCCATAAGCGCGTGGTTTAGATACTAGCTATGGATACTGACATTTTAAAGCGATAGCGTTAAGGAGCCCGTGTCGTAGAAAATCCAGTATCAGCGCCTTGGGTCCAGAGTAGGACGTCGTTCCGGCAAAAATGTATCTCGAACCAGGCATACCCAGGCTCTCCATGGGACGCCAGGAATTGTCTGAACTAATTGAATTTCTCAAGCTAAAATGCGCGGAAAAGCCATAAACTACGACTTACACTCAACCTAGAGACATGATAGCTCTCGGATTGCAATTTAGCTGTAGAAGGAAAAATAATTCGGTTACGCGGAAACTAAAAAAAAACCTGTTTCAGCGTTTCTACAATTTACAGACTGACCGCGGCGTCCGCCATTTGCGCACTCTGACGGGCTGGTGTCTTGGGGGCCACGGAGCAGCGCGTCCGGTTCCTTGCAATAGCTCCAGCTGGCGCTCGCCTCCGCCGCATTGTAGGCTTGCAGACTGTTTTCTAGTGCGTTCAACAGAACTTCCATAATTTTCGTCCTAGTTCATTATTCAGCCTCATGGCACCTCGTGTAGCCCTGAGGCTGTGCGCTTCGGAATTTTCTCTTCGGCGTTCTTCCAGTTAAATTCTGTCAGCACCAGCTCCTTTTTCGGTCTCGTTCTCTTTAAGGGCCCTTTTTTCCTCAATTACAACCTCGTGATTGCCTTGGAAAGATTCGCCTGTTATTTTTTTATTGTAATTTATTGACGCAATCCCTTCCAGTTGGTTTCCATCTTCGTCTAGAATAAGTTGCTGTATTGCTCCAGCCTACCTGCCTAATCATTTTATGTGGTTACCAAGCATTCCAGATGCGGCCTTCTTTTTGTCACATATTTCTTGCAACCAACGTTCCCTTTCACCTTTTATCTTTGCTTGCACCAGTATTTGAACCATAGATTTTTTCTCCCGGTATATTTCCCACTTTCTGGCTACTTCATCCTGCGGCAACTGGGTTTTTTTTTTTTTGCCTGCCTGTACTCTTGGGATGCTTTCTGTCGTTCTGTGATCCCTTCTCGTATCTCGCTTATCCAGCAGCTGTTCGGTTTCTTATTTTCTTTTCCAACTAACATGACGCCTATCTTTGCATATTTTTGTGGTTATTACACTTAGAAGCTCGCTATATTCCCACTCTCTGCTTGGCCATTCGACAAGTTCATCCTCAACTCTTAAAACTATATTTATTTTTTCAGTGATCCGATGTGGATTCGCAATCTTGAGCTTCTTGCTCTATTTCCCAACTGCGTATCCCCTTTTCAAGATTATGTGTTTATGGTGACTCGTTATGATGCTCTACCCTTCCTCGTGAACGACCATTTCCTTCAACTTATGAATTCCGTGTGTCATCAGGCAGTAATCAATGGTCGATTGCCGGTTTCCCTCTTCCCACGTGGTCTGCCCGTCAAACCTAGGCCCGGTATTCACGATTACAAGGTTATGAATCTCACAAAGATTTAGCATTGACTTCCCGTTGTTGACGGTATACTCATCTAGATCCTGTATGTCAGAATTCATGTCACCTAATAGGATAATTTTGACATCATTCCCGAAACCCTTAATGTCAGCACTTCAGCATTCCACTAACTCTTGATTCTTCTTGCTGAGATATTTTCGGTCCACAAATACGTTACGCCCAGCCAGGTTTCCATTCAACTCATTGTACCTGATAACCAAAGATGCATGCTCTTGACCGTCTGAGTTCACTCTTCCTCAACAGGCTCCATAATGGATGAGCATTCCGGCTCCCCTTCCCTTTCTTTCCGATTTAGTTTTGTTACACCACTCTCAAACATAATTCTCAATCTCTGGTGGATCTTCCGAGTCTCTAAGCTGTGTTTCTCTAATCGCCTATACCCCTATTGGTTCTCTATTTAATTGCTCCTCAATCTCCACCTTCCTTTCTTCTGCCGCCCTTAATGTTTATGTATATTGCGGGGGAAGTTATCGGAAGAAAACACGAGACTTGAAGAAAGGGTCAACACGAAGCGGTACGCATGAAAGTTCCTACCTTTAAATTAATGTAACATAGCAAACTGTGGGTGTAGGCCAGTTGGTTCTTCATTATATCCGGAAGTTACAGCAATAAAACATGAGAATTGGGCAACACGAAGCGTTACACATAAAAGTGCCTACTTTTCAAACAATGTAATAACCGACTAGCCTACACCTACACACTGATATACTTGCTCCGCGCTTGCGAAATCTCAGGAAACAGCGGAGCTGGGGTTCTACTATGTTTTGTATGTGGTTTATTATTAGCTCTTCGATGGTGCTCCTGTTCCCCGCGAGCGCGCACTGATATAGGCGTTCGGAGCCCGCTTTTCCGGAGTGACTGCGACGGCTTAAGCACTTGTCGTCAACGACACGAAACGCCGTCTCATGGGCGCGCTCTCTGGTAATACCCCTCTCCTTTCCCCTCCTCCTTCCACCACCTGGTGCTCTCATTGACTCGCTTAGGCTCGCATAAAGCCCCTTAATTATTTTAGAATAGCGACGCTCTTCTAACCGCGGCGCTTTCTTCATTGATTCTCCTGCGCAGCCAGGGGTGCGCGCTGCGCACGCCACGCTTTTTTTCCTTGGCTGCCGCAGACGGGCTGCAGCATTCTAAGCAGGAGCGTTATTTTGGCTCAATTGCACGCTCGAATGGTGTTGAAAATTCTGAGAAATGTTGATAATAGTACCGATAATGCTGAAGGCAACGTTTATGAGAAGGTAGTGTTTTTCTTAAGGACGTATTAAGGGGGTATACTGATGTAAAAGGAGCTTTGAGGCTCAGATCTGTTTAAAGGTCGCATTGTGAGGCATAGAACATATCATGTGACTCAAGGAAAGCCGGAAGGGAACCAAAGCGTGTCGAGCCGTGAGCATGTGATTACTGATTCGAAAATATTGTTATTTAATGATTGATTATCATTGTATTAAGAAGCATTAAGGTGTATTGAGAAGGATTATAGTGTACTAATGAGAACTAAGGTGAATTGATGTCGATGAAGATGATTTAGGATGCATGAAGGAGGAATAAGCTGCATTGAGGACGATTTTGGTGGATTCGTCATCATCAGATTGGTCACGCCCACTGCAGGGCAAAGGCCTCTCGCATACTTCTCCAACAACCCCGGTCATGTAGTAATTGTGGCCATGTCGTCCATGCAAACTTTTTAATCTCATCCGCCTACCTAGCTTTCTGCCACCCCTTGCTACGCTTCCCTTCCCTTGGAATCTAGTCCGTAACCCTTAATGACCATCAGTTATCTTCCCTCCTGATTACATTTCCTACCCATGCCCATTTCTTTCTTTTGATTTCAACAAAGTTGTCATCAACTCGAGTTTGTTCCCTCACCCAATATGCACTTCTCACATCCCTTAACGTTATACCCATCATTCTTCTTTCCATAGCTCGTTGCGTCGCCCTCAATTTAAGCAGAACCCTTTTCGTAAGCCTCCAGGTTTCTGCCCCGTAGGTGAGTACTGGTAACACACAGCTATTATACACTTTTCTCTTGAGGGATAACGGCAGCCTGCTGTTCATGATCTGAGAATGCCTGCCAAACGCAACCCAGCCCATTCTTATTCTTCTGATTATTTCCGTCTCATGATCCGGATCCACCGTCACTACCTGCCCTAAGTAGATGTATTCCCTTACCACTTTCACTGCCTCGCTACGTATCGTAAACTGTGTTCTTTTCCAAGACTGTTAAACATTACTTTAGCTTTCTGCAGATTAATTTTTGCATCTAGCCTTCTGCTTTGCCTCTCCAGGTTAGTGAGCGTGCATTGCTATTGGTCCCCTGAACTACTAAGCAAGGCAATATCATCAGCGAATCGCAAGTTACTAAGGTATTCTCCATTAACTTTTATCCCCAAATCTTCCCAATCCAGGTCGCTGAATACCTCCTGTAAACACGCTGTGAATAGCATTGGAGAGATCGTATCTCCCTGCCAGACGGCTTTTTTTTTGGGGGGGGGGGAATTTTGTTGCTTTCTTTATGGAGGACTACGGTGACTGAGGAGCCGCTATAGATATCTTTCAGTATTTTTACAAACGGCTCGTCTACACCCTGATTCCGTAATGCATCCATGACTGCATAGGTTTCGACAGAATCAAGCGCTTTGTCGTAATCAATGAAAGCCATATATAAGGGTTGGTTATATTCCGCACATTTCTCTATCACCTGATTGATAGTGTGAATATGTTCTATTGTTGAGCAGCCTTTACGGAATCCTGCCTGGTCCTTTGCTTTACAGAAGTCTAAGGTGTTCCTAATTCTGTTTGCGATTACCTTTGTAAATAGTTTGTAGGCAACTGACAGTAAGCTGATCGGTCTAAAAGTTTTCGAGTCTTTGGCGTCGCCTTTCTTATGGATTAGGATTAAGTTAGCGTTCTTCCAAGATTCCAGTATGCTCGAGGTCATGAGGCATTGCGTATAAGGGGTGGCCAGTTTCTCTAGAATAATGTGCCCACGATCCTTCAACAAATCTGCTGTTACCTGGTCCTCCCCAGCTGCCTTCCCCCTTTGCATAGCTTCCAAGGCTTTGCTTATTCTTCCGGCGTTACCTGTGGGATTTCGCATTCCTCTAGACTATTCTCTCTTCCATTATCGTCGTGGGTGCCACTGGTACTGTATAAATCTCTATAGAACTCCTCAGCCACTTGAACTATCTCATCCATATTAGTAATGATATTGCCGGCTTTGTCTCTTAACGCATACATCTGATTCTTGCCAATTCCTAGTTTCTTCTTCACTGTTTTTAGGCTTCCTCCGTTCCTGAGAGCATGTTCCTGTCCGCCTTCGTTAAGCGCAATACCGCGAGAGCTAATACTCTCTAGTGTGTACCATCACCGTGTTTGTACGTGTAAGCTTAGAAAGGAGGCGATCACGCGAGAATCGGAGCGGAGCATTTTGGTTTAGATGATAATGGTATTACGTAAAATTTACTCTCAAATTCAAGGAGAGAGCAGAACCTTCAGACCTCGAAGCTACTTGGCGAGTTCGACATAGAGAGCGCGAACGCCTAGTCCTTACCAGAACTGACGTTTTAACATTCACGTCGGAAACTGGCAAGAGTCTTGTGATTTTTTGTTTGCTAAACTTTGCGTGCTCAAACTTGTCATCAAGAAGCGTTTCTCGCGATGAGGACACACGTTACGGCGTCAGACTGCTTAGCGTTTGTGTTACGGCTCGGTGGCGTTTCGAGACGCACCCACGGCGCAGGCTATTGGAACCATTGTGGAACGACGAAAATCGGTTGTACCTGTCTTCTCGTTCGTTTCTCTTTTTTGCTGTATTTTTTTTCTAAGTAAGACACGTGACTCCTGAAAGCTTGACCCACATCTCAACGTAATGAACTGCAGCAAAATTTACAAGACCGGTCGCGTAACCGACTGCTTTAAGTCGCAGAGCACGTCATCACAGGCGGCCAGGCTGTATCCATCAGAGATAGGCCGAACGAATGACACGATCTTGTTCATCAAAAGTGTTGTGCTCTATCAGGAGGAGGGCTGTGGATTGTTTGACAAATGGACTTCCTCTTGACGACACTTGGATGACTGGAGCACTGGTGCCTTTATAAATCCTGATTTCCGTACGACCTACGAAAATTTGTATACAAACTGACATTTTGAACAGATGAATGTGTGACAATGTTTGCAATTACTGAAAGCCATAAGAAAATTTTATCATATCTTCGTTCTTCACATAACTTCAGTTTTAGCAACAATATTTGGTATAGGTACATGCATTTTTCGACGCCATGAATTTAAGATAATGGTACATGTTCAGTTATTTTGCCTCTCTTGTATAACGAGAGCTTTATGCAACGCTATTTTTTCACTGGATAATTGCGTCAAATTCAAAAATTTACTCTATTCTTCAAAAGCGAAAAGGCACCCTTACGTTGTTGGTCGAGAACTCGATGTAACTCATTCGAAGAAATATCGTTATTGAACAGGAAAAAGGGGGGAAGACACGAACAGTCTTTTTGAAGAAGGGTGACCTTGCAGAAGAGCTGTAGGCACGCATAAGTAGGTACTGAGAGGTGCAAGTTAGCGAACTGTTCCGTGTAACGTTTTTGTTCTTGATTATTCGTTGCCATTTCCAATAGACCACAAGGAAACATCACCTATCACCGCCATTTAAACACCTTTATTGATAGGGCCGAATCTATAACGATGTAATATGTGCCCATTTTTTCTTGGATTTGACAAGGTATTGTGGTCGTAATGGTAGATAAAAGAAAATAGAGCATGCGCACATATTCTTCGCAGCAAACACCTAACATTACCGGAAGAATGATCATATCGTGCAAGTAGCCAAGGAGCACGACATGAATTGTGCGACGTATAGTTCCTTCGTGGTGATGCTAGTGTCTGACATTATCATTGGCCTAAATCACTTAGTAAAGACTTTCGCTTGGCACATTTTAAATGTCCGTTTTCTTTTTTTTTCTTTTTGCAGTGTTGGGCCACCAGGTGAGGTATGCAGTTTGGCTGTCCTAAGGGGTGCACATGTGTTACCCAAGGCTGGGGCACTATCCGCTTTCGCAGATACGTAAATTGCCGCCCTTACTAAGCATTGAACTCTCCCACAATGACAGAATAAATAAAGCGGTAATATGTCCCGCAAATCAAAAACAAACATGTCACTTGCAGTTCATTCTAAAACTGAATTAGTCGTAGTCATCTACAGTGTTGGTGTTGTGCGAAAGTGCATAATGCTACAATTTGGTATATATCAGAGTTTATTGCGTAAGATTTAAGAGTGTCAAAGTGAAGAAAGTCGTATATGTGGGAAGTGTGGGAAGCCAGTAACGTGGTAGAGGTAGAGAGGGATTGGGACAGTTTAGAAGAGCGTGTATTCGTATGTAGATATAGTGGACAAAGCAGTCATCTGGTGCGGACCCCCGTAACATGTAACTGGCTCTACGAAGAGGTAAGATGTGTGTCGAGTGAGCTTCTGAACAATACTTTGCAACGCGGTGCACGCGGTTAAAACCATGGATACGAATTCTGAAAAAGGTGCGAACTATTGATGATGCATATCTCTCGCATTCACCCCTAAATGGCCTGCGGATTTTATCGGATACGAATGTAGTATAAATGGCAAATATTCAATGTCAAATTGAATATGCGATACTCAAATGCAGGCGCAATACCTACAGCGAAAATATTTATTCGTTTTTGTTTAGGCACTATTCGTGTAAAAAAAAAAAACCGTCAAAGGGGCCTTGAACCACTTTTTATCGAAGGAGAGGAGGCATTTTAGGTAAAAACAGGTTATGCAGAAATACGTTGCTGCAAAGAGTACTTCAATGCGTTCAGCAGAAGCAGAGTTATTGGCAGTAACGGACTCTGCTATGTTGTCTTTGCTTCTTCAATACCATGTACTGCGAAAGCTACGGCGGAGTGCCGTGTGCCCAAAACGCTCCGCCTTCTAAATGTCACCTTCGCGCGCAGTTCAAATTTCATTTTCGAGGTTAATGCACAAGCCGCAACTAACGATTTTGATTCCTACGACCCGATAAACTTAAGCAAAGCGTGGTTTTCCTCAGCGAACAGCAGTGGGCTTAGTCAGTGGATTCATGGCGCCACCCCGCGGTACCCGCCGTATCCACGCTACAAAGTCGACTGCGTCTACCAATAATAGCCGCATATGGGAATACGCTTTATTACAAAATAAAGCGTCCAGAAGATAAGTAGGGGTATGCTTCCGTTGTGAAGCGAGCATTTGATGGTAAGGTGACTTCGCGCTCCGCTTGTGAGCTCCACGCACAGCGTACGACAGCCAAACTCGATTGAGATGTTCACTGCCGCGTATGCTATCCGCGGAGTGTGTTATTACACAAAGCCCGAGGGGTGGTTCTGGGCCCTTTCAACTCTCAAGGACATATGATCAGTTCTAACAACAAGGTCAGTTTTTATCCCAAAAAATGCACCAGGAGGCTCTGAATAAAGAATTGCGGAACCAAGGTCCAAGTTCGCACTGCATTATGCGCTTTACCGGTGTGTGTATATATATATATATATATATATATATATATATATATATATATATATATATATATCTGACGCGGCTTCAAGGCCAACACCTGGTGTTCCGTGGCAGTACTACCGGGTGCCGCTCACTTTCGGAGGAAAAGCCGGAGAAGATGTCGATGAGTGGCTCACGAACTACCGAAGGGTTAGCCGATCTAACGGTTGGAACTCGACCGCACAATTGTCCAACGTAGTGTTTTCCCTCACCGACACAGCGCTCGTCTGGTATGAGAATCACGAAGACACGCTCACTTCATGGGAGCTTTTCGTCGAGGAGATCAGAGCGTGTTTTGGAGACTCTAGCGCAAAAAAGAAACGCGCTGAACAGACGCTTTCGCAAAGAGCTCAGATTCCCGGCGAGACATGTACGCCTTATATTGAGGAAGTGCTGAAACTGTTTAAAATAGTCAACTCTCAAATGTCTGAAGATGACAAAGTTGGACATTTGTTAAAAGGAATAGCCGAAGACGTCTACAATTTTTTGATCGGCAAGGAAAGTTTGGATTCCGTGTCTGACGTCATTCGCCACTGCAGGACCTTTGAGACGCTGAAGATGCGACGGATAATACCGAAGTTTGGTCGCCTGGCTAATGTCGCGACGGTGGCAAGTGTAGACCCGAGCTCGTGTGTTGACCTTCCATCCACTATACGGCAGATTGTTCGCGAAGAGTTGCTCCATCAAGAAGAGATGTACCGTTGCACACCCGGCATCACTGGCGCGTACTCACCACACGAGACGAGAAACACGGCCGTTTCGACATCATGGCAACCCACGGTTCACTCAGCGTGCATCGAGTATAGGTCTACCCCACAAACGAGAGGGACCATGAGCTATCAAGGTCATGACTACGACCAACGCCCACGCCACACGCACGCCTCCCAGCGGCCGATGCCTAGCCATGATGAATGTCACCCACCTGCTGTCTATGCAGTCGACAGCAACATGCGCGACTACATGGAAGAACATCGCAATTTGAGGCATCTGCCGGTGTGTTTCCAATGCGGTGTCGCGGGCCACATAGCGAGGTTTTGCAATCGTCGCCCAATAACGTGGAATGGTCGATCCGGATCTTCAACAAGGCCCACACCTCCTACGAGGACTACTCAACAGCCGTACACTACCTCTTGGTCAGCTGGCGTCCCTCCCGGCAACGATTACTGGCAGAGAAGCTTCCGGAGCCGCTCGCCGGCATCTGACAGGAGTTTGACACCACTGCCAACTTCTCGTGCGCCACGTTTACGTCAATCTCCATCGCCAGTGCGCCGCTCCGCCTCGCCTTCACAACCGGAAAACTAGCTAGCGCGGCCGATGGGGGTGAGGTCGCTCGACACGTGCTATCGACAGAAATGCCCCCTGCAGTTGCTATGATTAAGAACAAAGTGCATGTACTTGTTGATGGTGTTTCTACAATGGCTTTAGTGGATACCGGAGCAACTGTATCCGTAATGAGTCTCGGTTTTAAAGGTCGGTTGGGGCGTAAAGTTGTATTTCGGTGGGACCAGGCTGCAACGTTTTGTGGAGTGAGCGGTGAGTCGTTGCGCCCTGTTTGTGTGTGCACTGCTGACGTATCCTTGGCTGCTGGAGTTTTCGCGACATAGTTTGTAGTTATTCCCCGATCGACGCACGAAGTGATTTTGGGCATCGACTTTTTGCGACAGTGTGGTGCGACCGTCGATTGTCGCACGGGGGAAGTTTGCGTCGATGGCCATGTTTCGTCCGGGCTCTTAGAGGAGACTTGCAGTCAAGGTGAACTTTGTGTATTTGCAGATACTGTTGTGCCTGCGTCCACCTCTGTGTGCGTGCCGGTTGTGTGTCGCGGTGAAGTTCCAGACAGTTTGGATGCCTCCGTAGAGCCAATGCTTCTAAATTGTATGAAGAAGAACGTTTTTGTCCCTCATTGCGTGGTTTCTATTGGCAACGGGCGTGCTGGCTTGTGGACGGCCAACTGCTCAGCAGAACCTGTCCTGCTTCCAGACGGCTTGAAACTCGCCTACTTTACAGAATACACGTCTTCGTCCGTAGCCGTACTAACAGATCCACCGTGTGAACCTGCTGACCTTCGCCACGTTTCAGACAAAAAGCTTCTGTCTATGATAAACAAGTCACTCAGCACAAGGGAGCGCCATACCTTGGTGGATACGCTTTCTAAGCATCTGTCAGTGTTTGACTTTGCGCAGCCGGACAAAGCGTTCTCGATTCCCGAGTCACGAACACGCCATACTATCGATACGGGATCTGCGCGCCCGATCAGGCAAAAGCCTTATCGCGTGTCGCCTAACGAGCGGAAGATAATCGGGGAACAAGTGAGTGACATGATGAAAAATGGAATAATACAAGAGTCCTCGAGTCCTTGGGCAGCTCCGGTCATACTTGTCAGAAAGAAAGACGGTAGCTGGAGATTTTGCGTCGATTATCGAAGATTAAACGCCGTGACTAAAAAGGATGTCTACCCCCTGCCCCGGATTGATGATGCAATTGATTGCCTGCATTCGGCCTCTTATTTTTCTTCAGTGGACCTGCGCTCAGGATATTGGCAAATCCCGATACACCCGGCAGACAAGGAGAAAACAGCCTTCATAACCCCGGATGGATTATACGAATTCAATGTGATCCCCTCAATTCCGGCCTGATCCCCTCAAGACGGCAGCTGTCGAGGCATTCAGTGCACCGCAGTCAGTGAAGCAACTTCGTAGTTTTCTGGGTCTTTGCTCTTACTTTCGCCGATTTATTCCTGGTTTTGCTGACGTCGCTTATCCTCTGACGAATCTGCTACATAAAGACGCCCGGTTTGAGTGGACACCCGAGTGCGATTCTGCATTTCGTCAGTTGAAGTTCCTGCTGACCTCCCGACCTATCCTTCGCCACTTCAATCCTACTGCGCCGACAGAAATCCACACAGATGCTAGTGGCGTTGGTCTGGGTGCCGTATTGGTCCAACGTTATGACGACCGTCACCACGTGATTGCTTATGCAAGCCGCTCATTAAGCAAACCTGAACGGAATTACACGGTGACAGAGCAAGAATGCCTCGCTGTAATCTTTGCGGTTCAGCGATTTCGCTCGTACTTGTACGGACGCCCATTCCAAGTCGTCACAGACCACCATTCCCTGTGCTGGCTCGTCAACCTTCGCGACCCTTGTGGTCGCCTTGCGCGCTGGGCTTTGAGGTTGCAGGAATATAACTTCACTGTTTCCTACAAGAGTGGCCGAAAACACGCTGACGCAGACTGCCTTTCCCGTATGCCGCTTGCCACGACGGACTGCGACGCAGACGATTTTGATCATCTCGTCGCTTCTGTGACACCCGCTTTTCCAGATATTGATGCGTTCAAAACGGAACAACGGACAGACACTAAATTGGAGCCACTCTTTACTTCTGCCCATTCAAGTGCAACAAGCAGCTACTGTGTACGTGACGGGCTCCTGTACAAAAGGAACTACTCAAGCACGGGTGCACGCTTCCTTCTAGTGGTGCCGGAGCGTCTCCGGCCAGCAGTCCTTCAGGCTATGCACGATGACCCTACCTCCGGGCACTTAGGCACTGTGCGCACACTTTATCGCATTCAAGAACGCTTTTACTGGCCCCGGATGCGACATTCGGTTGAGTTTTATGTCGCCAGCTGCATACAGTGCCAACGTCGGAAACGCCCAACCACTGCCCCATCTGGTCTCCTTCAACCTGTGCCGCCTTCCAGCTCACCCTTTCGGCAAGTTGGAATTGATCTGTTAGGCCCTTTTCCAAAGTCATCTAAGGGGAACCGCTGGATAATTGTCTGCGCCGACTATTTCACACGCTATTGCGAGACGGCGGCTATACCATCAGCAACTGCCACCGAAGTGTCGCTTTTCTTACTTCACGCTATTGTTCTACGACATGGACCACCTGGTGTTATCATAAGCGACCGGGGACGTCAATTCACGGCGGATATAGTGGAAGAGCTTGTGCGTTTGTGTAACTCGCACCTCAGGCACTCGACGCCGTATCATCCGCAAACGAATGGCCTCACTGAGCGCACTAATCGAACGATCACAAATATGCTTTCCATGTATGTTGCGTCCGATCACAAGAATTGGGATGAAGTTCTACCGTTTATTACTTACGCATACAACACCGCCAAGCACGAGACAACCGGCTACAGCCCCTTCTTCCTTCTATATGCTCGGCCGCCCCAGTATACGCTCGACACTGTCCTCCCTTTTTACCACCACGACAATCCTACGGTCGCCGATACGCTGTGCCTCGCTGAAGAGGCTCGGAGACTTGCGCGTCTTCGGACTTTGGTATCACAAGAAAACTCCAAAGCCCGCTACGACGCACGACATCGGCCTGTTACATATAACCCTGGTGATCTCGTTTGGATTTGGACTCCCACAAGGAAGCGCGGTTTGTGTCAAAAGCTGCTGGCAAACTACGATGGACCGTATGTTGTCATCGACAAAGTCAGCGAAGTGAACTATACTCTCGCGCGCCTCACGAACACTGGTAGACGTTCTGCTAGGACACAAGTCGCGCATGTCGCACGGTTGAAATCATGTACGCCACGACAAGCTAGTTGACTCGCCCAGGGGGCTTTGTCTGCGAGGGGAGGTATGTTACGTCCAAGCGCGTCAAAGGGACGCGGGAATCAAGAAGAGAAGGGAAGAGGAGAACGAGGACTGTGCAGCGGCCATTCCTGTTCTTCGTAGCCTGCTGTTCCTGCTCTCGCACGCCTCAATAAACCCCTTTTCCCCGTGCTTGTAACAATATATATATATATATATATATATATATATATATATATATATATATATATATATATATATATATATATATATATATATATATATATATACACAGCCTGTGTTTCAGTGCAGGGCAACGACATGCCATGCGCTATGTCACTGCAAAAGACTACATTGAGCAATCCGCCTACACAACGAATTTTGCCATAACTGGCTGTGGGAAAAATACAAATGCGTCATTAAGTAAAGTACACTTATATAAGCAATATAAGTACACTTATATTGGGGCACACAATAAATAGCAGAGGCCAGCGTAAAATGTTGAACATTAAGCTACACCATGATTCATGATGATCTGTCTTTAACATGTAAAACTACAGCATTGAACAATTATAAAACCGCGGGATTTGTAAAAGCGCGTGACACGTGCTCACGTACAGAGCACAATGTTGCGGTGGCTTATGCGACTGTATTCACATTCACGTGAGCTCTTCCAGTTCGCTCATGATGATGATGATGAAAAACTTTATTTATCCGTCTTTAAAGGTAAGGGGGCAATGCCACTGTCACTCGCATCAATCTATGTGTCAACTCCGATCCGACCGAAATTATAAGCCTTGTCGAGGCTTGCATCAATGAGGCCGGCACGTTGTCAGAACTCCTCTTCCGTTTTCTGAACATGAGTGCACGTCCGAAGCCACTCGTCGGCCATCACAAGATTGATGCTTTCATACAGCAATTTCACGACGCCGGTGAGGGTGATTGTGGTATTGTTAGTAGTGACGTAACCTTTTACCTGGCCTCATATCAGTTCGGTAGGATGGAACTCACAACGATATAGAGGAAGTCTCACAGCGTCCTGCCCAGTGAACTCGCCTTCAACGCTCACGCGATAGGCGGAAAACACCTTTTTTCTTGCTTCATTAGCTCTAATAGCAGTGCCTTTAATTCGTCGTGGGAAGTGTAATGTTGTTCCCTGTGGGCCAAGGCTGAATGTGACTCTTTTGTGTTCACGACGTTGGAACTTTCTCGAGGCGAACGCTACACTAAGAGGCATTTGTCATTATTACGACACTGCGTGGTTTGATGTTATACAAAAGCTGTTCAGTGAACCACTTTTCAAAACGTGGCCTGTCCATTTCCTTGTGGTAGTTAGCAGTTCCTTTCGCTGCTCGCACAACAGGGCACTCAGAATTTAAGAAGCGATGCTCGCTACCGGCGTGTACTAGGATCAGCCTGCCACCTTTGCCGCTTAGTAAGCAAAGCCCTGTTGTCAAACCTTTCCGAAAAGCACGTTCCCGTGTGGTGATGTCCTCTCATCCTTTCTCCTTTGCGTGGCCGGCATTAACCCCAAGTTTCGTTAATGTAGTACGTCACTCGGCCAGAACAAACAAACAATTAAATTTAATTGACGTATCTAATCAGCTACAAACAGATCATTATTGCCAGATGGAAGCAGTGTAGGAATCGGCACTATGCTAACCAGATCATAGAACGCGCAAGGGCCGCTTGTTCGTGCTACATAACATTCAAGGCACATCGTGTATTGCATCATTCAAACGCTGGCATGGTTGGTGTTGTAAGCTGCATTGCTACCGTCGAAATAAGATGAAGCACAACGTGAGCGAAAAAAAAAATGTGGCATTTTTAACTTCCACTTTTCAGTTTCCGTTTCAGTTTATTATTCGTTCATAAGAATTTGTTATACGAAATGGTATACAGACAGGGGTCCGAAAGTCAGATCTGCACCGGGCCCCTTGGATTAGAAATTGTATAAAAAATAAAGCGGAATACAGAGCACAGAAACAAATAATGAAATAAGCAAAATATAACCCAGAAACTGAATGACGACAAACATAAACGACAAGAGGAAGAGGAAAGATGCACAATCAAATGTAACTACACAGCTTCTAAATAGTAAAATAACATTATAGGAAATTAATCACACAGCAAATAATTCTTGAGTTTGTTTCTAAAAGAGTACAAGGTAGATGACAACTTAATGAAATATGGAAGTCTGTTCTTAAGTTTAAGTGCGCAAATGATGAAGTCATGACACAAAGGCAACAGGAAATTTCCTTGTGCTGCAAATCTTGCATTATTAGGATTGAAAATGAGATCAGAACAAAGTTGTAAGAAACTTGTTTAGTTAGTAATTTCAAAAATAACATCGATAAATAATAGTTCAACAAATCTAAATTGAAGAATGCGGTTTGTATGTAATTGTGGCGACGCGTTAGAGAAAAAATGGCTTCACGTGATAATGCAGATAGCCTGATTTGGAATGTGCTGTATAGAGGAAAGATGACAATGATAAGTGTTACCCCAGCAAGCGATACCATAAATCATATGACTATGAATGAGAACGAAGTATAACGATAATAATGCTTTTTGGGGAAAAAATCTGCGTGATTTGAGTACTGCTCTAAGGCAACATGGTGTTTTTTGTTTGATGTGTGCAATGTGGTTCGTAAACTTAAGGTGGGGATCTAATCTGATGCCAAGGAAAGAAACACAAGTAAAGGCAGGAATGTCATGCCCATTACAGTTATGGTCGGAGAGCAACGTAAATGTCTGTGGGATAATTTAATAACATGAATTGCGTTTTCGTATGGTTAAGAATTAGAAAATTTGCGTTACACCATTCAGTAATTTTTGACAGAGTACTGTTTAGTTTCAAAGTTAGCGAAAGTAATGATTTATCCGTGAGAGCAGCAGTCGTATTGTCTGCGAATAATATAGGTAGGGCATAATTTAGGCAGACAGGTAAATCATTTATATAAATGGAAAATAATAGTGGACCTAAAATCAAGCCCTGAGACATTCCTTGAGCAATAATTTTGCTTTCAGAGAAAGCCCCGCCTTTATACACTATTAATCCACGGTTAAATGGATAACGTTTTAATAAATTAAGAGCTGGACCACAAATTTCAGCAGACTCCGCTCTAGTAAACAAAACTTTGTGGTTTATTGTAACAAAGGCTTTAGCAAAGTCAGAAAGGACCGAGCCGACAAATTATCCGAGATCAAGTTAATGTCGTATATGATCATTTAATGTTAGCAAAGCCAAGTTAGTCGAGCTTCCTGAACGAAAATCAAACTTACAGGGTTTCAGCAAGCTAAATTTGTTAAGGTAGCTGTTAATTCGACGATGTATTAATTTTTCTACAACTTTACTAACTGAAGGTAAAATACATATAGGACGATAGTCCCCGACCTGAGCTCTGTCACCATTTTTATGAGCAGGAACTACTTTAGCTTTTTTTAGACTTCTAAGAAGTATACCGGTTTTGAACATAACGTTGATTAAGTTACTGATATCATCAGAAATAGTCGGAGCAACACGCATTAAACGAAGTGCGGAAATTCCATCGAAACTGGGACTTGTATTATAGAAGTTGTGAATCTCATTAAGGGCTCCTTCAGATGTTACAAGAAACAAAAAGAAAGATTGGTTGCATCGGCTTGTATGATAAACAGAAGGAATATGGGTAGTATTATAAATTTCATAGAAATCGCTGAACTGAACTGAACTGATTACTGAACGCACGAGCAACGCTAGGCGGGTCAGTTATAGATACAATATTGTAAATTACTTTTTCAATGGAACTGCCAGAACCCGGCACATTCAAAAACTCATTAATAAGTTACCATTGTTTTTTTTTTTTGGATGAAACTTATTTTTGATGAATTCATTATCATACTATTGCCGTTTTGATTTTTTTAATAAATTACTCAACATGTTGCGATATTTCTGACAGTGTATTTCTAAATTAAAATAGAAAGGCTGTTTTTTAGTTTACCTGTGCATGCCTTCTTTTTTCGTCATGCTCACAAGTAGCCCATTAGTGATCCAAGGATTATGCGAAAATTTAAATTTCTTTTGCGCTTAACAGTGACAGTGTTAGCATGAGCAGATTTTGTAAAGAACGCTGTAAAGGTCAAGGAGGGCTTTTTTGTTTTACGGAGGGAAGTTGTTTCAACATCTCATATATTACGCGGTCTGAACCTGGGGCGGATGTATTACAACAGTTAATTGCTGCCTGCAGTTCTGCTATGCAGAAGGGTTCGTGATACGCCACACTTTTAACACAATTTCTTGCGAAGTTTTGCTGTTCTATTCGCATTTTGTACTCTAGGAAGGTTTCGTAGTAGTGCAAGGAGCTCGATATGTATTCATAATGTGCACCAAGAAAGTTGGCTTGATCTTCCAGGCTTTCTCCATGGCTATTTACTAAAGGTAAGGAATACCCTTGTTGCCCGTTAACTTTTCTCACTCTATTCCAGACATTTCTTTCATCTGTGCACGAGTTGATACTTGATAATAAACTTTGCCCAACTCTCTCGTCTCTCTTGTCGGCGCGTTTTCCTTGCCTGCAATTTGACATGCTTAAGGTTTTCAAGGTTTTCTGCCGTTGGCAAATATCGAAGCAGCGCCCACACTTTGTTCTGGTTCCTCCGTGCTTGTCTGCATACATCGGTCCACCATGGAACACGCCACTTGGAACCAGTGCCGCTTACATGAGTAATACACTTAGAGGCGGCATCAAGTATAAAAGCTATAAAATATGTGACAGCATCATCTATGGTTATTCTGGATATCTCAGTCCACGTAATGTGAGGAAGAGTTCGGTGCCGTTCCCAATAGGCTGAGTCAACCTTCCACCGGGGGACCTGCGGGATAAGTTGATCATGTTTCGTCGTACTTAGGATTATCGGGTAGTAGTCACTCTCATACGGGTTATTAAGCACACTCCATTTAAAATAGGGTAAAAGCGTCGGCGATAAGGTACTAAGATCTATGGCAGAATATGGCTTGTTTGCCAGGTTAAAATACGTGGGCTCCTTCGTATTCAAGGGACATGCTCCAGAAGAAAAAAGCAGCTGTTGAATAACGCAACCTCGCGATTCAAAGCGTGAATCGCCCGACAAACTACTGTGAGCATTAAAATCACCAAGAACCAGATGGGGCTCCCGGAGCTCATCTAATAATGATTCTATGTCGCGTCTGTGAAGGTGATAATGTGGTGGTAAATACAAGGAGCAGATGGTAATGAATTTACTTAAAAGTACGGCTTGAATGGCCACTGCCTCAAGGGCTTTTTGGAGCTTCAAATGTTACCACGCTACACTTCTCTCAGCAATGATGGCTACACCGCCAGATGATGCGACAGCATCCTCGCGGTGTCTCCGGAAAGTCATGTATTGTCGGTGGAAGTTGGCGTGCTTCGAAGTTAGATGGGTATCTTGCACAAACAGCACTTTAGGTTTACACTTACAGTGAATTTCTTACACGTCATCTAGGTCTCTTAATAGTGCTCTAACATTCCACTGTATGATGTTGTCCACCTTGAAAAAAACATTGTGCTGTGTGTTTCAAGAGGGAGGAGAATGACGTTACCTTACAGAGCCTTTATTTAGGCCCTGTAATTAGTGTTTTGTCTCTTCTGGAGTGGTCAAGAGGACCTCGCCGCTCTTTCAACGTTACCTGCGCCGTTTAGCTTGGGCTCGTTTTCATAGCCTCTTGCGAGGAACGGGACAGCCGCTCCAGAGAGCGATGTGTGCGTCGCGTAGACTTCATCTCAAGCGACGAAGCATTCGTCCCCACCCGGTCGGAGGTGGACAGGAGCCCTGTGGCCTCTGCGGTGCCCTGGCTGCTGCCTGAGCTGTAAGAGGCCATGGGTGTGGACACTTTGAGAGATGGCAGGGCAGCGTTGGCTGCTATCGCCGTAGGGGCGGGTGGCGTTAGCCTCGGCACGCTAGGCGTGGTCCGGGCTGCCGCCAGAAGCCGTTGTGGTGCCGCCCCCCGTTGCACCACTTAAGCGAAAGATGGTTTCAGCCTTTGTAGTACTTCACGGAATGTTACGTTCTCCTTAAATTTTACAGTAATTATTTCCTTTTCTTTCTTCCAGGCTGGACAAACTCTGGAATATGCAGGGCGACTGCCGTCACAGTTCGCACAATGTACCTCATCATTCTTGCAGTCGTTAGCAGAGTGACGGGCTGTGCCACCCTTTGCCCACATAAGCTGCTCTCGGCAGCTCTGGAATGTGTGACCAAACCTCTGACACTTGAAGCAGCGTCGCGGGTTCGGAATGTAGGGTCGAACATGAAGTTTTACATAGCTGGTTTCAAGAGTCTTAGGTAAAGTAGTTGAACTGAAAGTGAGTAATAAATGCTTTGTTGCGATTTAATTGTCATTCCGTCTAATTTGATGCCCTGCTGATTGATTACGGCTTGGTCCTTCCATCCTTCCAGGAGTTCTCCTTAATTTATTACCATTGAGTCTTCATCTGATACTACGCCTGTGACTGTGCTCATAGTTCGGTGTGCGCTGGCAGAAACAGAGATGTTACCAAAGGCTAGGAGGTGTGTGTCTGTTGTACTGTTCCTTGTCCTTTAGTTCGAGGAGAAAATACCCACTTGCCATCTTTGTTACTTTATAACCAGCTCCAATGGTCTCTTTTAGGCACTTGGCCACAAGAAATGGTAAAATTGCTCTAGCTTGTATACAAAATTGTTCACAGTGAAGGACGTGGCGTAGTATTTCGGGAGAGTTCCTTTGTTTTTGGGAATGAATCCCGAGAGTGTGTCGGCGCGTACCCTTTTCGAGGCATTATCGGGTGAAAACACGTCCGAGGATCCCATAGAAAAAAGTGCTTTGTTCGGCAATGGCGTCTGTCACCCACCACGGAGCCCAACAAGGGGTTCTTGGCAGAAAATGTAAACTAGTCTGCACAGGGCTAGCAGTAGGCCGTTACTATAACCCAGTATGGTATGCCCAAGGTTGGACAGCCACACCACGTTAAGCCTTGGCGCCAGAAAAAGTCTAAATGAATGGAAAAGATGAGAAGACAGGAAAGCTCAAAAGGAGAAGAGAAAGACGAAGATGAGGGTAGAGAGAGACAGGAAAAGGCCAGTGCCGGTTTCCTCCAGGTCGGTCAGTCTGGAGGTGCCATCTGTGTGAAGCAGAGGCCAAAGGGGTGCTTGGCTCCGCCGGGTGGCCTTAAAGATCCAAACACCCCGCATCGGCTCAGTCCGAGGATTCTCCTTTCCCGAGACACGGATAAGCCGCGCACGGCTACACGCGGGTGGTTCCAGCCCTCCTGTGCTCGGGTACGTAGTGCCGCAGCACACCAAACGCCTGCTGACGTAGACCACTCCTGCGGGAAGAGTTAAATTAATATTTTCACACAGGACATCTACGTCGGCAGAACTTGCAGCTCCCCGCGCCGCTGTGACGTGTGGAAAGAAACCACAAATATTGATACTGTTTGCCTGTTATCTATTTTTCTCGTGTTTACAAAGGTGAATGAAGATTGGCTGGATAAGTGAGATCTGTTGCTGTGAGTTGTGTGGCATTCAAAACATTTTTCGCTCCTTGAGACTCCACTTAATTTTCAGAATTTGGGACAATTTAGTCGAGTGAAGGGCTGTTGCTGCACGTATTCCCTAGTTCCTTTATTCCCGTTTTGAATAGAGGACAAATATGAAGTAATGTCACTTCATGCCGTTGCAGTGTCCTGGTCCATCTGCGCTTTTTCTTCCATTGCTTAGATTGACAGTCAGAAGGGCAGCCGGTAGATGGCCTAATTATTCCGGCTTGTGCACTGTAATAAAATATAAAGAAATGTAAAATATTTATTAGTAGTCTGCGAAGTAACCCTTTATTTAAAACACATCAAATAATTCCTATACCAAAAAGGTGGGGATACTGAATGAGCACGATCACCCCCGCACCATACGCATATTCTAGTTATTTCATCCCATTCACTACTTGGAATAAAACATTATGCTGAACTTTTTAATATTTTGAACTCTCTGTTCTCATTTTTTTTCTTTCTTTCATGGTATTTATTATAGTTGCATTCAACTAGACGTTCACCAGTTCTGCATAGTCAGAGAATGGAGGGCACAATGAAAGTCACACAGAAGAGGCAGCGTTCATATTTGAGTAGAAACGTTCGTGTCACTTTAGAAGGGTGGCAAGGATAAGCACCTCACCAAAATAGGGTGCCAGTCCGGTTGCACACCGAGTCCATCATAAACCTGCTTTAGGTGTAGTGTCATTTGGATGAAATTTGCCCTTGTAGGTACAACCGTTTCGGCGTTGCGGTCCATCATTCGCGTTTTCCACAAACTGTGCATTCCCATGACAAAAAACATATCGAAAGGTGCACTATTATCAGAGGTTGGCAGCAGGTATCGCACAGTATGAGCGTTAATCTCAAAGTCTTTCTTTAAAGTCCGTTGGAAGACATCCCAAAATAGGATGGCGTTGGTGCAGCTAATAATAATAATAATAATATTTGGGGTTTTACGTGCCAAAACCACTTTCTGATTATGAGGCACGCCGTAGTGGAGGACTCCGGAAATTTTGACCACCTGGGGTTCTTTAACGTGCACCTAAATCTAAGCACACGGGTGTTTTCGCATTTCGCCCCCATCGAAATGCGGCCGCCGTGGCCGGGATTCGATCCCGCGACCTCGTGCTCAGCAGCCCAACACCATAGCCACTGAGCAACCACGGCGGGTGTGCAGCTAATAAAACAATGTTCAATTGTCTCTGGTACATCACAAAGGCGACAGTTAACAGAAGAGACAAAGATACCCTTTTTTTGTAGCCATGCTTTAACCGGTATGGTTTCCCCATGAACTTTATAAAAGAATGTTTTGCAGCAAGGGGATAAATACATTGTGCGAACTCGCTTTAGCGCATCGTGGCCTGGCAATTTAATGTATATTGATAGGTAAAGTGGAGGCGCAAATAGCATGGATAGTAAGTCTTTGTACAACGTTTTGCGCGACACAGAATACAAGTATTCAGTGGAAAACCGAACTGTCAGGAAACGAACCGCCAAGTAAACTTCTTGCATGAACCCCCACAAGCATAAGCGCGAAGAAAAACTTGAAGAAACAACTGAATCAGGTAACGCATTAACAAGTGTGACTTGCATGTATGAATGAATTACAGGATGAGAAGTATCGCGAAAAAAGAAAAAACGAGACACTATCTGCCGCACATAAAGATGAAAAGCGCCTAGTTTTTCTTATGTCGATACATGGATTTGTGATATGTGGGTTTTCGGTTGAAATGCAAAATACATATTCAAATGATGGCCCCTCGACACTAACTGAGGCACCACAAAGAGTCCATAATTGCACGTACTCTCGGTCACAGACATAAATTTCATCTTTTTTTCATAGAAAACGCGGAGTACAGTTGCTAATACGTCATCAAAAAATGAGCTGACCAAAGTGCCGACACTACAGAATGCAAGCTTGACTTACATTTCCTCGAATGATTCGATGAACAAATGTTCATTTTATGTCGATAGTGTAAGTGTAGGCATACATCATATGTATTTTCTGTCTCTTTTTCAGGTATATTATTCACTTGTTTGGTATTTTCTTATGTCATATTTAACGCGCAATTACCTCGACCGCCATAAGGCATCCTCGCCACCCTGCAATGCAGAGACTATCGTTGTATTCTTCTTTTGCTTGGGGCACAATGCAAAAACGGCTTTGTTCCATGCATTGGGTCCACGTTATGGTACCCCAAGTAGTCGAAATTAATCCGGAGTCGCCCTCTATGTCGTGTCTCATAACCAGCACCCCGGTTTCGGCACGCAAAGCCCCAGGATTTAATTTTTGGAGACTCTATCCGGCTCCGGACATTGCATTCTCCCGGGGCTAACATAGGGGGCAGAAATTTGGAGGTTAACAAAGAAACTGGAGAAAAAAATACGGAACGCGCAAAGTGCGATTAAACGAAATTTGTTAGCGATAACGTTATAAGATACAATAATAATAAGTTATTATTATTATTATTATTATTATTATTATTATTATTATTATTAGGCCGGTCTAACTAAGGCTTAGACCGGCCTGCTTGTGTTGTTTTGTATATTGTGTGGCAATAAACATTATTATTATTATTATTATTATTATTATTATTATTATTATTATTATTATTATTATTATTATTATTATCATCATCATCATCGTAGTGCCGCAGCAAGGTGCCCAGTAAGAACGCATGCTTCCTTTGCTTGTGCCCTTTTTAGGGAAAACAGCAGTTCTACCGCTGTGAAACGTAGGAACAACGTATGCATGCGAAGTGTGTCACCTGGCCAAGCGAAAATGAACGCACAAGTCGTCGCCTCCCTTCCAGCGGAGCTTCGTTCCTGCGCCACAAGCTGTTGCGTCGTTCAACTGCCATGCTTGGGAAGTCGTTCGACGGCTCCGAAAGGTCTTCCACTTCATCTACTCCTGCCGCAACGCGAGATAATCTACCTGTGTTTCTATGCACTCTCAAAAAACGAGCCATTTCCCCCCGTGTTTTCCCGATTCTCCCGAGACAAAAAACAAAAACAAAAAAAGAGCCCTGCCTCAGTTGGAGTCCTAAAGATTTCAACATAGCCGGTACCGCAATAGTCGCAACGAACTATGGCTGTTCTTGTTTCTAAATTTGGCACTGAAACAACCTCTTGCGACCTCATGAAGCACTAGAATGCCTAAAATATTTATCCCCTCTTGTGCCGGGGCTTTAGAATAAAATATCAGTCATATTTTTCTTTTAATTTAACCGTTGATGATGAAGCCCTTAAGCCCGGAGCGACCCGTCAATGTGACCAACGGGATGCCTGTTGAAGCCCTTACGCGAGGTGCTACGAGACGACATGCTTCATTCCTCCGAGATGACCCCCAACTATCAAAGTGGTGCGTGATGTAGAACTCCCTTACGAAAACGCGCGTGGACTTCGCACCAAAGCACCTGAATATTTCTGCAACGTCATTCCGTGTTCTTTTGCTACTTTTGTTCTTTCCGACACTTGACTCTGCAGTGAAATTTCCTCTTCAGATTTGTTCCCTCCGCAGTACAACGTTTTTCGCAGTAACCCGGATTTCAGTTAATCTCAACAAAAACTTGGTGGCGTACTGGTTGTTGTTGACAACTCACTCAGATAGGTTCGGCTCAACCGTATTGAAAGTATACAGGAGTCGATCTGGCTAGGAGTGATCCTGTAGCACACCGTGATAAATTCTTGATTGGATATTTCTGTGTACAGCTTAATATTTGCCCTGTTTTGTTTGATGAGGTCATATCTTCTATTGAAAGTCTAATATATTTCTGTAGCAAACACAATGTAATCGTTCTTCATAGTTATAATATAGCTGAAATTGACTGCAACACGCTTGATATTATCATTACAATCGTTACATTGAGAAGAAATCTAACCTGTTCTTGAACTTGCCGTCCTTTTGTTCCCTTCAGCAGCACAGCTTGCTCGCCACTTCATCTCGAAATGTTTTAGGCTTTTGCATTTCGAATGCTCAAGCTGTAGCTTCTCGATCTGACATGTACCTTGTGCGTCCCGATAGGTTTCATCCGTCGATTAAGATAACTGCCTCTCTATCAGCCCTGAGGCAGAGCTCCTACATTGACATAAATGAGTCGTGTCCCTTTGCTTTCAAGCGTGGTGACTATTTTCATTCATATAATTTCTTGTCCACCACCGATTGGCCACTGTTTACAGACAGAAGCTGTATTGATGACCATGTAAATCAGTTCACGGAGCTTGTTTTTTTGAGTAGCATGCACAAATAAATTATCCAGTTCATATCTAAACGCTCTAAATATCCCCACTTGTTCTCGTCTGAAATCCTAATTGTCCTAAAGCATAAAGATCGCGCGCACCGAAATTGTGGAATCCCAGTGCCTAATGAGTGGAGAGAAGGATTACGCTTTTTTTCGGATGTTCGAAGGAAGCACGCGCTATCACCCTCACTAACAATGCTGGTGAAATCGTGTCTGATTCCGACTGTGCAGCCATCTTTAACATTGCATTTTCATCTGTTCTTACCGACGAATCCGAAGCACCATGTTTTACATTACCACTTATTATTACTGCAGCCACGGACGCCATAACTTTCAGCAGTAGTGCAATTTCGTGCATAATAGATAAATAAAAAATTCATCTGCCGCCGGCATAGATGACATCAATCCAAAAATTCTGAGAAACGCTAACCAAGCCTGTTCCAGTATTTTCTGTTTATTGTTTTGACAGTCACTCTCCGAAGGAACCATTCCAGACGACTGGAAAGTGGGGAAGGTCGTTCCCGTGCACAAAACAGGTAATACTGATTCATGTCTTAATTATCGGCCCATTTCATTAACAAGTATTCCCTGCAAAATCATGGAACACGTCATATACTCCCAAATCATACAATTCTTAGATTTCAATAACTTCTTTCATATGTCACAGCATGGTTTTGTAAGGGTTTTTCGTGCGAGACTCAACTAGCCATTTTTCTTCATGGCATTCACGCCAACCTTGTTATTAATCTACAAACTGACGCCATCTTCTTAGACTTCGCTAAGGCGTTCGATAAAGTACCTCATCAACGCTTGCTTCTTAAACTTTCCCAGTTAAACCTACATCCAAACATCATCGCGTGGATTAACGAATTCCTCACGCATCGTTCTCAGTCTGTCTTCATCAGTAACCTATCCTCCAACCCGCTCCCAGTCACCTCTGGCGTCCCGCAGAGTTCCGTCCTCGCTCCCTTGTTATTCCTCATTTACATTAACGACTTAGCCCAGCGCGTATCTTGCCATATCCGCTTGTTCGCTGATGATTGCGCTATTTATCGTTTGGTAACTAGACCTTCTGACCAAGAATCCCCACAGGCAAACCTAAACCTCCTGCTAAACTGGTGTTCGCAGTGGATGATGACACTCAACCCTAACAAATGTAAGTACATGTCTTTTCACCGCCGTCGCAACCCTTTTGTTATTGAATATTCCGTTTCTATCTCCCCTGTTGACCTCGTCCAGTCTTACGAATACTAAGGTATCACCATTTCTGATGACATATCTTGGCTACTGCACGTAAATAACCTAATATAATCAGCTAATAAAACATTAGGTTTCTTAAAACGTCACCTGAGGGAAGCCCCTCAACACGTCAGACTACAAGCATACATCCCGCTTATCAGAACTAAACTGGAATACGCATCGCCCATCTGGAACCCTCATCAAGCATATTTAACAAATGCCATCGAAGCTGTAGAAAACCGAGCTACCAGATTTATTCACTCTTCATACTCATACGAAGTTAGCATATCATGTCTAAAATTACAATCAGGTTTGTGTCATCTTTCTGCTCGCCGTCGCATTGCCAGTATTGTTTTGTATCACAAGTTTTTTTATTCGCCCCTAAGACAAGAACCATACATCTGCGCATCCCCACCACGCAGATCCCATCGCATCGGTCACCCTCTTTAAGTTTTGCGTCCACGAGCCCGTACTACTACCTTCATGAACTCATTTTTTTCACGAACAGCAACTGACTGGAACGGCCTTCCCCACCATGTCGCTGCCATAATCTGCCCATCCACATTTTCTACTTCTGTGAACACCTGCATCTTGTAAACCCCACCCCTTATGTAACACCCCGAAAGGGGTCTTTAAGGAAAAATAAAGTGATGTGATGTGATGAGTGGAGAGAAGGATTACGCTTTTTTTCGGATTCTCTGTAAAGGCCTTTATAACCGGGATTAAGACTCATATATTGCATTCTCAAAAAGAGCGCCTCCGACCAGCCGACGGAATTGTGGAAGTACATCTGTAAGCGCTCTGATATAAGGAGAGAACGTTTTCTCCTCCAAGAATCTAGAGGAGAAGAAGTCAAAACTGTCGCGTATCATTTTGTCGGCCATTTCCCGTCATTATATAAAGCTGCAGGTATCAACGCTCACGTGAGTCAGCAGCAGACTACGGTTCCTACATCTAGTGCTGTGTCGCCTGATGAAAAGCTCGTCCACGAATGCCTTAAGCACTTGAAGCTTTTCCTGTCCTGCTGCTTCGATGGCATCCCCTCCGCAATTCTCACACCTTACGGCAGTACATTTGCTCCAGTATTGACATCGATATTGAGCAACTCTTTCGCTACTTCCACGTTCCCTCAGATTTGGAAACTGCTCGCGTTCCTCCTTTAATTAAGTTTGCTTGCAAAGCCGATGTCTCAAGTTATCGCCCGGATTCAAATCTCGGTGCCTCATCTAAGGTTTTTGAGCTTGCTCTAACAACACATTGTCTTTTACTGTGAACATGAGACCAGTTAAAAGCGAACACCAATCTCGAAAGCTTATAAAAGAGAAATACGCTTCAGCTCCCGCGGGGGAGCCTTGTTCACAATGAAGTTCGAGGCGGAAAAGTCTTGTTATGCGAGCTTTATTCTGTGACGTAGGCAACGTGGGTAAACGTAGGGAAAGTTGCCGTCATTGCGGTAAACTGTGCGTTCGGTGGTCTAGACTGTCAGAGATTCAGGAAAAAGCCGACCACTCTAGTATTTTTAAAATTTCCCACCTTTCTATTTCGTGGCGACACGTTTCTGCGTGTTCAGCGACAGCACTCGAAAATGCGTACATGTGCTGCTTCAGTCTTTGCTGGAAATTACCTGTCTAACCTACGTGTCTTCAACCTCAGTCTGAGCATGGAAGGTGGTAGATAACACCTGGGAATTTTAGTTCAGGTACCTTGACTTTAATGTTTGCTAGGGAGTGCCTTAATTTTTTTGTTGGCACATGCGCTGCTTGTGCACTGTGGGGGAGTTGAATACGCGCCAAGTGATCTGTAATCCCAGCAACATAAGACACAGGAGCACGACTTTCGGAACCTGCTGAGCCGGTCCGTGCAGGAATGCCATCTCACGTTCACGGAATGCACAAACGAATCAGGAGAGCCGCTTTCACAGAGATCCCGATGCACGAGCTGTATGTCGGCAGCGAAGTCTTCCGGTTTCTTGCAGACCCTGTTCGCATGGTTCAAAAGCGATGAGACTACAGCCTTGCGGGATGCAGAGTTCAGATAATTAAAATGTAAACAGCGACCTGTGTGGGTACTGTTTCTGTACTCGTTGACGGTGACGTCGACAAAAAGAAGTTCTCCCCCTTACCGATTCTCGCTGTCATCGTTCCTTCCGAGTTTTGCTTTTTCGGCTATTCTTCATGGATTTTTAAACTGCCTTCCTCACTCCTTCTCCTTTTTGTAATTACATTGCGCTGTCTTGCAACTACTGTGTACTTTTGGACAATTGTTCTTTTTCTTGAGTGCTTCTTTAATATACTTCTCCACTGTAGCTTTCTCTTTTGTTTTTGTATTTATCTGTAAGCGTGCGCCAGCACTCCGACCTTAGGGCTCTTACTGAGCACCATAAATAAACATGATAATTAATTGATTGATTGAATGGTAATATTATTAACCCTTTGAGGGTCGAATTATTTTGAAGAAAACTTTCCCGGAGGGTCAAATTATTTTATTGCAGATATTGAATGTACAAGATGTATAAAGTCGGGAATAAATAGTAAAAAATATTAGGGAACAGTATTTTGGTGTCGGCATCACTCAGAACTGCAATATGTTCAATAGTATTTTAGAGTGTGGTACTCCTTGAAACACGAGTCTCCGCGCAGCCGCAGAGAGCGAGAATACTTCATGAGTGGTGGTGATAAACGAGCTAAGAGCCGTGCCAATCAAGATAGAAATCAACTTCCGCCGCCCCTGCGATAGCGTGCCGACAGAGATAAAAATCACGTTTCGCGCGCCTCCGTTGCGGCGGAACCGAAACCGCGTTGCCGCTGAAAGCGAGAATACCCCGCGAGCGGCAGTTATAAACAAGCTAAGAGCAGTGCCAATCAAGATAGAAATCAACTTCCACAGCATTTGCAAGAGAGTGCCGACAAAGAGAAAAATGACGTTTCGCGCGCCTCCGTTGCGATCACGTGGCAAAACCGAAACCGCAAAAGGGGTGTGGCCGCAGTCTGCGCGACGCGCTGAAGCTTGAAGTCAGTTCTGTTTATCTCCCCAAGAAGGTAGCACAAATTTCAAACGCTTCTTGTAAGACCTAAGAGGTGGCAGCACCTCCCAGTAAGCATGCATCGTCATTATGGCGCGAAATTTCAAACGGAGGGTCGAAACCGTACCCGTACGGCGAAGACCTTGCGGGACAGAAAACCGCCGCCGTACATGTACGGAAAAAACCCTCAAAGGGTTAATACTTTGACGGCTTCCCCTTCACGACGGCGCAGCGGCAGAGAGTCACTTAGCCTGCTTGAGCTATCAGGCTTTCCCACATGTGATGCACTTTACCATTACTACGGATCCCTTCTTACCATTATTACGAATGGTAACTCTATTTGGGCTCTTTGCTAGGAAGCGCTAGAAACACCGCCCATTGATCAGAAACTGCTCCTCCCCCTTCAACCGCACCGGCCCTTCTTCGTAGATCAGTTAGAGACATTTATTGAGCACCTATGAAGGAATGGAGAAAGGCTATGAGCACAGCTGCGCGTCTTCCTTATGCAGTCCAGAAGGAAGAGCGGAAATAAATCTAATACAGTATATAAGGTTTCAGTGGAGTCTGGTTGGCGTTCTCTTACTTTAACTTGATATATCTACATGAAATTTGCCTGAGAGAGCATGCTCTGGCAGAACACCTAGAAAAACGATCCGGAGCAGGGTTACTTATATTCGGGCAAACTACCTCACTAAAGTAATTTCTACAGGATTTGTCGCAACAATAACATTGAAGTTGCCAATGCTAACACAATTTGTTTGTACAAAACTACACATTAGAGTGATTGTATCGCACTCACAGTGGGAACATTATAAAATAATGACACACTATAAGGGTTTAGTAGGCTTGAAACAGAAGAAAATTAGTATGCATAAATAAAAAGTCTCACCGTTTTGTTAGGACAATACCGGATGAAGCGCACCAATGTCTATTTGAACAGACTAGGAATACGGAGGATGTCATGGCCATAAGGATGTCCACTTGGCGAAGAGGTGGGCCCGTTTGGAATCGGGAGGTTGTCATTCCCATAAGGATGTCCATTTGGCGAAGAGGAGGGCCCATTTGGAGTCGGGAGGTTGTCATTGCCATAAGGATGTCCATTTGGCGAAGAGGAGGGCCCATTTGGAATCGGGAGGTTGTCATTGCCATAAGGATGTCCATTTGGCGAAGAGGAGGGCCCATTTGGAATCGGGAGGTTGTCATTGCCATAAGGATGTCCATTTGGCGAAGAGGAGGGCCCATTTGGAATCGGGAGGTTGTCATTGCCATAAGGATGTCCATTTGGCGAAGAGGAGGGCCCATTTGGAATCGGGAGGTTGTCATTGCCATAAGGATGTCCATTTGGCGAAGAGGAGGGCCCATTTGGAATCGGGAGGTTGTCATTGCCATAAGGATGTCCATTTGGCGAAGAGGAGGGCCCATTTGGAATCGGGAGGTTGTCATTGCCATAAGGATGTCCATTTGGCGAAGAGGAGGGCCCATTTGGAATCGGGAGGTTGTCATTGCCATAAGGATGTCCATTTGGCGAAGAGGAGGGCCCATTTGGAGTCGGGAGGTTGTCATTGCCATAAGGATGTCCATTTGGCGAAGAGGAGGGCCCATTTGGAATCGGGAGGTTGTCATTTCCATAAGGATGTCCAGGATATGAAGAGGGGGCCGCTTCTGATTCTACCACAGGCTGAGTTCTGGAACCATGTGATTGCATGACCATGATATAAAAAACAACGCGTACATACACATCACAGTTCATTGCTTTGTACCAAATATAATTAGGGCCCTACATTTGCTCACCGCATTGTTTATCGACCTTTGTTGCTCTCAGTGTAAAAATTATACGGAAATTTCTTCTAGTGCCAGACCAGTGCCGGTAGAAAGTCCGGTAGGTATGATTCTTTTAGACCGCCACGTGTATAGACCATCGATAATGAATATCTGACTAGAGCAAAAGTATAGCGCAAAGCCCCCCGTCCCCCCCCGTATCATGCGTATGCTTAATCAATATGAGAATTAAGTTTGTTGCCCATGAAGCATGGGTACAATGTAACTGTAATACCTACTAAAAGTTAACCAAGCATAAGCCAAAGATACATTCATAAGGTCGCATGTCTCTAGACCACGCCCATTCACAGGTGGCGCTTCATTTGAGGACAACGTTCGAAGCGGACATACACATCACAGTTTACTGCTTTGTACCACATGTGATTAGAGCCCCAATTTTGTTCATGGCACTGTTTAAGGACCTTTCTCGTTCTGAATGTGAGAACTACAAAGCAATTTCATCTAGTGCCAGACCAGTGCTGGTACAAGGTGCGGTAGTTATGATTATTTTATACCGCCAAGTATATAGACAACTGATAATGAATATCTGATTAGACTAAAGATATAGCGCAAATCATTTCGCCCCCTCCCCCAAGTCAGTGCTTATGCTTAATCAAAATGAGGATGTAGCTTATGGAACAACAGACATACAGTTTACTTACAATATTGCTCAGAAACTTGCCAAGAATAAGCGAAAGATATATTCATAAGGTCTCATATCTCTAGATCCCGCCTATTCACAGGTGGCGTTTTATCTCAGGGAAACGTTCGAAGCGGACATACACATCATAGTTTACTGCTTTGTACCACATATAACGAGGGCCCCACACTTGTTCGTCTCATTGTTTCACGCACTTCCTAGTTGTCAATAGGAAAATATACGGCAATTTCATCTAGTGCAGGAGCAGTGTTGGTACAAAGTGCGGTAGTTATGATTCTTTTATACCGCCACGTGTACAGACCACCGATAAGGAATATCTGATTAGACCAAAAATATAGCGAAGATTATTCCTCCCCCCCCACCACCGTCAGCGCCTATGATTAATAAAATGCGAATTACCTTAATCGCCCAACAAACACGGATACAGTTTACCTATAATACCTACTACAAACTTAGGAAGTATAAGCTGACGATATACTTATGAGGTCGCATATCTTTAGACAGCGCGCATTCACAGCTGGCGCGTAATCTCAGGCCAACGCTCGAAGCGGACATACACATCACAGTTTACTGCTTTTACCCACATATATTTAGGGCCCCAAATTCGTTCGTCGCATTGTTTCACAACCTTTCTTGTTCTCAAGTTGAAAATTATAGGTCAGTTTCATCTAGTGCCACACTAGTGCTAGTGCAAGGTGCGGTAGTTATAATTTTTTTATACCGCCACGTGTATAGACCACTGATAATATCTGATTACACCATAAATATAGCGCAAATCAATTCCCGCCTGCCCATCTCATTGCCAATGCTTAATCGAAATTAGAACAGAGCCTATTGCGGAACACACATGAATACAGTTTACCTATAATATCGACAAGAAACTTAACAGGAATAAGGTAAATACATAGTGACAACGTTACACTATCTCTTGACTGCACCAATTCACATTTGGCACCTCATCTCGTGCAAACGTTCGCAACGTATTGTCAGTTCTTCGTCTAATTAAGGCTTAAATAAGGAAAACTCCAGCCATACTTCATTTTGTATCGCCTTCGTTTTGGAGCCTGACCGGTCTATATTTTGCGGCTAACATAACGTGAGGCGTAGCAAGGCTTCAGTAAGTTTTTTGGCGCTTTGACAGGCGTGCTACACTTTTCGTAGAGCGTGAGAGTAAACGGGGGGAAGTGTTGTCAACGTATGGTTGATGTTACCTGGAGTCTTTTGGGTGTGAGGGGATTCCAAATGGAGCATGGAGTGTGAGGGTCATTTTTGTGTTCTCGAATTCTTTCCGGCAAGTTTTTAGTCTCCCAAATATACAATGTGAAGCATTCGGCATAGAAAACCTTGTGCACAATTTCCTGCGCATTTTCGAGAGAAACGCGGTCTTTTGCACGAGTCTACGGTATAGAGAGGCTTGCAAGTTACGTGAACCGCTGCACTTCTCAGGACACCGGCTAATGCCTCGTTAACGCCTCGAACGTGTGGCATCGACACGCACCGCCCTCATCATGTATATTAGAATATCAGCGATACCTGTTTGCTCTGTAGTCCACACCACTTTCCTCCGGTCTCTTAACGTTACGCTTAACATTTTTTTTTCTTTCCATCGCTATTTTCGCTGTCCTCAACTTATTGCTATTTTTGGTAACCACCATGCTTTTGCTCCATGTCTTAGTACCGGTAGACTGCAATAAATGTACCATTTTCTTCTCAATGACAGTGGTAAACTCCCCGTATGAATTTGGAATGACCGGGTGTATGCACTCCAAACCATTTTTATTCTCCTGTAAGTTTACTTTTCACAGTTAACGTCACCGGTGAGTAACTGACCTAGATAGACGGCCTCCTGCACAGACTACCGAGGCTGACTGGCGATCATGAATTCTTCTTTCCTTCCCAGGATATTGTACGTTACCTCTGTATTCTGTATATTATTCAACCGCACACTTACGCTTTCTAGGTTAATATACTCTATCATTTATTTTATTCCATCCCCAGTGTTGCTGAACGAAACCGTCTCCTCTGCGAACCTAAGGTTGATGAGCTATTCCCTGTTGATCTTCACTCCTAAGCCATCCCAGGCTCATAGCTTGAATAGTTTTACTAAGCGTGTAGTGAATAGCATTGGAGAGACTGTGGCTCCTTACCATACCCCTTTTTTCATAGGTAAGTTTCCACTTTTTATGTGGAGAACCAAACTAGCTCTGGCATCTTGGTAGATATTTCGCAAGATATTTACGTATGCCTCATGTACTCCTTGATTACGCAATGCCTTCATGACTGCTAGTATTGCTACTGAATTAAATGGATTTTTTCATAATCTAAGAAATCCATATAGAGAGGTTGAATGTACTCCAGAATTAGCTCAATTAGCCCATTGATCAGATGGATGTGATCCAGTGTAGAATATGCCTTCCGGAAGCTAGCTTGTTTTCTTCGTTATTCAAGTCAAGTGTTGCCCTAATTTTATTGAAAATCAGTTTAGTGAATACTTTATGGAACACTGAAAGCAAGATAGTGTGCCTGTAGTTCTTTCATTCCTTAAGATCTCCCCATTTTTTTATAAGTATATTGTTGGCATACTTCCAGCCCTCTAGTACACTAGACGTCACGAGGCGTTGTATATGTAGTGGGCCAAACGTTTCAGCATAAAATTCTACTATTTTTACAGCATATCGAAATTCTTGATTACAATACCCTAGTTATCCCTCACTGCATCCATCTTGTACTTTCAGAAGGCAGGTGTTTGTCTCACTGATTTTATGTTATGGCCTTTAATTAGTGCTTCCTGATTCTTTCACATGACAAAATTTTGAATGTAGCTTATTTCCTTGTTTTACAGGTTTGGTAGTTCAGCGATTCTCATGTGATCACTTGAGGTAGACAGCTTCATGCTTTGTCTTTTCTTTATTAGGTTATTCAATAAATTGGGAGAACTTACCTACCGGTCGCCATGGTGTGTCACCTCCCGCTTCAATTGCTGCTTTTGAAATCAGCCTAGTTACGGTTTTATTCATTACATCTATGTTAACTCCACCTCCCTATTCTAGAGCTTCATGTGTAGTTGCCAGCACAAGCCTGAATTTGTTTGCTTTTTCCCTTACCGCGTCTATGTTGTCCTGTTTCTTGTTCACTAATATTATCCTTTGTCTCTTTAAGTTGAGAGAAATCCAAGACCGCAGTGTCGTGTAGTCGTTGCTCTTTGCCTTAACTAATACTTCTACATCTGCACTATGTTAGGATCAGGAAAGTTTTGAAATATATGTCATTTCTTGTTTGTCGGATAAGGTTTCTCGAGGTCCATTTCGCATTAGTGCGCTTTCTAGAAGGTATTCATTATTCTAAATCTTCCTTACTGCGTCTTTCTTACTAAGTCCTTACTGCGGATTCTACTAACATCTCTCCTCTTTAATGTTTTCAGAATCAATGCTACAGTTGCCAACTGCTTGTTGCCCAGCCTGAATTCTTCCTGCTATGTCATTGAACTCACCATGACTACAGTAGACTGAGTTAGCGCCTTTTTCATTGCTAATTAGACATCGTCATAAAACTGTTCTATTTAGTCATTATCATGAATAAAGGTTGGAGCGAAGGCTTGTGCTGCCTTGAATCTGCGTCTCGACACTATATAGGTAACTCGTTTTCTTATCCTATACCTATCTGCAATTTTACGACGACTGCTACCCTTTGATTAATCCTGTAAAAATCAGCAATGCGGCCCGATATGTCTTTATCAAATAAGCAAAAACCTACCGCGTATTCTCTCTTTACTGGAAGACCTCTGTAGCAGAAGACGTGGCTGTTAGTAAGCACTGTGTAATCCTCACAAATTCTTCTAACCTCACCATGGCCCATAATATCCCAGGAAATGCTCGTTATTTTTCCAAACAGCCCTACTATTCACCTCACTCGATAGGGTTCGCGAGTTAAACTTTGCCACGTTCACTTTACAGTATTCGGTTAGTGCCGCATTTCAATAGGCGCTTTGCACGCCTGCGCTTTAGCGAGCTGCGCCATGCATACGCGGGGTATGTGCCACTCTTAAACGAACCGCTCACCGACTTGGCTCACTGAGTATGTGCGGTTGACTGCGCGGCAAGAAGGAAACAATTCTCGGCGTTTTCAGGCGCTCGCACACGACACTTCTCGTCTCTCATGCCATGTGCGGTCTCTTCGGCCGTGCCGAAAAGTCCATGCGTGGCCCAAATCAGACACGCGCATTGCACAGCACTTCCAGAAAGAAGCAGGAGGGAGGTGCGCGGTTGCCGCATGATGCGTTTCTCGGTGTTTGCACGCACCGGTGCGACACACGTTTCGGAGGCCACGTGCAGTCTTCGCGGTGGCGGCGCTAGAGGGCATTTTATATAGCTTTATAAAGTTTTATCGCCCGCAATTTTTTTTACTTGCCTCGACTTTCTCAATTGAAATGTTATTGTGGCTTACAGTTTAGTGCAGCATTGCTGGCGTGGACGTGCAGGGCTTTTCATTCATGTGTTTATATCCGCAAATTCTGACACAAGGAAGACAAGCGCATTAGAAGTACCAGCGTCGGCTGCCTCATTCGTAGTTCCTCACTTCAACATAGTTTTGTACTTCAATTGTAAACGCTATGCACATATACAATATATTTAAATATATACAAAGGACAAATGTATTATGTTTTTGAAAGGGAAGGAGGTACCCAATTAACAACTATTTCTAAAAGGATGGATAGCATATGCCTACATGACTAGAAGATGAATATGTTGCTGTATTTTCACCTCGACTAAAATTGCTTTGCGTGCTATTTTGACCCTGAGGAAACCTGTAGACCACAGTGACCACTTCGGCAGTCTTGTACCAACGGCGTGGGAATTTCACGCGAACGATATGTGTCTCTGTATTGCTTATCTTTAGAGTAAGCAAGGCTAATCACTCAAGAAAATGAAACATTTCTAAATAATTTACATTTATAAGGGACACAAACATCGTCACTTCCGTGCATAGGTCATAAATGCATACAAGGTGTCACAATTGTCGCAAGATTTAAAGGAAGAGCAATGTGTTACTTGAACAATACCTAGTGCAAATTGTTTTCAGTACAGCGGTAGAGCTTTCAGTAAATTTTTCTTAATGGAACCTAATTAGGCGATTGTGAATAATTATTTAACATGAGACATACTATCCTAATTATCAAAGGGTGAATCAGACATTTGTAGGCAGAGCCAAGGAAGATCTCACCGAAGTATCTTCAGCGACTACCTTATTCCGTACTAATTTTTCCTACTGATAAATAAACTTCACGAAATATGAAACATACCAACTGACTTCACTTCCACCCGTATCATAAAGCAACGCCCTTGAACAGGCTCTCTCTTAGCTAACCAGACCGATATAAAGGAAATAAAGAAAATAAACATTGCAATCGAGCTAGTGCCCTACCTGCCGCGCCCCACCCAAAATAACACGTCGCTTTTGCTCTTATTTGGAAACAAGCTATGATAACTGTTCTCTTAGTGTAGGTATCGTGCACGAAGGCTTCCGGTTTTCTTTTTTTTGCTACAGACCAATCACCACAAAACCGAATTGACAACGTCAGACCAAAAGCTTAACGTTACGTTTTGTTTGGTCCCAGTTGCAATGTCTTTTTCTAATGAGTAGAAGGTAAAATGATCGTTGCCTTGGGAGCTGCAAATGGCAATAAGAGGAATAGCGCATATATATATATATATATATATATATATATATATATATATATATATATATATATATATATATATATATATATATATATATATATATATGTCAGTTATGGATGTGTAGCGGAACACCAAACGCATCCACTGTCATCAGAAATTATGAGAACCTCAGACAAACCGGCAGCTATAAAAAACACAGGCGGAAGACTCCATCTTTGCGTCCTAGCCTACGCACGGATGTTCTAGAATTTACGGCCTGAAACCGTTATGCTGCTGTGCGGGACGTGGCCGCCTAAGTACGAAATCCAAGTTATCAGTTCGGAGGATTCTCATGCACTCGGCCTTTCACCTCCACCACCTCAACCAGCGTCAATGCTTCGAACATAGGGACGTGTAGAATCGACTAAGTTTTCTCGAATTGGGCCCTCACAAAAGCGGGTGAGTCACAGGATGTATTAAGCACCATCGTGTGCACAGATGAAGCCAATTTTGGCAGAAACACCCGGGTAAATTTGCAAAATGAATCCTATTGGAGTGACTGCAGTCCACAATTGGTAGAGCGCAACAGGCGACAGTGGCCACTCAATGTGTGGTGTGGAATTTACACCTGTGCTGTAATCGGTCCCATCTTCATTGATCACACACTGACTGGACAACGTTACATGGATGAAATCCTTTAAGGAATGGTGGATAAGTTTCTCAGCGATGTCCCACTGCCACGTTTTGCACTTTTGTGTTATAAGCAATATGGGGCACCCGCACACAGCAACAGCCGATTGCGAAACTGGTTGGATGCGACTTTTCATCCGCGATAGATCGGAAGGCACGGGCGTGTAAGTTGGCTGGCTAGGTCACCTGACCTATCTCCACTCGATCTCTTTAATTGAGGTTATGTGGAAGGTCGTGCTTACATCATCGAGACGGACGCCAGATTGGCTCAAAGCAAGGATAATGGATGTCTGCCGCAGAATCCCACCATCGATCATCAGGAAAACAAATGAAGGTCTGTTAACACGGACTCAGTAATGAGTAGCTGCCGAAGGCGACCTTCTCGAACACGTCCTCTAGGCAGCACCTTATGTTTAACGGCGCTTACGAATTGATAAGAATGGCACACGGAAATCTGATTTCTTTCTTTCTTATTTTCTTTTTTTCACGATTGCCATTTCGGTTTATTTAGAAGCAGTATATTTTATTTCTTTAACGCATCGGTTTTGCCTTTGCTCTACACACGTGGATGGCTTACCCATCTGTTTATTTCGCTTTTATTTTTTGCCACGAACCTGTTTTTGCAGCGCGTATACACTCTAATAAAAATAATACCGTCACTTTAATTGCCTTTGGTCCAAGGCAAGTTTCTGACGCGAAATATTGCTGCGCGCGCACTCTTTCCATAAGGTGCGTGCAGAGCCGGTATTTTCAAACATTCTACGGCTTTTCCATTGGTTTTCGCGTTTCGTGTGTAGTCAAAGCGGTGGTTCGGCCAATTTGTCAATGGACTTTTGTTAGTCGGCCTTGAGACACGCATAATAATTGTGACCTGGAAATGAGAGCAAGGAATAATGATGATGATGTGTGTTGTTTTGTGGCGCAAGGGTCAGGTTTGGCCAAAGAGCGCCATGACTGGTGGTAGTGTTAAGGATGTATTATGGAAGATGTGACTTGGCTGTAAAGTGGCCTAAAATAGTCGCTGTAAAGTGCGTAAAATCTACGTGCTATAAAATTATGGCGATGACTGATGACGAATACTATGAACTTTAAAATCCATCGTAAAAGAATGATGCAATGTTTAAAATATTCGAGACTTTAAATTGCTTACAACACTACTGCCTCGCCAGAGCCCTTGAACCATAAGGGCCTAGAGGCATGTGCTATTCAGAATAATTATCGCAGCGGCATCCTCTGGAGAGAGGACCCGCTACGAACATGTGGGGCTAAAAACATGCAAGACAACATCTTTCAGAAAGCTTAGTACTGCGTTGGTGTCAAATAAAGGTTCTGGGCCTAGTAACATTACTGGATGAAGGGGGATGTGCTGGCGGTATGCTACGGGAAAATGTTTCTTTCGTTCAGATTCGGCTTTCCGACACTCCAGTAAGACGTGGAGGACGGTCAGCCTCTCCCCGCATCTACCACAGGTTGGAGGCTCGTTTCCCGTGAGTAAAAAGTTATGTGTGCCGAAAGTGTGTCCTATTCTTAGACGGCAGAATAGGACATCTGTCCGGCGGGATTTTGTTACGGGAGGCCAGAAACCTAATTGTGGCTTGATTACATGCAGTTTATTGTTTGTTTCCATGTCCCACGAGCGTTGCCAGTAGTTCCGCAGTTTTCTGCGCAAGTAGGGCCTCAGATCTGTGACAGGGACTGCTGCGGTAGGATTTACAGAATACGATGCAACTGATGTGGCCATCTGGTCCGCCAGAACATTGCCTTCAATGGCCCTATGACCGGGCACCCAGCATATGATGACATGCTGGTTACATATATACGTTTTACATAGGACGGAATAGAGTTCGTTGATGACTGGGTTTTTGTGCTTAGAAAATGACATCAAGGCCTTCACAACACTGAGGGAGTCCGTATATATAACTGATTTCTGGAGTTGTGATTTATTTATATGCTTTACGGCCGACAGCAGTGCGTAGGCCTCAGCCGTAAAGATACTAGTTTCCGGATGCAGTACGTCGGATTCCGAGAAGGATAGACCGACGGCTGCATAGGACACCCCGTCGTGTGACTTCGATGCGTCTGTGTAGAACTCCATGCAGGAGTATTTGTGCTGGAGTTCCCGGAAATGCATTAGGATTTCAATCTCTGGAGCGTGTTTTGTAACTTGCATGAAAGATATATCACATTGTATGAGCTGCCACTCCCACGGAGGCAGTAGCTTGGCTGGATGCATTAGGGCAAGCTCGAGGAGTGGAACGTGCATTTCTTCACTAAGCTCCCTCACACGCAGCGAGAAAGGCTGTCTTACGGAAGGACGATTGCGAAAGAGTGTAGCATATGTCATGTCATTAATGGTATTAAAACAGGGATGTTGAGGATTTGAGTGGACTTTCAGAAAATATTTTTGGCTCATGTATGTTCTCTGAAGATGAAGTGACCACTCATTTGATTCTGCATATAAACTTTGTATGGGACTTGTTCTGAAAGCGCCTGTGGCCAGTCGGATTCCTAGATGGTGGACAGGGTCCAGCATTTTTAGTGCGCTCGGGGCGGCAGAGTGATAAATCACAGCACCATAGTCTAATCGTGATCGAATGAGGCTTTTATAGAGTTTCAATAAACACTTCCTGTCACTACCCCACGTAGTGTGGGATAGAAGTTTGATTATGTTCATTGTTTTTAGACACTTTTCTTTAAGATGTTTAATGTGGGGGACGAAAGTGAGTCTGTAGTCAAGTATGACACCTAGAAATTTGTGTTCTTTGTTTACAGGTATCTGTTGTCCACACACTTCTAAGCAGGGATCTGGAACCAGGCCTCTCTTCCTTGTAAACAAAACACAAGAACTCTTGTGAGGATTGATTTTGAATCCATTTTTCTCTGCCCACCCTGACACCTTGTTCAAACCATGCTGTACCTGTCTCTCGCAGACGGCGAGGTTACAGGACTTGAAAGCTATTTGAATGTCATCGACGTAGACAGAGTAAAAGATGGCGGGTGGTAATGAAGCACGAGGCGTGTTCATCTTCACGATAAAGAGCGTGCAGCTGAGAACGCCTCCTTGGGGTACACCCGTTTCTTGCGTAAAAGGCCGTGAGAGTGCATTGCCGACTTTTACCCGGAAGGTACGATTTGACAAATAGCTTTTTATTATATTAAGCATATTACCGTGGATGCCCATTTCTGACAGGTCTC
Organism: Dermacentor albipictus; assembly: GCF_038994185.2. Taxonomy (NCBI): domain Eukaryota; kingdom Metazoa; phylum Arthropoda; class Arachnida; order Ixodida; family Ixodidae; genus Dermacentor; species Dermacentor albipictus. The sequence goes on from NC_091822.1 coordinate 129,562,059, forward strand.
TTAAGATTCCGTAACGCCACGTCGTGTCATACGCCTTTTCCATATCGAGAAATATCGATAGGAAGAACTGTTTATGTATAAATGCGCCCCGGATATTTCCTTCAACACGTACGAGCTGATCGGTTGTGGACCGCCCTTCTCGGAAGCCGCACTGATACGGATCAAGCATTTTGCTCATTTCAAGGAAATGGATGAGTCGCCGATTAATCATTTTTTTCAAAGACCTTACAAAGGCAACTCGTGAGGGCGATCGGGCGGTAACTTGCCACTAAGGAAGGATCTTTGCCTTGTTTTAAAACAGGAACCACAATGGCTTCTTTCCATGCAGTTGGGAGGTATCCTGCAGCCCAAATGGTGTTGAAAAGTGTGAGTAGTGTGACTTGGGTATCACTGGGTAGGTTTTTGATCATTTCATACATGAGTCTGTCTGATCCAGGTGCAGAGCTCTTGCATGAGCTCAAGGCAGCTCTGAACTCGGCAATACTGAAAGGGCAGTTGTACGATTCATTTTGTAGACATTTTCCTTTGAGTGGCTTACATTCATCTATTTGTTTATACTTTAGGAAGGATTTCGAATAATGTTTTGAACTTGACACACTCTCAAAGTGTTCGCCAAGTGAGTCTGCCTGATGTTGCAGCGTATCACCCTGTGTGTTTACGAGAGGGAGTGAATATGTTTGTCTGCCTCTAATTCTATTTACGCGGTTCCAGACTTTCGCCTCATCTGTAAACGAGTTGATGTTCGATAAAAACTTTTGCCAACTCTCTCTTCTGGCCTGTCGGCGGGTTCTCCTGCCTTGAGACTTAACTTTCTTGAAGTTAACAAGATTCTCTGCAGTGGGCGAAGCACGTAGCAACCCCCACGCCTTGTTTTGATTCCTACGTGCGACTCTACATTCATCGTTCCACCACGGGACATGCCGTTTGCATGCCGAGCCACTTACTTCACGTATGCATTTACATGCGGCATCCATTATAAAGGCTGTGAAGTATTCCACAGCAGCATCGATTTCTAAAGAACACATGTCATCCCATGATATACTAGTTAAATTTCGGAATTCCTCCCAGTCTGCTGTGTCAATCTTCCACCTTGGAGCCTGTGGTAGATATTCATTTTCTTTAAGTGTTCTTAATAGTATGGGGAAGTGGTCGCTTCCGTAGGGATTATTTGTAACTTCCCATTCGAGTTCGGGCAGTATAGACGCGGAAACTATACTAAGATCTATTGACGAAAAGGTTCTGTTTGCAAGAGAGTAATATGTGGGTTCTTTCTTATTGAGAAGGCACGCTCCAGAAGAAAAAAGGAACTGCTCAACGAGACGACCTCGCGCATCAATACGAGAGTCTCCCCACAAGCTGCTGTGTGCATTGAAATCGCCAAGAACAAGATAAGGTTCTGGCAATTGATCTATCAAGGACTGAATTTGATGTTTGTTTAGTTGGTAATGCGGGGGTACGTAAATCGAACAAATAGTGATGAGTTTGTTCAGCAGGACAACTCGAACCGCTACTGCTTCGAGGGCCGTTCGTAGCTGTAAACATTCACACGCTATGCTTTTTTGAATTACAATGGCAACACCGCCAGATGATGCCATAGCATCATCGCGATCTTTGCGGAAAGTAATGTGCTGTCGAAGAAAATTAGTGTGTTTTGGTTTTAAGTGTGTTTCCTGTAGACACAGCACTTTTGGATTGTGTTTTTGAATGAGCTCTTGCACGTCATCAAGGTTTCTGAGAAGACCTCTGACGTTCCATTGAATTATTTGTGTATCCATATTGGGTGATAATATGTGCTGTGTGTACAGAAACAGAAGTAGTGTTTATGGAAATTACAGTGATTAAATTACAGAGCCCTTTCGAGGCCCTGTAACGGGAGTTTTGCCCTTTCTGGAGCGTTCGAGTGAACCTCGCCGCTCCTTAGGCGCTTGGCGCCCCTGGAGGATAGGTGTAGTGTCCATTGCCTCTTGTGAGGCGCCGGACACCTGCTCTTGCGAGCGAGAAGTCACCAGGGAGAGTCTCGCCTTGGAGGGCAAGACCCCTGCGCCCACCAGCCCGGAGGTCGATGGGGTTCCCTGGGGGATTTGACTGCGCCGGCCGTTGCCAGCGCTGGAAGGGACCTGGGAGGTTGAGGCAGCCTCGGCTGCACCCACCTTCGGGGTCGATGATCCCTTCTCCTCGGTTGACGGAGCAGCGCTAGCTGCAACCGCCGCGGGGGCAGATGGCGTAACTGCCGACTCACTGCTTGAGGGTCGGACAGCCGCCGGAGGCCGTTGTGACGCTGCCCCCTGACGCGCCACATCGGCAAAGGTTTTCTTGGGCAGGTATGATACCCGCCTTCGTGCCTCTTTGAACGAAATATTGTCTTTTACTTTTATAGTTACAATTTCTTTTTCCTTTTTCCATGAGGGGCACGACCGCGAGTACGCGGCGTGATCCCCGTCACAGTTTACACAGTGGAGAGAGTTATTACATGCTTCAGTGGCGTGTTCAAGGGCACTACATTTCGCACATGTTTGGCGGCCTCGGCAGCTCTGCGAGCTGTGGCCGAAACGCTGGCATTTGAAACACCTTAGGGGGTTCGGTACATATGGTCTGACACGGAGCTTGATGTACCCGGCCTCTACAGACTCGGGCAGAATACTTGAACCGAATGTGAGTATTAGGTGCTTCGTTTGAATTTCTTTACCATCCCTTCTGATCTTAATTCTTCTGACATTGACAACGTTCTGCTCACTGAAGCCCTCCAAGAGCTCAGCTTCTGTCAGCTGGAGCAAATCGTCATCAGACACAACGCCGCGGGTGGTGTTCAGAGTGCGGTGAGGAGTTACTGTCAATGGAACATCCCCAAATGACACTATACTGGGCAACTTTTCGTATTGTTTCTGGTCATGTAGTTCTAACAGGAGATCGCCACTTGCCAGCCTTGATACCTTGTAGCCTGGACCAAGGACATCAGTTAAGGACTTGGAAACTAGAAAAGGGGAGATATTTCGTACTTGCTTATCGGATTTTTCAGAGTGGATGACATGATACCGTGGGAAGTTGGGTCTTTCACGACCAAAGAACTTGAACACATCTTCGGTGCGCCCTCTTTTGTGAGGGCGATCAAGGAGGGGAGGGAAGGAACTAGCCATAGAATAATGTAATTTTCGGCGATAACGCCAACCACCCACCGTGGAGCCCTACAAGGGGACGTTACAGGGACTGTAAAAACAGGTCCTGCAAACGCCAGCTGTACGTTATCACTATAACCAAATATGAGATAACCTAGGTTGGTTATTCACACAAGGTTAACCCTTGCTGCCTGGAAAAATTGGAAGTAAACGGAAGCTAGGAGAAGACAGGAAAGGTGGAAAGTGAGAGAAAGACGAAGGCTGGAGGGAGAGAGAGAAGGGAAAAGGCAACTACCGATTTCCCCCGGGTGGGTCAGTCCGGGGGTGCCGTCTGCGTGAAGCCGAGGCCAAAGGGGTGTGTTGCCACCGCCGGGGGGCCTTATAGGTCCGAACACCCGGCATCGGCTCAACCCCCAGGATCCTCTTTTCCCCGGACACGGCTAAGCCGCGCACGGCTACACGCGGGAGGGTCCGACCCTCGTGTGCTCGGGTCCGTGGTGTCGCAACGCACCAAACGCCTGCTCACGCAGACGCCCCTGCGGGGGAGCAAGGAACAGCAGCAGAAGCTGCGAAACCTGCGGTTCGCACACCTTCCGTACCTTTATCAAGGTGATGCACTGTCTGTTCGTGTTTGCGACAGCCCATGCAGTTGCTTTAAATCAGCCTATTTAAGGGCGCTAAATTATGATATTGGTGGGAGCCCAGTCACATGGCATTTTTCGCTTTTCGTGGTGTTTCTTCACCAGTCAGAAAAAATAAATTGAAATTAGTACGTCGCTGAAAACACTGCAGTTCTGTGATATTATGGCTTCCTACAAATTCCAAATTCACCCTTTGATTATTTGTATAGTATATCTGCAGATAGATAATTAATTACAATTACTGAATTAAATCTGAGTAACTAAAATTTGCTTGGTCTACTCCCCTGTAATGGGAACAATATGCACTAGGTTTTCTTCGAGTAACGCAAATGCTCTTTTTTAAGTTTTGGTGCATGATAGTTGGGGTACTCTGCAGGTACGTACGCAGGATGTTTTTTCGGGGGAGGGGGGTCCAACCCAAGGTAACTTTTTTATGCAAATGAGGTCGGCGTATATTTTTACTAGTACAAATGTGAATAACGCCCACCATTCGCCAAAAGATGCGTAAGCCCGCCAAAGAGAAATGAAATAAGGTGCATCTCACAAGTACGCCTGTGAGATACACCTCTCATTTACTTGTCGAATAAGGAATCACTTCAAATGAAATCATGCACGAAGGAATCGTAAAATAAAGCTTGCTATAGTAGAGTACAACTTAAAAAGACAGCAGTATGCAACCAAGGCAAAGGAACCGCGCGGAGTTGTGTTACTCCGCGAGCCAATCACAGAAGCAAACAAAATTTCGTCATGCGGCCTAAGAAAATGTATAGCACCACTTATAAATGTGCTACAGCCACGGAAAGAGCAGCCTTTAAAGCTATTCACGCCATACACGCACAGCTAAACGAGTAGTGCTTAGTAGACGACGCCCGGCGCAGTCGACACTATTTTTGGTTCAGCTTCCAGCCAGTAGCGAATACATTCAAGAGCTTCATTTTAAATATGTATAGCTGCCGACTGGTATGATTATCAATATCTCTATGGGGGCGTGTTAACGAAATGAACTATTCAGACTACTCAAAGCACATATAACCATGGCGTTGTCGTATTATGCTTTGTAATACAAATATCTCAATAAATGTCCATTAGGTGTGTTCACTCTTCAGAAGACATTCTAAAAATTTAAGCACCAACGGTGGTAATTTTCGTTGAAGCTACTTTTCTCGTGCGACGCCTATCGGCAGCGTAATACAGTACATTATAGTGCAATATTGAAGATGAGTTATAACGAATAAAAAGAGTAAGCTCGAAGGCACAGTGGCAAGTGTTTTTGCATGACACTACACTATATTTATTTAGAATTCTTGGGATTCAGTTAACTTTTATGATTGTATTCATAATGACATATGCAGGCATCCTGCTTTTGCTGGTTTTGTTAAAACCACCCCCACTCACACGGGAAAAGGGGGAGCAAAGGTTTCATGTTTTGATAATAGCTGTATTACTAACTTCAGATTAAAAGTAGAACGCTGTGCTTCTTGGAGGCGTAAAAAGTTAAGTACCGTTTGGCGTTCATTGGAGAAACTAAGTGAGAAGATCATGCCAGAACCACATCTTGGTTCTTGAAATTAGAATAAGGTAACAGCACTTTCTTGGACCAGAGAGAAGCACTTTGTGCGCTACTCACATCAACAGGGCAGAGACGATCTGCAACGCAAATGCAAGGCCTTTGACTTCAGCCATGATAGCTTTGGACCGTAGATTTTTTTCGAGCAGCGAAGCGTTAGGCAGCAAGAATTTTCATCCTTTTATACCCTTAACATACGGTAGCAACACAAAACAACTGCATGGCACAATATTTTAAGCAGTGAAATTCTTACAAGAATATAATTATTTTCGCCTACTGCTGCTCGAAAGGGTCATAAAAAAATCTAACATAGAGTTCCACCTAGTGCAGAGGTTTCTCACGAATGTCATTCTTAATAGGTGACGTCAGTGTACTAGCATGAATGTTCAAACTTCAATACAAGTGCATCGAATTTTCAACCGAGTGAGACAGACAGGTGAAGCAGCGCTAGAAGTCGATGCAAAAAAACTGATTTTTATTGCACCTAAAGGTCTCTACATTTCGTCTAGTTCCTCTGTTCGTTTAGTTTAATGATACACTGCACGTACACTCACTTCTTATGGATTCCAGAAGCAAAATTGATGGCACAAACGGCGGGCTGCAGTAGGCTATACTCTACTATGCCAAGTCCAGCGATATATGTACTTAGCCGAGTATGAAGATGAAGTTGCACTTTGACTTGCTTTTGTGCCGGACACAATTTGGACAAAGGAGATTTGTGAATGCATTTTTTTACTAAGAAAAATTCATTGCACCTAGCTATGTGCATTGGAAGCACCAGTGCAATTTTCGTAGTCACCTTGCGAACCATTGTATATATTTTTGTTAAAACGGTGTGAATTTTAAATGAATATCAACACCAACCGCAGCACGAAAGTACGTAAAAGAAGAAATTGTCAGGATCATATTTAAAGACACCTTAACAACAGCCTCTCAACAACATCACTAACTTGTATTGGCATGTGATTTTAATTACGACGTGTAATAAAACGCTACAATATCGTGCACCGTTTCATTTGTACGTCGGTGTCCGTAAGCAATATCCATGCGCGGACTGCAACGCCCTCTGTATATATGGGTGCCACGTCGGCATTCGCTGTGGATCTACAGTGTTTCATGACGAAAATGAGAGACGCACTCTCGTGTACGACCTTGTGGTTTGCCGTACTAAATGCCACGCGGAACGTTAGTGCCCGTACATTGAGTAATGTTGTGGTCTCAACGTGCAAAGGCTTGTTTTTCTGCATCCTATGCCAACGGTGTATATCGGGTTGACAAGATGCCCTAATGATGGAGAAATAAAAGGGTACTACTTGGTGATTCAGGATAACAGCCATCGTCACCCTTGTGAGAATTAAAAGGACGCGCAGGCAGGATAGTCAAAGGTAGCAAAGATTTGAGCTTTAAACTGCTGCCACAAAAAGACAGTGAGAAAGAGAGAGAGAGAAAGCTTGGTGCTGTCCCAGTCACAGCGTATAAGGAACATGTACTCGAAGTCGATTGAAGCAATTCATAATGTTTAAACGCAGCTTATCGCTGTATTCTCAACCTCCCTTCCGGGCACTGCTATGATGACACTTGGTCAGCCTTTCTTTTACATACGTGACAACATAGTAGCCTAACCTGGCATCCAATAATTCCTGTGTAAGCTAGAATCATCTTCCGTCCATTGATCTCGTGGTATTTGGGATCGATTTAAAAGCAGTTTTTCAAGTGAAGCGCAGCACACATGCGAAGTGTAGCAGTTGTCAGTCGACTTGTTTTCTGCTTAAAGTAATATAGAAAATTGAAGCCCTGTAGCCTTAGGCATCAGCGGCTGTCCAAGCAAGGGATACAACTTGGGATGGGGTGGGGTCGTAACGTGACGTTGCCTAAAACTACAGAGGCGATTCGGGAAGCCCTCTGCGATTCACCTTAGATTCCATCAACCTCCACGGCATATCCAGAGAATTTTCCTTTTTCCGGTTGGGGAAGGGGGAGGGTTGGGGCCCGATTAGCTTTCTGAACCCGATATATATATATATATATATATATATATATATATATATATATATATATATATATATATATATATATATATATATCGAATTTCTTGCACTTGAAACTCCGCGTGACCTCAAAGAATTGAGCGCTGAAGTGATGGCGTTATATGAGTATATACAAGGCCTCACAGTAGGATACAGTTGAATTTCACAGTCTGAGTCCTCTCAGTCGTGCATTGCTCCTTTGTGTCATTGTCGCATACTTGGCTATCACTAATACCGCTTCGCCTTTCTACCGGAACTGCAGCCTCTCTCTCTCTCTCTCTCTCTCTCTCTCTCTCTCTCTCTCTCTCGTTTTTTTTTTTCTGTGAGTCTGAGTATAATTGCTACTGCGCATGACGACTGTTGATTGTGATTTCGAGGGGTTACGGCTGGGCCTCATTTCTGTTACTGAGAGAATTATACACTGTTCTCCAACTATCTTGCACCAAAACTAAAAAAAAATAAGAGTATTTGCGTTACTCGAAGAAAACCTAATGCTATCGTTTACAGTAGAGTGGAGTAGCCGCGAGTAATTCTTTCGTTACTGAGATTTAATTCGGTAATTGCATTTCATTATGTAACCTGAGAAGTGCTGTCCTAATTTTCAAAGTGTTAATGTGCCATTTGTAGGCACGCAAAATGACATCTAACTGCGGTGTTTTGAGCAACGCAATAATTGCGCACCATTCTTTTCCGACTAGTAAAGGAACACCACGAAATATGAAAAATATCACGTCACTGCGCTTCCAACTGCATCATAACAGTGCCCTCAAATGAGCTCATTGAAAGCAACGGCACTGCCTGCTACAAACACCAAGAGACAGCGCATCACCTTGACTGTGGTACGGAAGGAGCACCAACAGCAGGTTGTGCGTCTTTGCAGCCATTCCTTCCTTTCATTTCTACGTCACGCGCATTATTCCTCTACCAAGGTCACCTGATCGCATTCATAACAAAGGTCCCTTGATAACGCTGCCGATGCGTCGCTCTGATCATGCACGAAAGGCGAAAAGCAATGTAATAGGCATATATAGAATATTGCATTATCCCGGCTCTGCTTGCAATGCATCGAATATGTGCGCATGACGCTAAATTTTGCGCGAGGAACTTGCTTCGGACCAAAGGCAAGTTACCATGACTGTTTTACTTTTCATGAAAGCGTATACATGCCACAAAAACAGGTTCGTGTGAAAAAATAAGCGCGACACAAGGAGACCGGAAAGCGAGCAGCGTGTAGAAAAAATGCAACCGATGTGTTTAAGAAACTAAATATGCCATTTCAAAGTGAGTCGAATTGGCAATCAGGATGTCTGCAAAAAACAATACAGCATCAGATTTCAGTGTGCCCTTTATATCTATCAATTTTCAAGCTCCGTTAAACACCAGCTGCGGCCTACAGGATGTGTTTGAACAGGTCTCCTATGGCAACTGCGCAGTACTGTGTCCGCTTTATCACATCTTCAGTGGCGTTCTTGATGAGCGACGCCGGATTTTCACGGTGGACATCCGTTATCCGTGGCTTGAACTAATCTGACGTCCGTCTCGACAATGTAAGCACGATATTTCACATAACCGATAAGAAAAAAACCGAGTGGAGAGAGGTCAGGTGACCCACCCGGCCAACTTACAGGCCCGTGCCTTCCAATCTATTGCGCATGGAAAGACCACAAAGCTAGAAGACGTGACAGCGGGACTTCGCTAAGAAACTAATCCACCACTCCTTCAAGTATTTCGTCCACGTAACACTGTCCACTATATGTGCGATCGAAGAAGATGGGTCCGATTATAGCTGAAATGGATAGCGCAAAAATAGACACGGGGTACAAAATAGCGACAAGGGTACGCGCTTGTCCTTGTCGCCCTTGTGTGCCCTGTGTCTACGTTTGCGCAAGCCACTTCAGCAAAGGAATTCCAACTAGCCTGGTCTCTCACCCTGCTTCATTTAATTTCTATCTCGTTTGGCTTCGTTGATTGTGTTAACTTTGCGCTTTGCGCTTGTACTTGTCACCCCTTTGTGCCCCGTATCTACTTTAGCGCTAGCTACTTCAGCAATGGAATACGAAATAGCCCGGTCTCACACCCTGCTCCGATTATAGCACTGGCGTAAATTCCGAACCACACATCGAGCGACCACTGGTACTGGTGCCACTTGCGCTTTACGCAGTGTGGATTGGAATCCATCCGATGGTGTGCGTTTGCAAATTTACCTAGGTGTTTCTGCAAAAATTGGCTTCATTTGGGCACACGATAATGCCCAGAAAGTCCGGTGAAACATCGGCTTTTGTGAGACCCAATTCGAGAAATCTAGACGATTCCGTATGTATCTATTTTCCATGCATTGGTGCTGGTTAAGGTGGTACGAGTGAAATGTCGTCGTTTAGAATCCTCTAAACTAATGACATGGAAATTGGCACCTGGGTGGCCACGTTCCGCACGCTAGCGTGGTGTTTTGAGGTCACAAATGCTAAAACATCCGTGCCTATGCTAGGACTCAAAGATGGAGTCCTCCGCCGCTGTTTCTCGAACCTGCCAGTTTTTCTCATGTTTTCCTTACTTACTGATGATAGTCGATGTGTTTGGTCTACCGCCACACTTGCATGATTCATATGTATATTTCCGGCATTCCTCTTGTTGCTATTTGCAAATCTTAAGGAAAGGATCACGTGTACCTTCTGCTCATTAGAGAAAGACATGGCGATTGGGACGAAACAAACCGCGCCTTTAATCTTTTGCATTGGCGTGGTCATTCGTTTTGTTGTGGTAGGTTTTTTGGCAAAAAAAAGGACATCCGTGCACGTTATTTACGCCAAGACAACAGCCATCACAGCTTGCTTCCAACTAATGACAAATGCGACTCGTAACTTCGGCCGGGGCGGGGCAGACAAGGGACTAGCTCGATGACGACGTTTTTCTTTATTTCCATTATTTCGTTCCGGAAAACACAGAGGCAGCCTGTTAGAGGGCACTGCTTTATGATGCGGTTGGAAGAGCAGTCACGTGGTATTTTTTAAAAATATTTCGTAGGGGTTTATCAGTCGGAAAATGTTAGTACGCAATTAGTACATCGGTGAAAATAGCGCAGGTAGATGTCCCATGGCTGTTCCTTCATATGCCTCTTTGACACTTTGATAATTAGGATAGTACTTCTCGAGTTAGATGATTATTTACGATTACCTAATGAAATCTGCATAAGGAAAAGATTACTGGCAACTATTCCACTGTACTGTAATCAATATGCGCTAGATTTTCTTCAAGTAACGCATTGCTCGTTTTAAAATTCTTGGTGCAATATATTTAATTGGGTCACCCTGTATATATTTATGACCTCTGCATGCAATTGACGATGCTTCCATCCTTAATAAATGTTGTAATTTATTCGATCAGTTTTTTTTTCCTAGTGTGCCACTTGCCATGCGCACCGCGTGGCCTCGATAAGTAGAGACTTTGCATTGCAGTTCTGTTATGTTCACAAGGTAACCTACATGTAGCAGTTGCCTGTAGCACTTGCATGCTTCATGTAGCTATTCATGGATGTATCAGGCTAGGTGACTTTTTGGTGACTTTGATGGATGTATCAAAGTAGGTGATATTATCATCTCCATCATCAACAACAACGTGCCGTGCCACGGGTCAAGTGTTGTGACATATATGCCACGCAGTCTGGATACCTGTGTTTACTCTTAGGTACACGCTGTGGCGCCTTCTACCAAGGTATAAACCTGAAGAATCGATTCGTAGAGCTACACGCGCGGCAACGACCAGGCGACATCGGGCTTAGCAGGCCGCTATGCAGAGAGCAGGACGAGCCACAGCTCGCCATTAAAATTGAAATTGCAATTGAAATTGAAGTTTGTTCAAAATACACAGTACACAGGAAATGGAAAGTACACAGGAAATGTTGTACAGGACATGTGGATCCCTAGCTCAAGGCTAGTTGGAATCCATGCTAGTTATTAATTCACAAACTTAACATCAATACGAAGAAGTATAAGTAAGTCATATATACATAAACATTCATTTAAAACACAAGGCAGGGTACGTGTGTTAGCTACGAGAAACCCACAGAAAGGAATTTGTGTTTAAGTAAATTATACACTGAAAGTGAAAAGGGTAAACATGTGTACACCATCCAGGTGAAAACTATGCAGATAATAGTACTGAGTGATAATGGGATTTCACTGATAGTGAAAAACATTTTGCTTTCTTTACTTCTGCTGGTAAGCTGTTCCATAGGAGTGCTCCAGTGTTGCTTAACGTTCGCCTTCCATATACAATATGCATTTTTGGCAAGAGAAAATTTCCCTTAAGCGCGCTGCGTGTATTGCAGCTGAAAAGTCTTCGCGCATCGAAAACGCACTTCCCTTCAGCTTGAGACCGGTGGTCTAAATAACTTTGAATCTACTGAACGCTGCAATAAGTAATCGAATTTTTTCTTCGCGAAATGGGCCCAACCTATGAACACGTTCAAACGGCGAGCTCGTTGCAGCCAAGCCGAGATGCTCAGAACAGAAATTAACTTCTTACTGCTAGGCGCGACCCAATCTTCTTCTCGGCTTTAGCACGCTAAAAAACCGCAATTTGTTCCGTCAGTTACAGATTTCCGCATCGTAACTCAGCGTAAGAGAACGCACGCGGTCACATATTTCACGTAACTGAGTAATGGGAGAAGCAAATCCGACGGGATTGACCGTTAGCTGTTTCTAGTGATTCAACTCTTTCAAGGTGTAGCCTGAGCTTGCTTTTCGTGGCCTCTTATTTTTCTTTAACATACTTCGTTTCATTAGGCATGTTAACTTGCCCAACATGAAGTCTGCGAATTGTTTCTAAAACAGGCTCAAGTGAAGGCGTAGTCATGTTTTGTTCTGGCCTGGGATTTTCGACCACATCACCCGAAAGAAACAAAGGTACGCGTATTAGAGAGCGACAAGCACTAGACAAAAGCAGAAATGCAGACATCAATCTTTCACATAAATCTTGTGGGCATGACACCGCGAAAATAGTTGCTAGTTTTTATATAAGGAGCACCCTGCAGGCAATCAAACTGCTAGTACAACAGTGCTGAAATTTTCATAATGGCAGCGGTGTCGTGCACAATATGGCCGGCCTTGGCTTGATTGTTATATCCTGTGACGGAAGCGTTGATAGTTGACGTGAAAGATGCGTTCTGCCAGTCGTTCCCTTGAATGGTATTCAAACGCAGCCAACTTTGGTGCATCGCAAACAAAAGGGACCTCCTATGAACGAAGAGATCATTGGATTGGTCTGTTCAGAAAACCCTTCGGGCGGCCGCTCGATGCTTGCGTCGACAGTTACGCGAATTTGACGTCAGGATATTGGAATAAAAACATATGGGAATAGTTTTATGTTATAGGGCCCCATATCTGCAAAATTAGGGGCCTTAATATTGATGAATTTATCAATTATACACCTTGCTTCTTACGCTCGAGCATAAATTTGGTTCCGTGAAGTGTAACGTGATTTACTTCGCCGATCACGCAAACGCGAGCATACAAAAATATATTCACCATCTCAAAGTAATAACCGGGCAGGTAACGCCACCTAGTTACTCCCAGTTTATTTAACAACGATAGAAATTGGTCTAACTACTTACATGAACGTAACGGCAACCGCAAGAAAAATTAAAATTGTTGTTTTAAACGCTGCCATCGTATTGTGAAATTGCACGTCAGAGAATCAGAGTCGTTGCAATGGCACTGGAGTGAGCATGAATTTTTCAAGCTTTTATAAGGCCACAGCATGTACTTTCGTGAACCTGCTTGCTACAACACTTTCAATAGAGCAGGAACATTCATCAACGACCTGTTTTGCTAAATCTGCAAGCAATGTAACTATCTTACCACGTAAGACAATGAGGTAAAGTCTTTGGACAAAGGTGGAGGTGCAAAGTAACACTGACAAAGCAGGCGTGCTAAAAGTGCGTGCGGCGCATGGCCATCCATCATGGCTGCTAGAAAAAATACAAAATCGTTGACTGCGCGTCCCCGTCGAAGCAAGCCCAATTTATTCGTACTTTACTGTCCACGGCTGTTGAAACAGGTTGCGATAGCGCTCTTACTTACGAAGCATCTGTTTTTAGGAGACATTGAGGGTGACCTCATTGGTAGGCACTGAAAAAGCACAGCGGTCTTTCAAAAGAGTTGTGAACAATCCCGCAGGTAGCATACGCTTCTTCGAACACTTCAGGCAAATTTTGCCATCGTGCGCGTATCGTGGAGCTCACTTCTCTCGCACAAACGCTCCCTTTTTAGCAGGTGCCTGCTTCTCGCTCTATTGGGGACTCTTTATTGCATAATACAGCAGATCCTCATACGCGGCTGCTATTGGCCAATAGGGGACATCACATGAAGAAGGGTGTTCACATCAGTGCCCGTCTGGCTACTTTTGCTGTGTATATTTATTGGCGACGTTTAATAAAAAGGCTGATGTAAGCAAAAACCTGCTTTTGAATTCCCATAAGTTTACACACTTCCGGAAAAGCCGACAATCCTCAGCTCGCACTGGGTCGCGGCCACCTGAATAAGAATTAAACTTTGGCTACCCCTCTTGTTGAACGGGCAGCCGTCAGGTCTCGCTTATTTCGACTAGTTTTGATCATCCAACGGGTCTTGAACCACGCGAAATTAGAGCCCAGACAACGCGCACGTTGGTCAGCGCGCGCTCACTCCTGGCCGCTCCTGGTTATTACTATGAAAGTTACAGCGCAAGAAAAACAGTGGACGTAGGGAAGTAACACACACCACACGCGCCTGCGGTGTTTATGTTCGTTTTCTACGTGCAATGTCTCTCTTTCGCTCTAAGTTTTCTATAATGCAAAACCAACTTGCCCCCCTATCTATCCCACGGCTCCGGGTTAGACGCATTCGCATTGGACTACTATCTGCTGACCGAGCTTGTGCAGGATATAGCCTGCCTGCATCATGCACGTGGCAAAGCCAGAGCTGAGCATATAAGCGTGAGCGGGCACTCACGCCCTGTGGTGCACAAAGGAGACGCTGCGCATGCGCACTACAGCTGCATACAGCTGCACTCTGGTACCTAGCGTATATACTGCGGCCGCCGCGGGTCCCTGCGGCGAGTTCGTAGGCAGAGAGCACTGCGGCTCCCTGAGGACAACTGCGCTTTTTTACGTTTGTCGCGTCGTATGCGCCACAGTCGGAAGTAGCGGTGTCTACGTGAAATTGCAAACCAAATTTGAACTGCGTGCCACGGTGACGTTCAGTAGGCGGAGCGTTGTGGACGCGCCCCACTCCACTGTAGCCTTGGCAATGCAAGGCATTGAAGAAGGAATGGGAGCGCAGCCATAGAGATCTTAGTTGACCTATGAATGCCACCTATTCCTTTGATTGCATTTAAGTACTTCTTGCGGCGAAGTATTTCTAAAATGGCCTATTTTAACTTCAAATGCAATTCCGGACTTCGATAAAAGGTGGTTGAAAGCCACTTTCAATCTTCTTCCTGCAGATGTCCATACCTGGTGTTTATGCGATTTTAAATGAACTTTCTGTTTCGTTCCAAAATGTGGCTTGGGTGCATCGTTGCTTGAACCTATACTGCATTCTATAACTAGTAGTTAACGCTGTAGTGGCTAGATAGACTTCTTGCAGTCGCTTCGTTGGCACTTCGGTGCAGTTAAATGTTTTTTGACCCCAATTGTGCGCAACTGTTTTTTATATGGGCACAGTATTGAATGAAACAAGCTTTGATCCTTAGAAATATGCACACGTCTTATACGGCTGTTAAAGCGTTGTTTTAGACCACTTTTATTTTTGTTCTTTGCCAGCTTTTACTTGTAACCCGTAGCGAGGAGCCTCAAGTGCAGGCTCGTGCGAACAGGCGCTGTCGGCGCGCAGCCAAGCATGGACGGAACGCGCGGAGTGTTAACCTTTTCTTGACTGAACTTCTTGCGTAGCTTAGGCAGCCTTGACCGCTATGTATGCAACGGAGTATAGTTATACGAGCGAAAGATCGGTTAAACATGGTTAGACACAGTTTTTTATTGATTCTTCCTGGCGAGCAATATCGGCAGGGCTCAGACTCATCCTGGCGCCTGCGGCGAAAGGTTGCCGCACGCGCACAAGTGCGTGCTTCATCCATGGCGAGACTGAGCGACCAAGCACCGCCGAAGCAGCTGTAATGGCGCGTTTATAGTCCGACGTCATTGGAGAGCGGGCGGGAGTCGCTCGATGCCGGGCGCATCGGAAGGCGTTGGCAATGTCCGGTTACGTTGGCTGCGCCAGTGCACAGAACCATCGGTCGAACTATAGACGCTGTTCTCGCTAATGTCACGTAACGTGTGCGCGCTCACGATACGTAAGCCGGAATATATTTGGCACTTTAAACCCTCGCTTAGTCACGTGATACACAGCGGCGGGGCTCGAGCGAGGGCAGATGCGACGACTCCACAGCGGATCGATTGACATAAGGTCACAACTCCACACGTGCGCGCCAGCGCCGAGATTGACCTCGGCAGTTTTACCGCGAGGAGTGCAGCGTTCGCTCTAAAGGCGTGGTACTACATACCATACGCGTGAACAGTATAGGGAAATTTGAAATCCCACAAGTAACGCCAGAAGTAAAGAAAGCCTTGCGAGCTATGCAAAGTGGAAAGGCAGCTGGAGAGGATCAGGTAACCGCAGATTTGATTAAAAAGGGTGGGCATATTGTTCCAGAAAAAGTGGCCACCCTGTATACGCAATGCCTCATGACCTCGAGCATACCGGAATCTTGGAAGAACGTTAACATAATCCTAACCCATAAGAAAGCGGATGACAAAGACTTCCAAATTTATAGGCCGATCAGCTTACTGTCCGTTGCCTACAAAGTATTTACTAAGGTAATCGCAAATAGAACCATAAACACCTAAGACTTCTGTCAACCAAAGGACCAGGCAGGATTCCGCAAAGGCTACTCAACAATAGACCATATTCACACTATCAATCAGATGATAGAGAAATGTGCGGAATATAACCAACCCTTATATATAGCTTTCATTGATTACGATAGAACGTTTCATTCAGTCGAAACCTCAGCAGTCATGGAGGCACTACGGAATCAGGGTGTAGAGGAGCCGTATGCAAGAATACTGAAAAATATCTATAGCGGCTCCATAGCCACCGCAGTCCTCCATAAAGAAAGCAACAAAATCCTAATAAAGAGATGTGTCAGGCAGGGAAATGCGACCCCTCCAATGCGATTTACAGCGTGTGTACAGGAGGTATTCAGAGACCTGGATTGGGAAGAGTTGGGGACAAGAGTGAATGGAGAATACCTTAGTAACTTGCGATTGGCTGATGATATTGCCTTGCTTAGTAACTCAGGGGACCAATTGCAATGCATTTTCACTGACCTGGAGAGGCAAAGCTAAAGGGTGGGTCTAAAAATTAATGTGCAGAAAACTAAAGTAACGTTTAACAGCCTCGGAAGGGAACAGCAGTTTACGATAGGTAACGAGACACTGGAAGTGGTAAGGAAATATATTTCCTTAGGGCTGGTTGTGACCATGGATCCGGATCTTGAAACTGAAATAATGAGAAGAATAAGATTGGGCTGGGGTGCATTTGGTAGGCATTCTCAGATCATGAACAGCAGATTGTCATTACCCCTCAAGTGAAAAGTGCATAACAGCTGTGTCTTACTAGTACTCAAGTACGTGGCAGAAACCTGGAGGCTTGCGACAAGGGTTCTACTTCAACTGAGAACGACGCAATGATCTATGGAAAGAACAATGATGGCTGTAACGTTAAGGGATAAGAAAAGAGCAGATTGAGTGAGGGAACACACGTGAGTAAATGACATCTTAGTTGAAATCAAGAAATAAGAATTTTGCATGGGCAGCACATGTAATGAGGAGGGAAGTTAATCGATGGTCATTAAGGGTAACGGATTGTATTCCAAAGGAAGGGAAGCGTAGCAAGGGCGGCAGAAAGTTAGGTGGGCGCATGAGATCAAGATGTTTGCAAGGAGAACATGGCCACAATTAGTACATGACCGGGGTAGTTGGAGAAGTATGGGAGAGGCTTTTGCACCGCAGTGGGCGTAACCAGGCTGATGATGATGATGATGACTACAGAGTTAATAAAGGGCCCCTCACCAAACCACATTTAAGATTGGATTGACACGCTACAAGTTGTTACATGCCCTCTGGCGATTGTTCTACCACAATAAATTTACAAATCAATTTCAAATTTTTTTCATTAATGGTCAAAGTTCCATGATTTCAGGAGGGGGTGTCACCGCTAACATAACGCTCTCTCCACTTGCCACGTCTTGCCTCCGCAAGCGAAATTCCTTCCCTGCGTTCTGCCATACCGGATCTCGGGGATCGCGCAACCCGTACGTCACATGCTCTGCGTTCGCTTTCTTTTACCTCCATTTTTTTTTAAGCGAAAGCTGTACTGGCTGCGAACTTGCGATTTCGCTTTAGCGGTGCTCCGAAGAGGCATATGACGTCACAACGCCCACCTCGCCACGGATATTTCTCTCTCTCTCGCTCCGTAGTCCGCACTGCGCATGCGCCACTAGTAGCACGGGCACAAAGTGCTCGGCGGCTGCACAGCCCCGCGCCTTTCCGCGCAGCCGTTTGGTTTGACGTCACTCCACATTCCTCGACGTTGCACTCGTCTCCGTCCCTTCGCCAACAGCGTTGCATGCCCGATAGCATGTCGGAGGATTCAAAAGGAGAGCTCGCGGGCGCCGCAACCCAGTTGAGGCGGTAGTATGGACGGCGACAATTCTGATAAGCAGGAAGGGGCTTGAAATCGACATTGGAACGAGATGACGAGGAAACCAATCGCCCAGGAAACGGACGATCAGCGCGCCGAATGACTGGCTAAACGCCGCAACATACATTGTCAACCAGACTAACCTGGACTTGCAGTAAACAATAACGAAGGCTAACCATGCTATGCCTTAGCTTTCGCTACGTATATCCTGGCATAGCAGATCTAAGCCACTGCCAATATTTTATACGCGGCGCACTAGTGGCACACCGCTGACCGCGTCGCGTACGAGCAGTTACATTTCAACATATCTGGCTGAAGGTTGTTAGAGGCTCCGGTTACCGGCCTGGTGAGCTACCGGGCGTCAAGGAGGAAATTTTCTGAGCTCTCCACAAAGCCGATGGCGTAAAAAAAGTTCGTTCATGTTTGTGTCTGCATTTGTAAGCACTGGAGTGGTATTCTGCAAGTGTCCACCTAGCGCAATTTCTATTTTTGACGCCGCTTATTATCTCTTGAGGCAAACAGGCTATGGACACTTGTCTATTTCTCGCTGTTGTCCCAGCTGAGCCAATCGACATTTCAGAGCCGGAATGGACATGTCCACTCGGCGGACATATAGAGAAAAAAACCCTGTGTATTTCCCTCAGTCTGGCGAAAGCGACTCGTCGTTATACATTTTTAATGCTTAATTTTTGTTCTTAGCCGGCTTGTTAGTCTGGTTGCAAGGGCGCCGGAGAAAGAGTATCGTTCATTGGTTTCCCTAGCGACGCGAGGGACCTACTAGCCAAGTAAAAACGGTGCATGCCACTTCGTGACCATCTGCTTTACATTTCACTGGAAACACGTTTGCAAAGGGAAAAATTATTTTGATGCCGAAGTCGTTATTCATTATTGTCGTGAGCACAGTGCGCATAAATGCTGCGTCACAGCGATTTGAACGATCTAAGCTGAAATCATGTTGGTGCGGAAGCATCAAGCGACCCATTGAGCAAAAAGGCCGGCGTCTGTCGTCTGGACAAGCAAAAAAATGGCCCACAAATTCGCATTGGCTGCGACGCCAAATCACGAGCACTCCACGAGGCAGCAGAGCAGCTGAAAGGGAGCACCTGCTGCCGAGAAAGAATTCCAGGTGTTGCGTTAAGGGAGGCGGCATCGCCGGCATGCGCTTTCACTTTCACTCTCGCAAGCCCGTGTTATTCGCGCGTTCTTTTTTCCGCACAAGCTCTCACCTGCGTGCTAACTTCGCCTCAGTAAAGCGAAATCAAAACGCGCCGAGCCAGCCAAGAGTCTCAACGTGCTCTTGCCCGCGAATTTAAAACCACTCAGGGTCCTTCAAATGGGCAATAATGCTTTCGCAATCGCGACGGATCAGATGTGTTTAGGCGTCCTTGGATTCTTTTTCTTCTGTATTAGTTGGCAGATTGCTTGTCTAAGCTGAAAGAACAGCCTGTTTCAGTAAGACGGTATACTCTATCAATAGGGTAGCTATTTGCAGTAAACGTCTAATAAGTGCTTCTTGAAGGGCAACCACATGCGTTTCCGTTAGGCCATTAGGTTGTGCTGCAAAAAGATGCGTATCATTCACGGCTGGGAATTACTATTCAGTGAAGCCTTAAATTTCCCTGCCGTGACGTAGTTGTAAACTCAAGAAAATGAGCCAAGTGAGGCTGCTTATTTTCCTCTGACGTCTGCTTCATCTGTGTTATTACTATAGTGTTTTTGATACGGCGTGGCCACTGAGTTCGAACGCCCTTACGCTTATAAGTGCAAGGTCGCGGGTTTCGATGCTCTCTCCAAAGCCGTTTCTCACAGCCCACCTTTGAAAAGCCCCATCAATAACTACAAACATCGCGAATAGTTGTGCAGACTGAAAGCATCAATTTTCATTTCTTAACTGTGCATATACTGCTTAGAACGTAAATTCGTTGTTTACGTGCCGCTGTAGCTTGGGCAGGGTACTTGGCTCTTTCCTCTTAATAAGTAATTGAAACGCTGTCATAAAAGGACAGATAGAAAGAAGTGAGCGGTGAACCTCTATCCCGCGAGAAGGCTGACCGGAGCATTTCGTGCAATGCGCATTATGCAGGACAGGTCCATCAATAATACTGCAGTGTATCACTTAAGCACAAGCACATAGCTTGAGGCGAAACGCAAAATAGCATATAGGACAATATAAGGGAATGAAGACACGTGCTTGCGTTAGCTCACGTGCCATTTCCAGTTTTTTATCAAGTTATGAAGTACCAACTAGCCCACCAATCTGTTCTCAAAAGCACATCGCATGCTACATTATTTTGCCTAAAGTTCCTGATGCTTGTTCAGTCTAGACACATGCTTAATTAAATGTGGCGGTAGCGTCCCTTCTTCTGACATACACATGATCGTGCTGTCAGGAGACGCCAGCGCGGCAGGTTACTGCCCGATGATTCTGATAATGATTATGATGATGTTCAGGCCGACATTTATTGAAATCCACAACTCACATACAGGCTGACTTCATAATCAACAATTGAAGTGAGAGGTAAGGCACCAAGAGAGCTAGCAGACCATCTTTCACCCGTAAAAAACAGTTGAATAAAAAAATCGGCAAAACATAAAAGTGTCAAGCTCAAGGAATGACATGGCATTCGCTGAATTATCAAAACTGTTATACAAGAAGTAAGGGACATACCAAAGTATTACGTAGAGAAAATTGAGCAAGCAGTAAAATATAGGTGCAGCATGAAATCAGTCAGAAGAAAATTTGGCATAGGAGAGGAAACATGTGAACAGTGAAAGATAAGCACGGATCTGCCATCAGCAATTGCGATGATATAATAAATTCAGCATAATGTCTCCGACCTGAGCTCCATCAAGAGCAACTGCGCCACCTTCATTGGAAGTAGTTATTAACAGAATACGCATGCTCCTTGTATAACTAAACAAGAAACAATACATGTGCCAGAAAAAGCGAGAGCAGGAGGTGAAACAAGGGTAGATTTAATCAAAATAGAGGTGATAATATACTTGCAAAGCTTGTTGCCCTTTATAAGCAGTGCGTCAAGACTCACGTCTACTCGAGAGCTCGACGAATACTAGCATAGACGAATACATAAGATGGGAGGCGCTAAACGTTGAAGAATCACAGACCCATTAGTTTGTTTGAGCACTGTTGAAATATATACAAAGGCGATTTTCTATAAAATTACAGCAAACCTTGACTTCAATCAAACAAGAATGCAGGATGGCATCATGGAAGGGTATTCAACAATACGTCACTTCCAAGTAATCAGACGTGTAATTAAAACCGTCAGTGCCCTTCCACTCTGAAAAAAGCTCACCAGCGAAGCTGTGAATGTGGGCCCCTTGACGACAAACTGCGCCTCCGCCGCGGGTCGGCGAAGCATTGCACAGTCTTCGGGATCGGCCCATGTATGGGGAGCGCTTGACGCTCGCTTCACCTCCGCCGCCGGTCGCCCCGGCATTTCACTATCTGCGGTTTCGGCTTACGTATGGGAATGCTTAATGTATGCTTTACCGCGGCCGCGGGTAGGCCTGGGATTGCACTAGCATTGAGACGAGCCTTCGTATGGGGACTGCTTCACGCCTGCTTCACCTCAGCCGTAGGGCGGCTAGGCATTTCACTATCTGCAGGATTGGTCCACGTATGAGCAATTGTTGGCCTTTGTCCACAGAGACGAGACCCAACACAACCTAGAAATAAACAGCGTCACTTTGAAATTTGCTAACAGAACCAAAGTCTCTGAAGGACTTTCATTGATTCCATAGAGAGCGCAGCATGCATACGTCAGTATCTTGCCAAACATCTGCAAAAAATGCACAGATACCTTAACTCTCCACAAGAAAAGCGGAAAAGTATCTATAACGAAAGGGGTCAGAGAAGGGGACACAATCTTTCAAATCCTATTCAGTTCATGTTAAGAAAAAGTATTAAGGCTATTAGAGCGCCAAGGAGTTGTAGGAATGTTGAATAGCGGACATTTCCATAACGTATTTGCATATGACAGTGTCCTGCTCAGCAATGCTCCGGAGGAATAGCAACAAGTTCAGGACTTTCCTCGAGAAAGTGTAAGTGTAGGGTTCGTAGTAAATATGCAGAAGGGACTGAGCTAACGTCAAATATCCGAGAAAGATAACTGAAATTCTTGATCGGCAATTAGCATCTACAATGTCTGTGCATGAAGACATTTATTTAGGTCAATTACCGACAGCGAATCCTGATAACGGGAAGGAAATTTACAGAAAAATGAAAAAGGGGTTTAAGTGCATACAGCAGGCCGCACCAAATCATGACCGGGTTCTTGCAGCTATCGTCCGACGTGTGCACTCCTTCTATTATGCAATACTAACTTATCGGGCAGAAATGAAGCGCACAACAAAGAAGCTTGAGAACAAGTTAAGGACATAGCAGTAAAGGAAAAATTTATTCTCATTTTATTAGAATTTGTAAGTTTTATTGTTAACACTGCGTGCGGAATAGATTTCTTTCTACTATTTTGGAGGGTATTCATGTCTATTTCATCGGCTACTTACAATCCAGCAATGCTGCATCCATCCTTTCTCTTTAATTGTGTGAAGCCTTATCTAGAAATAGGGCACATTCCTACTACTTGTCTACAAACAGGATGATTCGATGAATCTATTTCAATGTTTAATGCATGCATTTCTAAAGGCAGTCTACTTTCTGCGTTCATCTAAGCTAAGTATTATCGTAGTTCTGTTAGACAACGCACTCGTGAGCAGCTTGTACAACGCTGAAAATATTTTACCATAGCTACAAATAATAAATAGTTAACTTCTCCATTCTAGCGGTTTAAAATTAGGTTGGCAGTATTCTCAAACTCCCATTACTTACATGTGCGTCAAAGCGTGGCTAGGTTTTCGACATCATTCTACCCCATGTACACCCATGAACAAAAATATACTAAACAGGGATTGCCCGGTAAACCTATTTTTTGCAGTGCCTAGATGCAACTTGAAATTAAAGATTGTAGACTAACTCAGCATTACAAATTTTCTAGTGCGCTCATAAGCTTTTGTTTATGCGTGCTAATTATGAAGAAGTCCTGTTTCTTCAGCGAACCTGTCATCCGTATAGTTGCGCTCACAGTTGAACAATAGGGAACTTCAATCATCATGGTATGTACAATAACTTTTATTTACCGTACAGTAAATTCCACCTCAGAGTTATCTCATTTGAGCTTTGGAATTGTTGACAGAAGTGTACAAGGAGATTAATCTGGCACCGAACAATGCCTCTGGTGCCAGCATTGCGTGCAGAATTTCATTTCCTTTATATTGAGACATTTCATGAAAGTCTTCGAGAATACCTTCTGCTTTCAAATAATATGGACATCAGCAGTTATTTTGCTTGTGCTAAGTGCATATATTCAGGTTATGCGGTTATCATACTCGATATACAATGGTCATTGTTATTCTGATGTTTAGTCTTTGAAAAAAAGCCTCTTAAACAACAGTGACGTCGAATCCCCTCCTTCTGGTTTCATGTTGACCACCTGAAATGTAGCCGGCCATTCGGCCGACACCTGTGATGATGCATGACGTTGGACGCAATAATTGTAAGGCTTTTGCTTTTTCTGTTCAATTGCTGTTAGTAATTGTGATCAAGAAATTGTATACACCATAAATCAAAAGGAGCTCAAGCTCCTTTGTACTGTATTACGATGGAAGCTGCGCACTTTAAACGGATAACAAAATCTGTCGCGCTGTACTCAAGTGGTACCTTCTCCTGTGGGACATAGAACATTTCAACAATGAGAGTTACGCTAAACTAAATGAATTCTAAACAAGGAAATATTCATCCGTTCTCGCTTTTATATCAAATTTTCTTATCTAATATGGAATAACTGACAAAACTAGAAACCAACGCTAGAATTCTTTCGCCATAAAGCAGCCACGGCTCATGAAACTATTTTGTATTTTCGTTAGTAATAAATAGGAAATTTGGCGTGATCTGCGGCTTTTAATAGCTCCTTTTCTTGAGTAAACATTGCGTAACATTTTCAAAGCGAATTCGTGTGGAACTGCTAGCTCAACATGCCGGTTCACTGGCTCCGAGCATGGATGCAACAGGTGCTTCGCGCATGCACGTCTTGCGCTTCAGCGGAATCGTAGTTTTAATGCTGCGCTGCGCTGCGCTAAGCACGCTAGCAGTCCTACACGTCACCTGAGCATATGCTCAAGTAAACCCAAAAATAACCATGTTCCTCGGTTAATTGTTGGGCTAGAAAAATGCATGGGAAGCTGGTCCACTGGTATTGTTTCTGGGCGCCTTCATTTCTTAGCAAAATTTACTGAATACGATGCACCTGCAAATTTTTCAACTTTGGACAATGGGCTGCAGGCTATGCCTTCAATGACAAACTATAAGAAGAAAAAGTGACACCGAGAAGACAACACCGACGTTTCCAGGGAGAAGCGAGATAGCTGCATTGTGCAAAGATTGTCTCCGGTGCACGGGCGTGGGCCTGAGACGGCCAGGATCACCGTGGCCAAGCCTTCAACCACGATGGCAGCCCCAGCAATACCGATTGTGCTTCAACAACCGAGAGAGCAGTCTTCCTTCCGCGGAGCTTCAAAGAAGGATCCGGAAAGCTGGCTCAAGACTTTCGAAAGTCTATCACCATTCAACGACGGGACCTGAGGATAAGTTTCGCCATATGTACTTCTCATTGGAAGATGCCATGGGGACATGGTTCGAGAACCGGGAGTCAAACCTCACAACGTCTGACCTTCTCTTCAGTAACTTCCTGAGGGCCTTCACGAACACTACTCGAAAAAATTATTGCGGGAGTTCAATTTGAAGGCCAAGTGCCGGTACCCAATGATAACTTTGCATCTTTACTGAAGAATTGAGCCATCTATTTCGCCACCCCAACGCGGAACTCTCCGAGGCGAAGAAAGCTCGCCAACTCATTCGTGATGTGAAGGAAGAACTTTTCGCTGGAATGACATGACACCAACTGAAGACACTCGAAGAGTTTGTTCGAGACGCCGCCATATTGGAGAAAACACTGAAAGGAGGAACCGACAAGTTGACCACCGCACGAGTTCAACAAACCACAACGAAATTCAATTACTGGGCACCGATGACCTGCGCGAGAGCATCAGAATAGTAGGGCGCGAGGAACTTTAGAAATGGTTCCTTTCATCACCGGCTTAGTGGTCAGAGGAACAGACTAAACAGATTACTCGGTGAAGAGGGAACCTGTCACCACCTAGTTGAAGAAAGTTAAAACTGCTTGGGAAGGCCCTCATATTGGGACCGCTGGAAGACACCGACAGGACTTACCCTGCCGCCTTCCTTATCTGCCGCAGTGTTCGCGAGACATGATTCTCATCATGGATTTCCGGAACCAGCACTGCAAAATCATCGACCTGAAGTCGAAGTCAATAACGGTCTCCGAAGATCAAGCGATACCACCGCAGAGCGCTTGCAGTCATCACAACTTGAGTGTGGCAGAATGTCATGGGGGTATCCCGCCTCGCACCAGCATTGCCATTTCCCGCCGCACCGCAAATTCTGCAGACGTACAAGGCGTCATCGAGGGCCACCGTCTGCACGGTAGTGAAATTTGTGCCGCAAGATTGCATGGAGGAAAAGCGAAAGTGATGCTGACCAACTTCAGCCAGGAGCAACAAGGGTACGATGATAGCATACCTCGATGAAATTGTGGAAACCAGCAATACGTTTGTCCTCTCGAATTCAGCCGAATCTACCGTGATGGCCCTAGTTCTGGAACCAGACTAAGACATAAATCCAAGCCTTCACATGAGCAAGCAACCACAGCTCTAAAGTCTTCTCCGACAATACAATGTTTTTCAACGTCATTGAAAATTCGCAAACACCAGTTACAAAGCAAAGCTTAATAATTGAACAATCCAGTCGACCACTCCGCCAGAGCCTTTATTGTGTGTCCAAGTGAAAATAAGAAGCTATAAACAACAAATCGACAACATACTACGCCACGATATACTTCAGCCCTCGAAAAGCCCGAGGGCGCCTCTTGTGGTCTTTGTGAAGAAGGATAGCGCTCAATGTACCACCTGTGCTTATCCTTTATAGTCGAGTTGAGTTGAGTTGCGCTAAAGTAGGACAACAACAAGGATGGAACTCTGAGCTTCTGCATTGATTATTGCCACTGATGTCGCTAATGGCGCTTATGTGCCTCAACGTTAGCCAGTGTAGAACCAATATCATCCACACGTGTGATTGTTTCCTCTAATGACACAATACGGGCCTTCAGTGCTTCATTTTCAGCGGATAACTTTTTCTGTATTGCTGACAGCTTTTTAAATACTCGGTTTTGACGTTCAAGTAATCATAAAAACTGTGTAGTATCAGGCCCTGCGTTCCTCTCTATATCTCCACCGCACCATAGCATGTCAGTTAATAAAAATCAGAACGCCTCCAAACAGCAAACTGATATCTTACGGGTACCGTGTGCGACTTCACAGAAATACATTGATTTTAACACAACAAAAACAGAGTTTGGGGTGGAACCAAAGAATAGAACCACTGACTAACCTGTGAAAGCAGTAAGCTATATATAAGGGTTGATGCCATGTCGCCGGTTCCACGCCCCGTCATCGTATTGCCGCTTCGAGGCTTTTGTAGCTGTAGGATATTAGCAGCGTTCTCAAGGGCGCATAGTTGCCAGTCGCGAAAGGGGAAGAATTGAGATTCAGCGAGCGCCGGGTACGTCTGTTGGTCGCTGAACCACGCAAAAGGCAATCCATCACAGTTCCCTTCAGTAGGGCTTTGCCGCCTACATACGCTGGTGCCTAAGCAAAGCTTGACAGAAAATGTCCATGAGGCCAATCTGCGAAAGGAGTAAGCAATATATGAGGGTTGACGCCCTGTCGCCGGTTCCACGCACCCTGCTGGAGGAGGCGTAAGAGTAGGGATTGAGATTAATAAAGAAAAGGGATGAAGTTAATGATAAATAGCCTGGAAACATAACAAGAATTCGTGCTGAGCAATTAGCCTCTATATAGTATGTTCAGGTGCACGTTTATCTAACTCAAATACCCAAAGCGAATCCAGGTAATGGGAAGGGAGTTAAAAAAATAAAACGTGTTGAAGCGCATATGGCAGGCATCACCAAATCATGACCGGGAACTTGCAGCTATTGTTGAAAAGAAAAGTGTAAAATCATTGCGTTCTGCCGGTACTAAATTATAGAGGGAATATTTCGATGTCAGCAAAGAACCTTCAGAACAAATGAACGACTGCGGAACGAAGGATTGAACTAAATGTGCTAGGTATAATGTCAAGCGACAGGAAGAGAACGGTGGAGCTCAAAGAGCAAACTGGGGTAGGCCATCATAGTTGTAACAGTGCAAACAAAAGGACGACGGAGTGAAAGGACACAGGACGTGCGCCGACTCACAACTAAGTTTACTGAAACGCACATCAACGAATAAAAGCGACGCCGGCGATCGCTTGGCGAAACGAGGAACGCACAACCGGGCTACGTGGGTACAGGTCATCTGTTACCGTATCGGGCTATCTAAGTAAATATTTCCGGCTGAGAAAGCGCAATGGAAGAGTGGATAATCGACCATGTGCCCTTTCGTACATTGTGGGCTGCTTCCACGACTAATCTGGGGAATAAATCACTATGCTTAAACAAAATTGACTTTTTGAGCAGAGGCTTAAAATTACATACATTGTCGGCAGTGGGCAGATACATGCGTATAATCATTCTTGTCCAAAGACAATTCATGCTCCTTAAGTCTTAAGTTGCTACACCGACCGATTTGCCTTATGTACACTGGCCCAGACTTGAGCGGGAAAGATTACACCGCATTGGTACTTACATTACCCAGATAGCTTTATACGGCAACAGATGCCCGGTATCCACGTGGCCTGGTTGTGCGCTCCTCGATTGACCATGTGACCGCCTCTGTCGCTTATATATCTTAATGTGTGTGTTTCAGTGAACTTAGTTGTGAGTCAGCGCTCGTCATATGCCCCTTCACTCCGTCGTCGTTTTGTTCGTTCTGTTACCATTATGAATGCATACAGACTCGGCCAACTTTTCCCCTAAAGTGGGTAGGCGATATTATAATAGGTGTTACGAACATGAAATATAGCAGGCGAGGCCATGCGATCCATAGGGCAGATAACCAGTGGACCATTAGAGTTGCAGAATGGGTGCCAAGGGAAAGGAAGTGCAACCAAAGATGGCAGAATGTTAGGAGTGGTGATAAAATTAGGAAATTTGCAGGCACAAATTGGAAACAGCTAGCGATAGGCAGGTTTAATTGAAGGTCGCTAAGAAAGGCATTTGTCCTGCAGTGTGCCTAAATATAGGCTTATGATGAAGATACTTCGGAACCCAGCACAGTTTATGTTCAAAAGTTTATGTTCACCTAGATGATGCCACCCTCCTTTTAAAAAGAAAGGAGCACCTCCGGCGCCGCACACGTGCTCTCATACCTCCGTGTGCGGTAAACCTCCCCCGCAGTGTTACCCGTGCAGAGGAGGTTGCGCCTCGGAGGATCCGGGTCGGGGTTGCCCTCACTCCTCCCACGACTCGGAAGGGGCTGCACTTTCGCCAGTTATTTCATCACCCCGGGTGTCCACTATGCAAGTCGCAAAATGCTGAAGCCGACATCCCCCACCTGCTGTGGGTTGGCCCTGCACTGAAACTGACGAGGCTCCGGCACCTCGCAGCAGCGGGACTTTGGCCGCATAATCCGAGCATGTACACTGCGTGGACGCAGGGACCACATTATAGATCCCACTTGGACTTCATTAGATCGGCAATTTTTTTTCATTCATTTAATCATCCTTATTCACCTCCATTTCGCACCCCTGTATGCCCTGAGGCATTTACCCTCGCACTAAAAATAATGCCCAAAATACACTTCCCCTTCCCTCCAACCCCCCCCCCCCCCCCACCTAGCATACACGAGAACACGGCCTACTCTAACATGCCTTGATGCATCCCCTCTCTCCGTGCTTCAGGAGGAGCCCATTCAGTGACCCAATGAAAGTAGCCGCGTTGTTAGACGCTTATGTGCTGATATCGTTATCGAAATAGTTCGAAATTCAGTCCTAGGAAATATATTTCAAGGCACCTTTGACAATCAGCGGCCAGCGGGTGCCAGGATAATCCTCCAAGCATTTCATAAAAACAAGGCGCTGCCTACTTCCTATTCACATTTTAGCACAATTATTTCATGACATACGGGGTGCAGAGTCTTGGCCAGTGGCTCATTCTTTCAGCAAGAAGGGCCACCAAACATAACTTACAGTTAAGAAAATGTGTGCTGCCTTCGATGGAAATTCCTCGTTGTGACTTAGAAGGGTGGTAGGTAGTGTATAAATAATACAAATATTCAAGTCTCAGGTTCACATTCAAAAGAGTTCGAACTTCTGTCAGAAAGACACAGGTATAGGTATACGTAAATTTCAGTTAACGTTGAGCCGATCTTTTGGAAAGTATGTAATAATGTAACTGTTTTTTTGGAGCGATAGCAGGCAGCCCGTCGTCTGAAAGTGAAACTCTTCCACGTTTGTTGGGATCAGCAATTATTACATGAAAATGAATTCGCGTAGAAACATTACAAGTAGACCAGAGATCCACAGGCAATTTCGTAGCAAAGTTAACCGAGAGACATGATTTATCTTGCTTTCACTTGAGTATATATTCAGGGCACATGTAGGTGGTATAATACCGCGCTACGTCGACGCAATGCGATGCAGCCTGCCAACGGCGATTCCACAGGAGCCCACGTTGCGCATGCGCGAAGCACCTGTTGCATCCGCGATTGGTGCAACTGGACGTGCAGGTTGAGCTAGCAGAAAGGAGATAGCGTTCTGTGCCAATTCGCTCAGAAAACGTTTGGTGACGTTCAGTCAATAAAAGCAGCTATTAAACGACGCCGATCACGCTAAATGTCTTATTTATTACTAATGAAACTACACAAGCGTTCAAATAGCCGTGGCCATATTATGGCTTTACAATTGTAGCGTTCGTTTCCATTTTTCTCAATTACTCCATATAAGATCAGAAAGCTTGTTATCAAAGATAATGTGCATGAATATTTCTTTTTTTAGAATTCATTGTTTTAGACGTAGCTCTCCTTGTTCAAATTTCCCATGTGACATAGGAGAAGGTAT
The DNA here is from genome assembly GCF_038994185.2 of Dermacentor albipictus. Lineage (NCBI taxonomy): Eukaryota > Metazoa > Arthropoda > Arachnida > Ixodida > Ixodidae > Dermacentor > Dermacentor albipictus. The sequence goes on from NC_091822.1 coordinate 129,592,297, forward strand.
CGTTGGAGCATATCGGAACAAATTTTTTTGTGTTTAAAGCGCGCCGCTTCCTTGGTAATACAGTGCAAAGGAGCATGGGCTGGTTCTGATTTATGGGCTGTACAAGTTCCTGATCAGAATTACTTACCGCAATAGAACAGAAAAAGCAAAAACCTTATAACAATAGCGTCCAAGTACGTGCGTCATCACAGGTGTCGGCCGAATGGCCGGCTATACTTAAGGTGGTCAACATGAAAACAAAAGCGGCGGTTTCCACGTCATTTTTATTTAAGTGACTTCTTTTCCAAAGCTACAGTTTAGAATCACAATGGTCATTGTTATATTGAGCCTGATAACCATGTAGCCTTAATACTTGCAGTCACCAAAGGCAACATAACCTCCGATGTCCCACATTTGTTCTTTATTCGAAAGCAGAAAGATTCTCTTGAAGGACTTCATGAAGTGCCGCAGTAAAAATGAAATGAATTGGTGCATGCAATGCTAGCGCCAGAAGCTTCCCAAGAAGTTTGGCGTCGAAACAATCTCCTTATAAATAACTGAGATGAATTCCAAAGCTAAAGCTAGATAATTTGGAGGCAGAATTTATTCTATGGTCAGTAAAAAGTTATTCTTGAAACCATGATGATTGAAGCTCAATATCGATCGTAGGGTAGACTTGTTACAATGTTTTCGTTGTCCTAGTAGATGTACAAAATATAATTACGATAATACCTAAATTATATAAACGCAGACAGCAGACTGCCTTTAGAGATTGATATATTCATCAATGAATGACATGCATCGGATGATCTTCGTTGTAGAGGAGTCTTCAGAATGTGTCCTAGTTCTAGATCAGGCCCAGCTAGATTTCAGTAGAGATGGCTGCAACAATGCTGGAAGTTAAGGGGGGATGGTAGGGTAAATATATCACGTTTGTTTACGCGTTCTGTAGTAGAAGCTATTGAATAAAATATGAGAATTTGTATTCTGCAGGGGGACGCATTTTAGCCTAGTGTACACGGGTTTTTTGCCAGGAAATTCTGAAAAATTTCCGCAAATAGGTTTTAAATTTCGGCTAGAGCTTTATTTATCGATGTACTTCTTGAGTAATAAATAACAGGATAACTGCCAAAATTGGTAATTGTATTTCATATATGACTGTCTTAAAAGCTAACCTACAAAATTCTTGATTTTTTTCTTTACTGGTTATGTGTAATTAAATATGAACTAGAAGATTTCATTTTTTTCAGTTGTTTTTATTTAAATAACGTTACAATATTAGAGCTTCAAGTTGTTGCCGAGACAATGCACTATGAGTTTCTAAAGTTTCACGGTGGTCGCATGATTACTTTTCCGGAAAAGATGCATGAAATAAAAAAAAATTCCGCCCATTCCAAACGCGAAGCTTTGTTAGTTACACCGAGCGTGACACCATGCAAGTCAAACTTCGCAAGCGGTCCATATTGTACATAGCTTGTTTCACCATTCACCTCCTTTCGCTTTAGCGTGCTTCGCGCGGTGAGCACGCTTTAGGTGTGCTTTTTCTTGCGTTTCTGCCAGTCTTGCTTGGGCATGGCGTTTCTGAGTGTGTTTTGTTGCACTTTTTCTCGTGTGCAAGTTCTTCCACCCCTTTTTTGCGTGCGAGTACTGAGAGCAAGGTTTGGAGTTAAATAAAAACCAAGTCATTGTTTTTTTATTCATTTTGTGTGTAATGTTGTACTTGCTTGAGCTTGTTTTATCACTTCTACCACTTGATCTTCCGTTGTCGCCTCTTGTGTCCGCATTACTCGGTGTGCCTCCTCGACTTGCAGTGCTCCATCTGGGGACGTTTAATATAGCATTGCTTGCGCTTGAGTTGACGGCAGATGACGGCGTTTACATTTGTAAATCTCAGCCTTGTGATCACTGTGATATAATGTCAACGGCATGCGTATTGGATGTAAATCACGCATATCAGGGTTTTCTACGTTAGGCTGCGACGTAGAGACATTACTGAAGGTATGCCCGAAGTAAGCCGTTGTCACTTACGTTCGATGTCCTGAGTTTGCCCGGTGGCGTGGTTAGTAGCACCCGCCTGCAATTGCCGCTAGCGATTCTTCAAAATTAAGCTGCTTCCCAATTAAATTTGTCTGTCACGCAATACAAAGAATTGCTCATACCACCTTAAGCCATGGCTTGCACCGCCCTAAACACGGCTTCCCCATTACGACGACAGAAGAGAAGTGAAATGCTACGATGGAATGAAGAGCAGCAACGTGTCCAGCTGTGGAAGAAGGCGACGACCAAGATAAATATACCTGGTAGCGAAGCTTCCTTAGAGGCCCATACGTTCAAAACATGTCCGTTCATCGGCGGTTCATGGGGCTTAGCACCATATGTACGAGGAGGGATCACTTCCGGCGGTAGAAAAAAACAATGTCACGCCATATCCGCTAAAAACGGAAGTGACGTCATCATGTTGTCAAAGGTGCGAAATTTGTTCTGGTGGTCTGCCATTAGAACTCTATATTTAAATGCCCCGCCATTCGATTTGATGGGCGTTTCGAGCTTTCAGCGGGGAAAGCGATGCAAAAAAACGCCAGCTGTACGATCAGTCACACGAAAACGGCTAAAGTATGCAATTATCTGGTGGTCGTAGCTCACTACTTTTGACTGAACTGGTTGAGAAACAATGAAGCTACCTTGCAGACCTTGCAATGCAGCGGCCTAACTTGCCGCTGCATTGCAAGGCCTGTGGAAATGAGGATGAACGGGTATGTGAAGCAAGGCTTCATGATACGACAATCATGTATAAATGTAAAGATTCTGTTGCGCGTGAGTTGTTGGAGGCCAACGAGATTAGGAAAAGAGGGGATAACTGTGTCAGTACCCGGTCTTTGAACATATACACGAATGAATGCATGTTTTTAGATAAGTTCTATATTTAGATTAAGCGTGATTCCCTATATCTTCAGTGTTCTCGCACGTGCGCATTCACATATTCAGTGTCCCTCTTTTTTCATTCTCCTCTCCTCACGGCTAGAAAATCAGCCACTTGTCATTTCAATAAAGAGTTGCAAGTAGCGCCTTGTCCTGTCTGTTTTTCTTCTTGTGTGCTGTCACTTTTTGGCGCTTAATCTATTGAAACCCCCTCTTACGATGGGCGCCGAAAAAAATGTATTTATTGATAATAATAAAATAAAATAGTACTCTCTTTTATTTACTCCTCAGGCATATATAATATTGACAAGGAATTTTATTTTCGTTGAATGGATCTAAGTGAGTCTCGCTTTAATTAGGAAGACGCTTTCTTTCTTTCTCAATGTTTGCTCGCTCCGAACATAGTCGCGCTTCAATCGCTGCTTCCATAACCACCCTTTCTGAGGTCGGTGACAATTGGTACTGAACCACTTTTGACCAAAAGCTTCGCGTCCTATTTAGATCGAGAAGACTTCAAACGTGAAAGCCAGGTAACGTGTGCCCTCAACCCCGACCAACAGAACCGAGATGCTGGTGGTACGGCGAAGAACACCCTTCGCCACCCAACGGAGAAAAGCTAACCTGCTCTCCCTCCTGCGTATTATGCGGTGGAGGCCACCCGACCGGCAGCAGGAGTTGCAAATATCGGTTTATCCGAAAAAAGCAGCCCGCCAAGCCAGCCAACGCTAACACCGCGCCATCGCCATGTGGAGGAGACGAAAACGGCAAGAAGGCGTCGACGAGAGCGTCCAGACCACAGGAGCGGGGTCAGGTGAGCAGCCAGAGCAGAACGGAGTCCTTTCCACCTCTTCGCGGCCGGAGCCAGAGCGTGAGGCACCAGTTGGCATTCCAACCACCTGGAGACCGCTCGAGCTCCAAGAGCCCACAAGTCGCCTGGGAACAGCCAAGCCTCAGCCGAAGCCCCGGAATAAGCTGCCTCAAAACCCGCAGGTAAGGGAGCTTGCGGAGCAAATGAAACTACTCCAACAACAATTAGCTGCGGCTAATAACAAAATTCGACAATTATAAAAGGGACATACTCCTAGTAATGCTCCCAGCACAAAAAACGCGAGCGAGATCGTGGCTTGTGTTAAGCGTGGAGCGGATGCAGAAAACGACATGGAGGTAGATGGTGCGAGCCATACTACACGGCAGGCGGAAGGTCCCGCCGCAGTACCCGTGGAGAGCGTCGCCGCACCGGACCCCCGAATTTTAAAATTGAAATACATTATCGAGAGCATGGTTGCTGAGCAAGTTGCCCAAAACAAACAGCTGGTAGAGAGCGTTGCCGCTCTTAGCTCCGCCATGACTGCAGTTATGTCCCAAGTTGGATTAACCCCGGCACAACCCCAGTCCCGATTTCAACGTCACCTTCAGCATCAAGTGGTAACTCCGCCTGCACCAACTCCAGAACCAAGCATGCTACGCAATTCTGTGGCTCAACGCGCTTCCGGAGTGCTTACAAAAACACCTAGCACGGTTTCACCGTGGATCGAACCGCACAAACAGACCTGATGGCCAAAGCACCAATCGTAATCTGGCAGTGGAACTGCAGGGGCTTCCACCGTAAACGCAGGTCTCTGGAATACACGCTTCAAGATCACCAAACCAAACCTGACATAGTTGTCCTCCAGGAAACTGGGATAGCGGCAAAACTATCAGGTTTTGCGGCTTACAACGAAATTACCGCTGTAGGTATCTCTCCGGCCACGGCGATCCTGGTGCACAGAAATCTGACCGCCAACCAATTAAACCTAGAATTCACGGTGGTGTCGTCCACCTTCGTTCAAATCCTGCCAAAACGACGATCGGACCAAACGCTTGACATCCTGAATGTTTATAGCCCCCCTAGGGATAAAAGCCTAGCAGTAGCTACACCAATAGGCAAAGCATATAAAGCTGCAAAGCATGCACAACTCGTGCTGCTGGGAGATTTGAACGCGCACCATTGGGCCTGGGGCTATCAAAGATGTCAAAATAAGGGCACTAAACTCTGCGAGACTGCTCAAGACCTTGGTTTTACTCTTCTTGTTGACTCTGAAAGACCAACCCGCATAGCCAATAGCGTGATTCAAAACACCTCGCCTGATTTGACCTTCACCAGGAACATAGACAATACCATCTGGGAGGATACCGAACTGAACGTTGGTAGCGACCATTACATTCTCTCTATTACAGTACCTTGCTGAGGCTGCACGCGAAATAAGCTGAAAATGAAGCACACTAAATGGGACGCTTTCCGGTATGTTCGCAATGGACGCGAACCCGCAACCATTACAAACCTTGAAGAGTGGATATCCACTCTTCTCAAGGACGCAGCTAGCTCGACCATGGAGGTAGACCAGGAGGAGGACGGGCCGGCTCCTGATGCTAAATTGGTCCACCTGTCTTCTGCGCAGCAGAGCTTGCAGAAACGCTGGCTAATGCAGAAACACAACCGCGGCCTACGCAGACGCATCGCGCAACTCGAACGGGATATAGAGAAATACTCACGACAGCTGGCTCAGTCAGGAACACTGGCACCAGCTATGCGACCACCTTAACGGCCAGCTAGGGTGTAAAAACACCTGGTTCCTGCTTAAACATGTACTTGACCCCAGTCAGACTAAAACAGCATCACAAAAAAAAACCTTCAGAGGACACTCTTTCCCGAGAGATAATGGTGCCCTTTTTGAAGCTCTTAAATACCGCTACTTTAATACAAACACCATATTCCTCTACCCGTAGCTTATGTCGGAAAGGAAAACAGCGAACTAGACAGCGATATTATGGAATCTGAAGTACGCGCTGTCCTAAACAACCTCAAAACTACAGCGGCCGCTGGCCAGGACCGCATCACCAATAAAATGCTACGGAACCTAGACGATCAGTCGGTTACCGAAATCGCCAATCTTTTCACGTTTTAAAAATGAACGCCGTCAACTTATTGCATTTCTGGAAATGCAAGCCCATCTGATGGCACGCATCAAGTCGTTCATCGGTACCAAATATATCACTGTCTTGTCTGTAAAGTAATTATTTTAATGTTCAGAATTTCTTGTCTAAATACTACACTGAATCAGTTTGAAATGTATGACTTTGTTGGGAAACTAATCCAACCTAAAATTAGTTATAATATGTCATCTTGTATATTTAAAGAATTTCGAATATTATAGGGAAGCATGGGGGATTCTTTGTGTGATGGAATATTAATCGATGAGAATTTTCTTTCCACCCATATCCTCTTCCTGAGGCCGAAGTGTGCATTGATAAAAGTTGAATTTATCAGAAAAGCATGCAATGCGACTAAGCACATTTTTACAATTCTCTTAGAAAAATATTACAGCAGAACCCGTCTCACAATTCCTGTCAATCTTAAAGCGATTGGTATTTGAGAAATATAAATAGACACACAGCTTCCAAAAACACCTTTGTGTACAATCTGTACTGCTGTCAGTGAAGTAGTCGGACCAGGGTGGGTGGGAGTAGGGGATGGGAGGGAGTCGACGTTACGGGCATTCCGACCCACCCTGGCGGCACTTTCTCCGCAATTACTTTCACTCGCCGCATTTTCTGAGAGAAACAGGGCCTTGTGGTGATGGCATTCGTTATTTACATGAAGTAGAAATTACGACGATAGAACGACGACCATAGCATTGTCTTCGGTGACCATGGTACATGGGGCTACCGGAAGAAAGAGGTCGTGCCCCACGCATCAGCAACATGGATAGCCGATCTTACTGCTGCAGATATGCGCTACCGCTTTCAGACAACTAGATTTCAGCCATCCTGCTATAGTCAATATAAAGAGGCCTGGAGTACTATAAGGTAAAAGTAACACATTGTGATACTATTTCAGTCTCTTCACTTGAAACTTACCTAACAGACGACGCAAGCGTTGGTGGAATCCAGCAGCATTGTTCGAGCAGCTTAATAAAGTAGACACGTCCTTCTTTATATGACTCGTCTTTCATTCGGTTTTCAAACTAATAACATTGCCCAGCATCACAGGTTTTCCTCATCTCATCGACTGAGGAAAGGCGAAAGTGGGATCGAGCCTGTGTAGCGAAAGTAAGTCACCAGTAGAGGAGGAGATTTGCAGCGGGGTTTGCGGCGCTGCCGTCACGCAAGCGTTATGCAAAGAACGCAGAGGTGAGGCGAAGCGAGCTGACGTCTCAAATTGGTGAGTTTACCCGAATTTAGCTTGCGGCGGCTGCTTGCTGATCGCGGTGCCATGTAACTGGGGCACTGAAAATCCACCTAAGGTTAAGATATTCCCTAATGCGAAAATTCGTTGTAGCTCTGTAGGTGTTTTCATTCCACGATATATTGGCTGACGCGGACAATCTGTCTCCTGCGGAACATTGCAAATGGAGCGAAGTGTGGCTCGACTGCGTGGCTAATTGCGAGATCGCGAGAGGCTGCACGTTAGTGACACGTGAGCGCGATTCAGAGCAGCCTCCATACACCGACCTCAACTCATGCAGGGCGTTGTTTCCATATATGGCATCGCTGGACACGCTCGCCGCATCTCATTGGTGAGAAGACAATGAGTGCGATACTATGCGGACATCTAGCGCTCGTCGCTGCAGAGCCCGGCTAGCGCACCACTACTCTTTTGTGCTAACGATTCCGCCATACCCTCATCCTCCGCTTTCCCCCTCGCAGTCTCTTCGCTATCACCATCTTTCATCCTTCACTGCACTTGTGCAGTGCAGTACGACGCTGGCGCGAAGTGCAGGATCGGGCACCTAAGAGCTTCGTTCTAAAACGCCGCCTAAATCGTTCCTAAGTAACGGTGAATTCGCAGTATGACGTCGCGTATGAAGCCAAAAGGCTTGACGACGGGATAACTGCCATAAGGGCACGGAATGGCAGCAACGACTGGGCCAGATGTGTAAGTTTGGCGCACAGAGCCGCGAATGAAGTCGAACGTTGGCAACGATTTGCCACACTATTTGAACTATTATTCAAAAGCCTGTGTGCTATGGACTCGTTGCGGTGTGTCCGGTCGAGTGTCGTTCTAGTCAGCCAGGATAGATAACATAGAAATCAATAAAGTGACATAATTTATTGCTCAATGAAATCATGTGCCTCGACTTGCACACAGCATTAGAGAAACAATTCATCTGTCATAAAACAATGTCATTAAAACCCGAATCAGTATGTGTGGCTCTTCCTAGCACATCCATTGCATTGCATTGTCCGGACCATTGAGCAGAATAAAAAAGCTATTCACTTACTAATAATCGTCGATGGTTTCTTCATGACCTGATTCTTTAGAGGAACCGCAAAGCGAATTCGTTTTTGAAACAAATATGTATTAAATGAACAGCTGGCTACTGAAAGGAGAAATGCTTTTTAGAACCATTCAACAAAAAAGAGATTTGATTGCATTTCATAACAAACAGGACTGCTTAAATTTCAAGTTTCAGCAAAATATGCATTGATTGTGGGTCGCTAAGCACCTGCAAGAGGCTAGGCGTTGAGAAAACAGCTGAGAAAACTTACGAGGGGCGTTTCTTTTACTTTTGACGCTGCAAGATTAACTGATCTCTTTGCTATGCAAGTGTTCTTTTCGTCAAGAAGTACTGTATTTGGTATAATGAAGCAATTTTGGCATGACAGAGCCGAATGAAAGCAGAAAACTCCACTTTAAATTACTTTATTGCGCGGGGTCAGAGGCTAAATAAGTGCGCGGTGTTTAATTCAGGATATACTCTATTGACCACTTGGTTTTTAATTCAGAATTTCTTTTTCATTATTTGTGAGGAAATCAGTTCTCGCCACCTGCTCCGGGTAGTCATGGCAGCGATGTTCTATGCCTTTCGCAACGGAGAATGTTACTGTTCTTCCGGAAAAAAGGAAGTCTGTTTTCTTTATTTGACGTGGTGATTGTTTTTGGTTTTGTAACGTCCCTTGCGAGAAAGACAAAGTGGTCACCGGTAAAGAAAATTTGAGTAGTAGCGGAGGAGTACTGATGAAAAATATGTGCAAGTAAAAACCATAATTTTTCGCTCGACGTAATCACATACAATCAGTGTATACACGTTTCTTTCAGTTGTATAGTTTTCGCGGTTTTGTTGACGTCACTTGACAGACACCTGTAGTGAGTGTGAGGCAAGAAAAAAAAGTTTGTGAATTGTGGAGGACTCAATACAATAAAAACAAATTTAAATAGCTTTACATTATAGCGCCCCTCGCCAGGCGACAGCCATGAGAACCTGCCGCTTTCATTGAAACCGAAAATTGTGCCCTGTCTACTATACACCAAGCGAAACTCTTGTAAACAAAGCAGAAACAGGTGAGTAGGAAAACAGCACAGCCTTTTCCTAACAAATCTAAATCTTACCATGATGACATCCAAGCCTAGTGCAATGAGAGCGCTATAAACACACAGGGCGTAAACAAACAACGCCCCACCCGCGCTCGCGGGGCGAGTGTGCTGTGTGTTCCTTTCCTACGACCCTTTTTTGTGAAATGTTTTTGTAAAAATCTATTACCAACTAGACCACCTTTCCATCTTATTCCGACATATACGAACATCTTTCACATTACTCAGACTGCCCAAGCCCTGCAGCATGAATCTTTGCTAGTGCTGGATTAAAACTCGTGTGCGCTCGTTGGATAGGCCAGACCCAAGGAGGAGAACTCTCAGACGAAGTCTACCTAGCTTAAAGGGCGCCAGGTATTCGAAAAAGTAAGGTTGACACAAAAAATCAGACACTGATTTTTGTACCTAAAAAAAGAGAACCCACCACATTCTCTGACTGCAGGGTACTGCTTTCAGCGTTATTGGAATAATGAAAAAGAAGTGAAAACAAAAAACAGAAAGGCTAAGCTCAAGTTAATCACAAAACATACTCCAGAAACGCTTCTCACCCAAACAACCCTTACAATGATGGGCTTCGACTGTCTATAGAATGTCTGTAACTCCTTGTAGTCGACTTCGCCTTTATATAAATTCGTTCTTTTGAGTATACAAAATTTACAGACTGTCTTTTGACAAATGGTGATAAAGTTCTTATTTTTTGTCAAGTTCCATTCTATAGCCCGTATACACAAAAAGTCTATAAGTTGTTACCTCGTTTTTGTTTAGCTTTGCTCTGTAGTCTACCTATACGCAAACGTATATACAGTCTCTATTTATTCTTGTTCGTTCTTGGTCGACAGACTGTCCATAAGCCAGAGTCGATAAAGTGTTGATTATTTTCGTCTGGTCCCTGTTTAAAGATTTTCTATGGACAGTAGTTGATAAGGTACTTATTTGTTTTTGGGTACTCCCACTCTATAGTAAGTCTATAGAACAATATCCGTAAGATGTTTGCTTCATTTTGGCTATTTCTGCTCTATAGACTACTTATAGAGCTAAGCGGATACAGTCTCTATTTATTCTTATTCATTCTTTGTTTAAAGATGGTCTATAGACTAGGGTCAATAAGGTATTAATTGTTTTTGTCTACTCCCGATTTATAGATTGTCTATAGGTAACAAATGATAAGCTGGTTATTTCTCTTTGTCTATTCCCATCCTACGAACAAAAGTAGTGAAAGTGTCTCTTTCGTTTTATCTATGCAGTAGAGAGTTCGACAGAAGCCCGTCTGGTCGGGATGAGACATGTCAAAGAAAGGCGCACGCCGACCAAGTACAAATTGCTGAATTTAAACAGGTTTCTTAAATAAATACATCATTTACTAAAACAAGATTTACTTGTTGGGTATGCGTTTTATTTGCCTTATTTTGTCTATTTTCGGTCTATACGCCGAATGTATGCAACATTTTTTCGGTTGCCTATTTCTTTTGCCAATTGCGAGGTTATAGAATGTCTACGGAGAAAAGCAAAAACGAACGCCATTTCATCTTTGTCATTACATTACGCGGCCCCTATTTAATATTTAACCAAATAATTAGGTAGGATAGGGTCTGCTCGCAGAATATCATCCAGGATGCTACTGGTTTTCAACATTGGACCTCTGGGGTAGCCTAGTCGGGAATTCATTGCCGATGGTGATTTTTACTTGTCGACCGCACGAAGGTGGTATACACAGGGTGTTCCCGGTAACTTGAACCAAACTTCAAAGATATGCAAATGCAACATAGCAGGGCCGAACTAAGGTAATGTTATTTGCCGTCGCTTGGAGGTACTACGATTATTTGTTGCATTCGGCCCTAATTAAATAACTAGTTTAGATGATTTATTCAACTTCTTGATTATTATAAGCAGATGGAAAGTGTCAATGAGAAAATTGTAAAGCATCATGATAAACTCCCGATACAGCTTTCTCTTGCTCAATACGTGCTACATAAAAGCGTTTTTCCGACCGCGGAATAAGCCCGCGAACACACGCAAAATTGCCGCACCACTGGCTGCTCGAGACACATAGCGTGTGTTCGTGGGAATTTTTCACGCTTAGAAAAAAACTTTTTTGCAGCACGTATTGAGCAACAGAAAGCTATATCGGTAGTTACTCGTGTTGTCTGCAATTCCCTCATTGACACTTTTTATCTAATTATAATATCTGACAAGACAGCTTAATTAAGCTTTTTAATTGAGAATTCAGCTTAATTATCTCATTAGGAGGAATGCAAAAAGTAATCTAACGATCTCCATGGACGCCAGACAACATAACCTTGTTTAACTAGAGCTACGTAGTTGCTCAAGTTAACTGAAACACTCTGCCATACTTCTTTTGCATTTCAATTATTCTACACGGTTTCCTATATCAGACCCGATGAAAGTTATAGGGTGCGACGTCACCAAAGGTCATGTTAACATCAGCGAACAGCTCCTATACCGACTGTGGTGAGGCGTGATATGAACTGAAGAACAGGCGATACTATGCAATTGCTATTGCTTCAGGTTTACTTGCCGTCTATAGACTAGCAAGTGCAGGTACCTGCGGATAATACATAGGCACTTTAGCTATAAGCCATTAAGGTTGTATACTGCTGATACAGCACTAAAGCTTATCTGTATGTTTTAGTACACACATCGTCTATACATCTGCGTTTATTGACCACATTGTATTACACACGTAATCGCTCTCGCGAATTCCAATAAAGTCTCAAGAGTTGTAATAGTCTTGACTTTTACGGCAGTAGAATGAAGAAAGCAAAACGCTGATCTAATCGTGATAATAGATGCTATGAATGGGAACATTAGCGACAAGCGGATTCCAAACAGACATTAAGATGAGACTCGCAATGTTTGTTGCTGACAACCCAGCATTTGTGAGTGTGCAATGAATTGATGTCACGCATGCAGTGTGCGCCCTATGTGTCGTGTGATTCTCAGATACGTTTAACGTTGTCCTTGCATTTTGGTTCCATCATAACATCGGGTGGTTTATTGTAGACTGAGTGAGGGAAAAAAAGCATCTTTAATGAAGATAATGATGGCTTGATTCCCTCTTCCCGAGAATCGATCGGCCGTCTTGGCTGCGACCACTTTCAACCAGCCTGAAAAGATAGGATAGGCGGGAGCCACGCCGCACCGGCTCCCACTCCTCTTGGGGTGGAGGAGGGGGTGAAGGAGGCAGTCTGGAGTTTTTTGCAATCTATGACAATGTACCGGAGTGTACCTAGTTGTTCGCAGTACTTGCATTGTTCGTAATAATGACTAGGGAACATTAAATGTGTGTGCAGCGATTTCGCTGCACACACATTTCACATCGGCTCTGAGTTGCTCAAATATGGTGTTCATGTGGGTCATGGAATCTTTGAGTCCTTCCATATCGGTAGATGACTTCTTGTCATCATTTGCTATACCTTTGATGTCTGCTCTGATGATTTTAGTGATCTGTTCAAGGCGCAAAGTAACATCAACTAGAGCCTTTGCCAGTTCTTTTACAGTCGACGATTGTTTGTCAGCAAGCGTCTGTCCAATGTTTTTTAAAGGATTATCACCCATATTTAACAATAAAAAGCAGAAACAGAGTAATCCAGGAGCCTAAGAATAATATCAAGCAGAAAAAAAAACAGCTGTAGAACATACTTGCAGAAAGCAGTAGAAAATGCTTAGTTTCGAACTGTTGCTTGCAGCTGCCTGGATCGCTCTGAATTGTGGCCGATGAAGGTCGGGCACGTCCTTTTAAGCGGTAGCCAGTTGCGCAGAAAGCGCTGAAGTCTGGATATGCGCATGAGATGCCACTGCCACACCAAGTCACTGAATCTTCCGTATCAGGTTGCTGAATTGTAGCGGAGTGCGCAGGTTGTTGAAGGGACCAGTCGCTTGTGCGGCTATCGATTGCAAGCGTGGTGCAGCAGTCAGGTCGGGTGCCGGATCCTGCAGAAAGCAGTAGAAAAGGCTTAGTTTCGAGCTGTTGCTTGCAACTGCCTGGATCGCTCTGAATTGTTCTCAAAGACGAGAGGAGGGGGAGGGTGGCCCTGGCCTTGGCCTTGTGCACAGCATTTCTTTATTCTCCATTCGACACGCTAACACACATTCCCTCGTTGCAGCACCCACCCGCCTTACAGCCCCTATCCTTTAGACGAACCCCACCTATATATACTGCGGCGAGGAAAGCATGCGTCGCCTTGAAGAAGACAAGTCCACTTGTCTAAACGTTGGCTGCTGCTTTCACCTTGCTCTCGTTTTGCTCATCGTCTTGAATTTTAATCTCCCGCATTCCCTGTGTTTTCCTTGGCTTAACTATCATAAGTTGCATGGGTGACACTACGCCTCCGTTAGAGAAACTCATATACAGACGTTAGATTCAGCTTCCCAAACTTAGAGCATATCCATTTCGTGATGTTCGGAATACTTAGGATAAATAAAACTTTGAATGCTTCGCGTAAATACAAAGTTTACATGACTGAAACTCACTATTAATTATTTTTGTCTTATTGGCAGGACCACAGAACACCTGCACGAACATTAGGGTACATTGATTTGTGCAATTTAAAAATTATTTTGTGCCAGCCTCAAATTACTGCTATACATAGCTCTGACAGTCAGATATGGCAGAATCACGGTGAATGGCTTGAAGAAATCCTCTCTTTAAGTTGAGGGGACGTCTAGCTAATGTTGAGCGTCTGTGCTTCCGAAATGAGCTATCGACGCAAGCTGATACCAGACTCAAACCCGTGTAGCTGATTTTAAGGTGAAGTAACTAAGTCTTGTTGCAACAGCCGTAACTGCACGTCTCTCGTGGAGCAAACCCAATAGCACGTCAGGCGGACGTATCGCGCGGTATCATCCTATTTTATCCTCGTCCCCCTAGTATAACCCTACCATCACTGTGACTATAATTAACTGCTGAAAATAAATGGCTGGGGGCGTTTTCTTCTGTCGAGGCCAAGGCATGCGTCTGGTACATATGTGATGCCTACTTCATATGCGAAATAGGGTAAGAAATTATTCAACTCCAAATGACCAGAGCCTCCGTTTAGGCATCGAACCAGCGACTCAGTGCTTTGCCATGTGCATCTAAGCTCTGCTTTTTCAGAAACCTATCAAATGGTAGACTTTTCTGCACCCCCACTTCTCTACACGATGTTTCCCAGAGCGAAAGAGCCGTTTCAAGAAAGACTCTTCTTTATAATTTTAATACCCGCCAATCTTGCATTTCCCATGCTAATTTCCTGCACAACTTTCACCACCCTCATCGAAACGATTCCAATATTTCAACATGTACCACTATTATATTATCGTTATTATTATTCCGCAAATCATTCCAATGAGCAGGTGGTCCTGTCATAGCAGGACACGGGTGCTGAACTGAAAAGAATGCATCCGCCCAAAAAATTTCGACAAAGCTCACAGTGGCCGAGCATACCTCGGATATGCGCAGCTGCTTGCGACGTGTTTGGTGTCTTTAGAGAATAGCACGCCTTGGGCAAAGCAGAAAAAAAAAGCCTTAAAAAAAGCGAGAGACAACCACCGCATTCATATAGGTGCGCAACATCTGGTTTTCTGGCACCAAGTGCTTCGTCCGTTTTAAAATTTAGCCGTAGAGGTGTTCAACGTATGACGTCTTTTCTCCGAAAAGGCATTGTAGACGCCAGAAACACTGCATGAATGCCGAGTGATACGAGCTTGATTGTAGGGAGCTTTAAAATGGCGCACCCAAGCGACTTAGCAGACCTAAAGTTCTGCGCCCTGTTTCCCCACCTTTCACCTATTTTTCACTTCTTTGCATACCATTTTTCGTTCTGTTGTACATCCAGTGGTTTGCGTACGCTTACTTTTTGTGCTCAAAACCTAAAACGCTTTATTGATGCGCTCACCGAAGTTCCAGAGGGTGAGAGAGAAGCGTAATCAAGGGCAGTTTAATGTTGCGCTGTTTGTGAATCAACAAATTGGAATTTCACAAAATTTCCTTGTTTAAAAAGGGAAATCCCGCAAAGCTGTGCAAACAATAATTAAAATGTCGAAAATAGGGGCTCATGCTTTTTAAATAATGAAGATATTAATTGGGCAGCGTGGGCAGAAAAGGAAACCATGCATGAAAAGAAACTTCCGTTTATTTGGAAATACAGGCTGTCACAATGTGCACACGATAATCAAGATGAGCAAAAGTGTAACAGTGACTGGTCAAGTGATTATTGAATACAATGAGGCTACATGGCACAATTCTGAAGAAAGACACGTCATTAGACGCACAGAAGATGCACGTCAATATGAAATAAGCAGAAAAAAGTGGTCACGCCATCGGGCTTTTATTATTCGCGCTAGCGGGCACATCATACACTGACGCGAATTACTCTATAGATGTGCAGGCTCGTAGGCTCTATACTTTTGTTTATCATCGCTTCAGCACCGACGAATGTTCCCTATCCTGGTAATGCACACTAAGAGACAGCAAGAGAATTGTCAGCGAGAGTTCCATTTTCAGTGATTGTGCAGAGTGTGGTCCTATTTCACAGGATCCATCCGTAATTGTATGTGCACTTCACTCAAACTCGCATGTAACTAGTCGCCAACCAGCTGTGTTGCACTCTTTAACCTAATCGCACTGCCGACTTCGACACAGATTTATACACCAAAACTGAAGCAGGAATACCATAGTATGCTTCAGAAGAACCTTACTTAGGCCTGGTTTGTGCTTACTACATATCATATTGACAGATAATAAAGGTGGGGATGGCTGAAGAGAATATAGAACGATGGAACGGGCGATAACTATCAACTGATTTATTCAAGGCAACACGTGGCAATATATAGACAAATATAAAATCTGTAGTACGTAACACGAAGACCACTCATCAGCCTAGTGGGGCAACAAGGTATAAAATATTGAAACAGCCTAATGTAAATATCACTTACACATGCTTCTCCTTTCTTATATGACATTCCTCCATCAGTTCGCCTGAAGATCACATTCTTTTGCATTGTGTGATTTGCGTATAACTGTGATCAGTAAAAGAAAATTATATCTCTGTCCCCTCTCTTTCTTGCCCTTCTTGTTTGCTTGCACGTGATAGCGGCTGAATATTCACACCTGTTAAACAAGGACATGTGCTGGTTTCACTTAGGGCAACGTGTCCTCTTAAAGGGCCCAGACTAGTGAAAGCTAGAAGGTTCTATCGGAATATTTTCATTCTGTCAGAGTTAAAGTTCATAAACGAAAGAAATCTGAGCGTGCATTTGAATACACTCGTAAGAACAACATCCAAGTAATCCATCCGGCGACAATTGTGCGGCTTTTAAAATATACCCTAAAATGACAGCGACCGTATGGTGTTTTTGCAACGAGTTCTTTTCATTGCTTTTGGTTATCCGATACCACTATGTCTATAATTCAAAGCCGCCAAGCGATAAGGGCTACCGTAGAAAACAGATCGCAGAGCGGGCATGACGTGCGATACTAAGCGACGAGAAAATAGGTCAAGGATTATAGTGGAGCGCACTGCTGGAGAGCAGGTGGCGGACATTACAGATTGCGACAGCGTAAGAAAACAGTGCCGCACGAGTAGTTGGAAATCACTAGGCGCGTGTAGCGAATTTAGCCTACCTGGCTGCTTTGTGCCATGCACACGCGAATAACGTCGTTGTTCTTCCTTTCTGGATATCGAGATGCTTTACCGCTCTTATAGTGGTTCCGGGGAAAGGAGATTAGGATCGAGTGCACTTGATATAATTATAGGGGCTTAATGTTTGCACATAGACTGGGCATAAAAGCAACACTGTTCGTTTATACTGAATGAGCAATAATGTTAGCAGATATCGAGCATCTTCTCTGTGACACTTGAGTTGGTATTTCCCCATATTAAATGATTTTCCTTGTTTCTATTGAGGTTTGATTATATATGACTGACAGGGCATATAGGCAAATTTGCGGACTTGAATAAAGTGATACGTGCCGCCCATATTAGATTTCTTCTACTTTCGCCTTACACCTGATAGTTGTCGCCTCAGTACTCTGTAGCCCGTCGCGACATTTACCTGTATGAAATCATGTTGATAATTTTGCTTTCAATGCCTCTTTAGGTGCTGAACACATTAGATAGGTGATGCCCTGAACAAATCAATAACTAAGAGCCATTAACACTGAAACTGTGCCTGTTACGAACATTAAGCTTTGCCGTATACTTCGGATAGTCACGAAGACCCTTTCAGGCTGTCCCTCTGCACAGCCAGTGCTCAGGAAATTCACCCTTTAGCGGCTTGCACTGCTCGTGTTGTCATTGCCATAGAATTGATAAGCCTTTCCTCATGCTCTCATGACGTTATCCTCAGGTTGGATTTTCCCACACGCCACAATGCCGTTACCCATAGGACACGGGTCGACAAAGAAGTCGCGCCGCTGTCAGATTTGCCGCTCACCGACATTTGTGCGCTTTCGAGGAAACTCCCATGTACCTCCGAGCGCCTCAACAGTCGTTTCCATGTACTGTAGCGGAATCTCAGACTCTGTTGCGCTGCTGTCTCCGTTTGTCCGCTTCCTCACTCAGAAAGGTCTGCTGCTGCCTTTTGCGACAGTGGACACCAGGTATTTCTACAGCAGCATTTTCGTTTGCAACCCGTTACCGTACCCTGTGTTGCTGCTACGAAGGGAATGTTTTGACAATGTAGGAAGGATCGAGGACTTGCAAGTTATTGGCGTTACCAATGACAATTACTGTGATTGTTACAATGCTCTCAGTGCTTTTTCTACGCATGACTTAGGGCCCAGTGACGTGTTCGGTTCTTCTAATGCCAACGACCTTACATCGATCCAGCAGTTTCAGCTTTTGTGCCTGTTAGAAGAATTTCGTTCTTCTTTCGACGTAGGGTAATGTTCTCTGTACTGGACATCAAGTGCTACATATCGCATCGACACTGGCTTGCAACCGCCATTGTGGCAACGTGCGTATCGTGTATCCTGCAGAACGCCATGTAATCAAGGAGCAAGTCGTCTATATGCTTTGCCTCGAGGTTATTGAGCTTCTAACAGTCCATGGGCATCCCTTGTCGTCCTTGTTACTAAGAAAGATGGTTCTGTGTGGAGTACCACCACCTCAACAAGATCACTAGTCAGGACATCTAACCTTTCACACAACGGGATTGACAATCTACAATCTACAATCTACAAGGCAAAGAGTTCTTTTCGTATCAAGTTTTGCGCTCAGGTTATGGGCAAGTACCCATTGCAGACGCCGATCGGCCGAAGGCGCATTTTGTCACGCCCGACGGCTTAGACGAAGTTGACGAAGTGCTTTTTGGACTTTTTAATGCGCCTACTTTTGGGTGCATGAAACATGGCACACGGGATTGTGTTATTTTGACGAAGTTGTAGTTTTTGCTTCTGACTTCTCGAAGCACCTTGAACTGCTCCAGTGTGTTTTGACGTCTTTAACAAATGCTGACCCACTACTAAACCTAACAAGTGCCCATTTTGCAGCTCGGCAGCTGACAATTATAGGTCACGGCGCATCCATGGATGGAATTCTCCCCGATCCAGCCAAACTTTTGGCCATTGCCGAATTCCTTAAGCCAACTTCCGTCAATCAATTGCGCGGCATCATAAGTCTATGCTCTTCAGACACTTCATTCGCAATTTCGGCGCCAGCATACCGCCCCTACGATGCTACTTAGAAGCAACGGACTCCTCACTACGTGGTCGTCCGAGTACGACGGGGCCTTCGGGAAGCTCCGTCGTTTACTAACGTCTCCGCCAATTTGGCGCAGTTATGAGCCGACTGTCCCTACCGAGGTGTACACACATGCCAGCGGTGATTGCCTCGCTGCTGTTCTTGCGCAGCGCCAACAAGTGTTGCCTGAACTTGTCGTGCCTTATGCAATTCATACGCTTACGACGACAAATTAAACTATGATAAAAAAGAAGGCCTAGCCATCATCTGGGCTCTTACTAAGTTCTGGCCTCATTTCTAAGAGTGTCCATTTTATATAATCACGGACCACAATGCACAATGTTGGCTGTTGTCCTTGAAAGATCCCTCAGGCGGTTTTGCCTGTTTGGCACTTAACCTGCAGGACTACGATATCCGCGTGCTGTACCGCAGCGGATGCCCGCATTCTGACGCCGACGCTCTCTCGGGCTCTCCCTTAACTGACGACAATGCCTACTGCTCACTCTACCAATTTGCCGTTTCTACGCTCGACCTTAGCACCATTGATTCTTAGCAGCGTACGGAACATTGCACTGCTTCCCTTTTAGACTTGCTATCAACACAACGAACCACTCGCACGCTGCATCGTCAAGCTCACCCTTTCGCCAATCGTAACACCCTGCTTCACGAACGCAATTATAACCCTGCTAGGTGCCAGTGGTTGTATGCAATCCCTCGCAGTCCGCGTTACTAAATGTGCGCTGCTTTCCACACGTATCCACAGTGTGGCCATTTCTGAGTTTTCAAAGCCTACAAGCGCCTTCGGCAGTGGTAGTACGGGCGAGGAATATACGGCTACGTTCAGAAGTCAATTCGCTCTTGCCCCAATTGTCAGCGTTGGAAATCATCATCCTCCCTCTCGCCAGCCATTATGCAACCTTTGATTGGCCCCACCCGGCCCTGTGTGTGCGTCGGTATCTCTTTATATGGGCCCCTTTTCTTGACATCGGCTGGAAAGCGCCAGGCCATTCTGGCGGTCTCACCTCACGCTATACGCCGTCACTGCAGCTCTCCCTGCAACTACAGTGCGCGATGTTGCCTCCTTCCTCTTTCATCGATTCATCCTGCGCCATGGGCCCCCGGAGGAACTGCTCAGTGATGGCGGACGTGAATTCCTGTACGAAGTAGTTGTAGTCATTCTTAAATAGTGCCACGTTGTTCAGCGTACAACTACGGCTTGCCATCCTCAACCCAATGGTCTTACAGAATGCTTCAACCGCATCCTCGGTGACATGTTTGCCGTGTACGTCGCCTCCGACAGCAGAAATTGGGACATCACTCCCATTGAGACCTGAATATCCTCTAGACATCCCGATTAGATCCGAACGTCCAAGTCCTGGGCAGGACGTCCAGTGGGTAACATATGGACATTAATTTCAGGATGTTCTATTTAAGACATCCTTCAGACATCCACACGTTTGAACTTCTGGGATCTAAACAAAATCACAAAACTTTCCTCATATGGATGTCTGAAGGATATTTTCAACGAGATTACCCATACCGGCCATATATGTGGACCAACACACGCAATCTAACACGCACTGCGTGATCATATCGCGGAATGTTAAATCTCTTCCATGGCTGCCTTCAGCGCACGCTCTTCCGAAAAGGCATGTCAGTCAGCAATGTGAAACTGCTGCACTCAGAATCAAACTTCCAATGAAGAGGATAAATGGAGAAGTTGCAATGAACAGCCCACACTGCACAAGCATATCAGGAGGAAACATCACAAAGCGATAAGTAGAGGGCCGGAACAACTGCGCATTACCACCTACCGCAAGGCGTAACCGAATCAATCGTGCCCTGCAAGTCCTACGCTCCTACGCCCTCCAAATTTGTCGAGAAAGCCGAGTACGGCAACTTCTGCAACGGCTAGAAACCTTGTCGTATAACAGAACAGTGGCTGCCTTGAGCCAGTTGAATCGCCACCGTCTGTTACGTGCATGAGCACGGTTTGCGCTGATTTGCGCGTACTCGGTCACATGACTGAACACCAGCGTTGTAACAGAACCCTTCGCCCTTCTCTGTAAGCTCGGAATGCCTGAAGGTTGCTGGGGTGGTGCGCTTCGTGCTGTGACGCGACAGTGCTGTTCAGTGCTCAGTTATCGCGCTTTCTCTGAACGTGGCGGTTGCATGATGTGCTCGAGTTCCAGGCTGAACGTTCGTCAGTTGCAGCTGAACGTTTTCGTCGTGCTATTGTGAACTGCATTTCTGCGGCGGCTGTACGTCTTACGCCTATCAAGGGGTAAGTGACAGTTCATGTAGTGAGTGTTTTTGTGTTAACAGCCCTGCAATCCTTTCTACTAAATTGTTGTGCATGCACGTAATCGAATGAATGTCATTGTACATGCCCATGGTTAGCGGCGACGGTAACATCTGTCGGCGATTGACCATTCCTAGTGCTACGTTTGGTCGCATCGTTCTGGTTTTCTGCCAACATCCGAAGTCATCCTCTTCTATATTTCTGCGCAGCGCTGAGATGTGCCGAATACAAATTCCTAATTCAAAACTTTAGAACCGCTAGCTACTTCCATGTAGCCCACAGGATGTGTCCGCGAGAGTTATCGTTATGTCTTTCCTGAACAGCGGCGAATAATAAGAAAATTAATATTAATAATAATAACTTCGCGACTCACACTGTGCGGAATAGCCATGCTTGGTTATCGTTTGCGTTTTCTTTGCACGCGCGATTTCGAAACAATCAATCGTATGTCTGCGGAAGGTAGAAAAAGCTGAAATTTTTACGCGTTTGTATCACGGTCGGGGCGCTTACTGCACGTTATGGCCGGCGATGCTGCTGGGTATTAATACGCCTGTTTTAGGGCTGGTATATTGCTCTTACTAACAGTCTCATGCACTTTTCTTGGAATAACGAAACTTTAGGACAACACGTTTGACTTCTGCTTACTTACACGAGATAGGATGCTATTATGGTGGTGACATTAGGACAAGTTTACTCCTCGGCTATCTGCGACGAACGAAATGTCTGCGCGAGTTTAATTGCTCGTTCGTAGGTGGTCATATCTTTTAGTACATAGCAGCGAAACCTTTCCTCAGGTGACTGATTCATTCGCGTGCTCTTAGTGATCACCTCGTCGCTTAAACTTCAGTACTTGTGATGTTGGTGATTTGTTTGCGTAACAGCCACTGCCAACGTAATCATCAAACTGCGTACATTCGGAATAATAGAACGTTCATTGGCGTTTGTATCGCGATCGGAGAATTTCCTACCCATCATGGTGGTCGCGCTGCTGGATTAAACCACGCGTGTATTTAAGGCTGGTATTGTTTCTGGCTAGGAGTGTCGTGCACGTTGTTGTAATAACGAAACATCTACGCGACTTGCTAGACTTCTGCTTATTTACACGTTAACCCCCCTCCCTTCCCGCATGCATGCTAGTATTATTTATTTATTTATTTATTATTTAGTATGGTATTAACTTCAACTTCACGTCTCCGCTCTGTGTCCATAAAGCGTGCACGCTGATAAGCCCGTTCGCGAGTGGTCGAATTTTTGTGGTAATTATGAGAGTTTGTGAGAGCAGACTGTATGACGCGCTCGTAGTGAGTAACCGTGTCCCTCAATCTTCGTCTGCTGTTGGTGTTTTGCTTGCTTAACGATCATGCCAGCAATCGTAAATACTGCGTAAAGACGAATTCATTTTTTTCTTTACTTACTTATTTGGTTAGACTTCACCTTATTTACATGTGAACCGGTTGCATGCTAGTATGGTGTTAAGGTCAACTTCACGTCTCAGCTCTGTATCGACGAAGCGTGCACTCTGATCAGCCCGTTCGCAAGTGGTCGCATTTTTTTTTATAATTATGAGAGTTTGTAAGGCTCTATCACGCGCTCGTAGTGAGTAACCATGTTGTTCGAGCTTTGTCTGCCATTGCTGCTTTGCTTGCTTAACGATCGCGGCAGCAATCCCAAATACTGCGTAAAGACGGATTACCTTATTTTCTTTTGCTTATTTATTTCGTTAGACTCCAGCTCATTTACATGCCAACCGGTTGCATGCTAGTATGGTGTTAACTTCAACTTCACGTCTCAGCTCTGTATCGCCGAAACGTGCGCGCTGATGAGCCCGTTCGCAAGTGGTCGCATTTGTTGATAATTATGAGAATTTGTGAGAGTGGACTCTATCACGCGTTCGTAGGGAGTAACCGTGTCCGTCAAGCTTCTTCTGCCATTGGTGTTTTGCTTGCTTAATGATGGCGGCAGCAATCGTAAATACTGCGTAAAGGTGGATTAACTTAATTTCCTTTACTTATTTATTTCGTTAGACTTCAGCTCATTTACATGTCAGCCGGTTGCATGCTAGTATGGTGTTAAGGTCAACTCCACGTCTCTGCTCTGTAACGACGAAACGTGAGCGCGGATTAGCTCGTTCGCACGTGGTCGATTTTTTTTTTATTATGACAGTTTGTAAGAGTTCGGGTGCTCTATCACGCACTCGTAGTGAGTAACCATGTCGCTCGAGCATTGTCTGCCATTGCTGTTTATATTTAAACATCCTTATTTCTGCGTTTAATAGGCGAAGCCTTCCGGCAGAAAAGGGGCGCTCTATGATGGAGGGGGACTGATGCTCTTTTCTTCCTCGAGGGGAACTAGCTTTGACACGGTCCGAGAAAGGACACTACACTGGACACTACACTGGAAAGGACAGCGAGAAAGGACACTATCTGGCACCCTGCAAGGAGTGGCTCGACCTGGCATCGCACATCGGGTCCAAGGGTCATTGCTAACCTCGAGCAATTGCTGTTTTGTTTGCTTAAGGATCGCGACAGCAATCGTAAATACTGCGCAAGGATGGATTAACTGAATTTCTTTTCGCTGTTTATTTGAATACTCTCAATGTCACGTAGGCCGTTACAAGGAGGGGTGGGATTCTATTAGTGGAAATTGTCGTTTTGAAGGATGATGGGACAGCTTGTGGCTGACCTTGGCACGAATGAACAAGCATGCAGGATTGTACAAGAACTTGGGTCATGGAATATATGTAGACATCTATCACGATCGGAGCACTTGTTGCACGCAATGACTTATTGGCCGGCCGCACGACTGAACTTTTCCACACATGTCATTGCGGCTGGTGTACGAGTCGTAAAGACAAGAGTGGTAATGTTCAGCAGTGCGGATGGCCAAATAATCACCTCGTATAGCATAGGGATATTTTCGTCTGCCGTTTGAGTTTTCTTTGCGTAACCGCGACTGCGAGAGCGACCGTAAAATGGCGTACGGTTGAAATAACTAAACATTTTTCGGCATGTGTATTGCTATCGCAGCACTTGTTACAAGTGATGGTTGGCCAGCTGCGCTGACGTACACAATGACGTGCACGTTCCTTTCTGGGAGTAACGAAACTTTGGGCAACTTCTTTATTTACACGTTCTCGGGTGTATGCTAGCATGTTCGTGAAGTCAAGCTTACGTCTCAGCTGTCTGTAACAATCGAAATGTTTACACTTATTAGACTATTGCTCCAAATTCGCACGCTGCCGTATTTTTAGTAATGGAGTCCCGGCCACGAAGCCAGCATTTCGATGACGACGAAATGCGAAAGCACCCGTGTACTTAGATTTAGGTGCACGTTAAGAACCCCAGGCGGTCCAAATCGTTCCGGAGACCCCCCCCCCCTATGGCACGCTTCATAATCACATCGTGGTTCTGACGCGTAAAACCCAATAGTGAAAATTGTTTAATAATGTAGAATGGTTGTCTCTTTTGAGTGTTAATTAAATTTCTGTCAGGCTATTTACCGTGTCGCTGAAGCTCCGTCTACCATTTGAGCTTTTTTTTTGCGTAACTGCGCTTGCAAGAGCAATCGCACAACCACGGAGGTTCCGAGTAACGGAACTGTCACATTTGCCACATCCTCACAGGCCTCGGAGCTATCGCTTTTAATGGGTTAGCCATTAAGTACCCCACTACCGTCGCTGATATGGTTACTACTTGCCAACTCATTGACGAACTCGACTCAGTGTGGTTGCAGCCAGACACTACTGCAAACACTCCCGCCGACGACCTCACGTTATGAGCAATAGCAATGATCCGCGCAATAATTCGAGAAGAACTACAGTATCTTGGCTTCGTCGCAGGGCCTAGGCCTCCTCATGCCTCGGATACCAATCTGCAAGACGTTTTCAAGGAGAAATTGCCGTCCATGGCTGCTGCAGCTTGCATGGACTATTTTACCGCTAGGGCCGTACGCACGCAAATTATCCGCAGTTTCTCCAGTCATCGTTCCGCCGCTGACCCAACCCAGATCTCCGCAGAGCTACATAATATATATATATATATATATATATATATATATATATATATATATATATATATATATATATATATATATATATATATATATTGACGTGGCCCTCACGTCCAGAGCACAGCTATTCGGGGTAGTTACCCAAAAATTAACCATATAAACACAATATAGCATCAAAATCTAGGTCAAATTCTTTATTTCTTCATTTCTTTGGGGCATCATTGGATATTCAACCCTTTGATGCCCTCACCTTGCACGTTCCTTCTCTGGTATAGCCTGAGTTGGCATTCATGGCGCAATAACAACCAGCGTTACACATCGTGCCGCTTGGCCCACACTGTAAATAAGGAAGAACAATAATTTTTGTTATTAAATAAGTGTCTTGTATTTCAATACCTATTGGTTTTCAAGGCAATTTTAACAGCTATTGACATGAAAATGTTACTATTCAAGCTGGTGTTTCTTTAATGGAAATTATTAATACAAGCACACAAATGAAACAGAGAGTTGGCAAGTTTACAACTGTCACTGAGAGGGGCACAACGCTGGCCTACACTTTTGGGAGGAGGGAATGAAAAGAGGAGAAGAGGAGAAGCAGATAGGAAACAAAGCAATAGGAGAGAATTTAGGAAATGAAGAAATAGCGGAGATAAGGACAAAAGAAAGTAGGAACGCGGAAAATATGTCTATAAACAGGACGTCTAATCAGTTTTCTGCATGAAAGTTAGCATGGCTCTATCGGCCTGGTTGCGTTGAGCAGCCCTACTTCTCCCAAAGAGGCAATCGTCAAAGGTCGTACACTTGAGTCCAATCAAGTGTAGCAGCAAGAATAAAGGCATGGAAGTAAACAAGAACAATTAAACTAGTTTTTTTTATTATTGAAGCTAGATGAAGAGTACATAAAAACAAAAGAATACGTACAATACACCGCATGCTACAATGTTTGCTCAAGTGTTGCTGTTTTTAAGGATTACTAGACTATTATCTGAACATGAAGTGTATTTCGACATAATATCTTGTTCCAGGCTTTAGTACTGTAGGACACAATGTTCAAAGCCCACCAGGAGGTACATATCCTTTCCTATTATACAGGCATGAACAGAGAAAAGTATTAACTTATAACCGCGAACTGCATGTTCCTCGCAATAAAGTAAATCTTCACCTCATAGCACCTTTAGGCCAACTGCAGACCTGATTGGCAAAAACGGCGTCACCTTCGAGAGCTGGAGCTGCTCCAGAAAGACTAAAAAGGCTGATGAGCATGGCAATGCTTAACCAGAGTTACGTAAGCTCTCAGTATGATCTTCATAATTGTGTGTTCTAGACGAATACCTCCGCGACAGCACAGGCGCACCTTTGCTCTGGTCGTTTCATTCGGCACTTTCCCCCCACATGAGAACATGGCCATCATAGTTCCTACGCGCACAGCCACTTCACGCTGCGAGCCAACTGAAGAACGCATTATACGGAGCAGTCGGGACTGCGGGCAGCTACATGCTTACGCATGGATCACGTGGGCGGTTGCGGCCGCTGCCGCGTTTAATGTGTTCTGGTGAAATCATCAATAGCAATTAATAGTAATAACTTTATAAGACAATTTACGTATGTCGGCGGAAAATGTAAATAACACTAGGCATTTACGTACAATAAATTTGCTTAGAAAATAAAAAGCGCCACAATACGAGCCACATAATTCGGCAGTTGTCAGTCAGCGACACTTTGTCTGAATGGACATAAGCACGTTAACTTCACTCAGACGCAAACTAAAAGCAGCTGCTGAACTAAGGAAGCTTTTAAACGTACGCACTAAGCATAAATTCTCCCAGATGACAGTAAACACCTCTTCGCATAGCGCATTCTTGGATGAGAGTACAATATAGTCAATTAATATAGAGCTCCAGTTAACCGTATAGCGATTTGGTTATACCATAATTCAAAAAAAGCCAAAATTCATAATATCACATATTTGAGAAACACAAGTGCGCCAAAACAACATGATGCAGATGTACCCACAAAGTGCAGCGTTGAATAACATTTAACAGCATTACCATGCGTATTCGACACCAAGAACAACACCAAGTACTCTAGTGTATAAAATAAAGTGTTAGGTCCTTTAACTTGAGGGAAGTATTTGTTGGTGTAATCAGGGGAGGAGAGTTTTCCGACGAAAACAGCCTAGCATGTCAGCCAACCTACAAACTATTGCTAATGATTTTTGTTAATAATGCGGCATTGTGAAACGTCACGATTATGCCGTATTTCAGTTTAAGGTTAGGTTTCACATTTTTTTTTCAATTTCAGTGTCAGTTTATTACTCTCTAAATAGATTGAATTTGATAATAGAATGAATACAATGAATTCAATACGGCTTTATGAATCACTTACCACAGAATCCCCGTAACTACAGCAAATGAACCCACTCATACAGCACTGACAAAGCATTTGAGTGCCTAACCAAAATCTGAGATTGGCATCGAGCCTAAATTGACCATACCGCGTTCAGTGTGCCTGAATGGTCTCCTCCTCGCTGGGAGAGCGAGGACATGAAGACACCCTAACGACAGTGGTCACGCCGCATTCCATCGGGTTCCACAAAACACGCCAAATGAGTTTCGGCAAGGCGAGAATTGACGATTGTTCTTGCCTCCGCAACTTCGTTGCTTGAGGCCCTCGTGGCTCGCTGCGCCAGGGAAATCATTCACGCACCTGTCCCTACCTGCGCGCTGTCCTATGCCTAATACACACGATCAATTATACGCAAGTGCTGCTGCAAAGAAAGTACAAGCACACGGACAGAAATATGAACGCTTTGATACGTAAGCTTCCATAAAAAAGAGCACCGAAATATACACACATTGTAGGAAGCGCACTCACGCCGCACGTACTCTAAAGGAACATGTGCACAAACTCCTTCCTTCCCCACATGCACCCATGCCAAAACACTATGTTTTCAGCGCAAAGCCGGCGTGCTTGGTGCTGCCATGGTATTCCATTCCATTCAGTACCACTCCCATGGTATTATCAACTTGAATCGGGTTACTACAACAGCGGTAGCGCCACATTAGAAACGTGTCCTGCGCTTAGTCTAACACGTAAAAAGACAGCCGAAACGTTGTGGCTCACCTCATTACCGAAGCATCGGGCCCACTGCTCGCGCAATATTATTCGCGCACGCTGCAATCAAGGCCTCCACAAGTTCATAACTGAACGACACAATTACTACTGCAAGTACCAGTAGCTAGCCATCGCCCTCAAAAAATTATTTTGCCACGTTTCACCTGAGGTAGCTGATGCGAGCTTGATTCTGCTGGACGGGACTCATCGTGCGTGAATGACAATGTAGCTGTCCGAGCAAGAGGCGGTGTCGGTGGTTGTTAGGTCTAAAATCGTGTCTTTATTCCGTCATCGACAGAGCAGTCAGAATTACCATCGTGTGCGGCATACTCACAAAGACAGCGATATGTTGTTGCCGTCATAGTGACTACAAGGGTTTGTAGATACCACCGCTAATTATTCAAGGTAGTATCCATGAGTAGAAGAGCACTAAAACACAAACAATTGCAGAGTCGCAAGGAAAGCGACTGTGCCTTGTTTGGGCGGCCGCCGCACAAGCCGCTACTCTTCTACATTTACATATGAGTTCTCTCTAGAGGAATAAACTACATTTACGACAAATTTTAGCATATCTACCAGTGGGGCGAATGAACTCATGCTTTTTCATTAGGTAGGTTCCCGTTGAAGAAGTAAATTTTCGTGCCAAGCAGTGTTGAGGCAACCCACTTCACCAGCGTTGTCATGAAGACGGAGAAAATGAGACCAAAGTGTCGACTGTGCTGAAGCTTTAGGGTACCAATCTAGAGTCGGGACGGCATCACGTGCTTTGGAAGACGGACAACAGAATAGCCCAACAATTATGTGAAAATTTGTCAGCAATGCAGTTCGTAGAAGCCACGTACAAGCCGAGAGGCAACAGAATGATCTTGCCCATTATGCGTATATCTCCTTGCCGGCTGTTATCTCGGTTCCCCAGAAATATAAAAGAAGGGTCTGGAGCAGTATTGTGGCCGCCGGCGTTCCTTGTCGGCATGGATGACGAATGTGCGCGCTTTTGTCGCAGACAAAGCTCGAAAACAGACCGCAAAATGTGTGACATTGTGGGCCGAACGAGAAATCTTCAAGAACGTCAGAGTCGTCGTAATAGACAATGTTCCAGCATTTAAAAGCGAAAAAACTACGACTTTGGTCTGAGGAAAACATATCAACCTTCGTTTCCCAGCGCCTTATCACTGTTATGGGGATGGGGTTTTGTGACTTTCAACATCTTTCGCTTGGAACTCGACCCAGGTTGACCATCGGAGAGGTCGATGGGTACCCTGCCTGCCAACCAACTGCCTGCAAGGGCAGGAAATACGCGGCTCTACGTGGTGGCTTGCTGACTTTTTACACCCCCCCCCCCTTCATCCGGGCAACCTCATTCTCTGCTGCTCCCTGGTAGAGGACCTTGTGAGGACACGCAGCGTTCACCTACACAGATGACCACGGGAGGGAGACCACTTCTTGGCGTAGAGGGGATGAACATAGGCCGAAAAAACGATCAATCTACACAAAAGGTCATGGTAGGAAAACTATTCCTTGGCGTAGATAGGTTGAACGTAGGACATGGGGCAGTAGGATTTGCACATTCAGCGTAGAATGCCGTCACATAGGCCCTACAGACAAGTCTTTTCATGTTTACAATCGTGACGACTAGGGACGCCGCATCCCAGGCGCTTGGCATACGTTCCATTCACTGCCGCACAGAGTGAACCGTAACACCACCCAGAAGCGCAAGCCTTACACGGTGACTGGTTATACACTTGAAGACGCACATTCCATTATACCCCGAGTTCAAAAGCAGCTGGAAATGCACCTTCTAAGGTGAGGTTACACATCAAAACACAACAGCCCACATGTTGTGGCAGTTGGCGAGAGCTCACTGCTGGCAGCGAACAGCCACTATACGAAGATGAGAAGCACAACTGCACGGTTATGTTTGGTTTATTTCCCAAGAGTTTCTGTCGGTCACATTTTTCCCACCCACATTTTTCAATGGCCCCTGAAAAAGGTCGGTTCACCGACTGAAAGTATTGTGTAAGTAAACCAAAGATAACGACGAACTTTTGCTTCTGATCGTTTTAAATAGGCTTAGCCCATAGCCAAAGCAAGTTAGTAAATATATATATATATATATATATTAGTAATTGAATGTAGTAGTAAATGACATGTTTTGCATACCTTCGTTGCTAAAGAAGCTGCCTAATTAATCCAGACCCATTAGGCAATTGGGCAGAATGCAATAAATACTGTGAGACAATCCAATAGTCATCAACATGCATTTCGTCGCGTCGTCTTAGAATGGATCGATATACTTTTGAACTATGGATACAGTTAGATGGCATAGCCCGTATATATTGTTACGTAAGAAGACGAAGATGAAAAGCTAAATACAAGTATATTTACAACGTTATACGCCGCACTTGGCCAAGAGGCAACAGCCCGCGCTAGCCTCCAATCGTCGTCATCGTCGTTTTACTGCTTGCCTGTTCGCCATTGGATATACAATTCCGTAGCACTATCCCAGGCGGCAAAAGCGCCATCCCCGAGCGACTAAAGACCGGACTCGGAAACAGTATAGTATGCCTTGAGCCTACATACGTGCACGACATGACTAGATGCCAGAGTAGATCACGAGGTTGAGCTCACAGGAACAATTTCGTACGTCACAGGCGTCACCTGGTGCAGCACGTGGTAGGGCCCTGTGCATCGCGAAAGGAGCTTTTCTGAAAGTCTGACGTGACGAGAGGGCGACCACAGGAGCACAACCTCACCAGGCGAAAACTGTACGTCACGGTGCCGGGCGTTGTGCTGACGCTGCTGAGTGGTTTGCGAGTCCGTCAGTCGAGCACGAGCAAGCTAGCGTGAATGGTCGGCGAGGGCGATGGCGTCGCGCGCATACTCGCTTGCTGAGATCGCAGCAGAAGGAAGTGCAACGTCAAGGGGCAAGGTCGGTTCGCGACCGTAGAGTAGATATTGTTGCAGGAAGAAAGCAGGCCCACGAATGTAAAATAATGTATATTTACAACTGAGGTTAATGGCGTTCAGGCAAGTGCCAGACTTCGTCTTCCTCTCGTTCTTGCTTCACTTCACCGTAACAATATGATGGAGAAAATCCGGCATTGTCCTGCCGGGAAGAATTATAAGCAAATGTGACGTAAGGAGGGCAATGTCCCAGTCGTGGTGGTCCTTGGAAACGTACATGTCGTCGGTAATGAGCGCTGACCTTCGTAACCGGCTCGAGAAAATAATTACGCACGCCACGACGCCTGTTGCCCGTGTCGCCGATGGCGGAACAGCCCCCGTAATTGGTATGTGTGCCGCCCGAGTCTCCTTCGCCGATCGCTCCACTATCGTGCTACTCGCAGTCTTCGCCCACTGTCCCCACGGCATCATCCTCGGGTTAGACTTCCTCTCCGCACATTCTGCTCTCATCAATTGTTCTGCCAGTACTCTCCGCCTTAACCTGCGTGTTCTGGATCCCGCTGAACCACCCCCCAGTCGCTTCACTTCCGTCGACTTCGTTCGCTTGTCACCTTCGGCACTGACTTACGTTGACTTAGTGTCATCCCCACCAGTGCCCGATGGTTCGCGGCTCCTATTGAAGACGTCCTACTTACACATGGGATCACAATGCCTCATACCGTTTTATGTATTACGGCAAATTGCGTCTGCCTGCCAGTGCTCAATTTCGGCTGCCAAGTGCTGCCACGCGACATGTCACTGGCCCAGCTTTGCTCATTCGAGGATAACTAAATAGGATCTATTACAGTAGACGACAATTCAGCCGATCCACCTCTACCTTCGCAGTCGGCAACTTGTACCATCGCCGACTTACAGAAAATGATTGCATCCGACATGCCGTCCGAGCACGGTCGTGAGCTCTACCACGTTTCGTTTTCTTACCACGATATTTCTGACTTTACCGATCGTCCTTTGGCCAAAAATACAGCTCTTAAACATCGCGTTAATACCGGCGATGCCCCTCCTATTCATCACCACCCGGATGGAGTGTCACCGGCTTAGCGTCAAGTTATTCAAGCAGAAGTTCCCCAAATGCTTCCCAAGAACATCGTAGAACCGTCATGTTGAACCGTCCTGTTGTACGAGTAAAAAAGAAGGATGGTTCATGGCGCATTTGCGTGGATTATTGGCATCTTAACAGGGTTACCAAAAATGACGTGTATCCCCTACCTCGGATTGATGACGCCCTTGACTGCCTCCACGGTGCTCGCTACTTCTCCTCTATTGACCAACACCGCACCCTACGGTAAGCGCTCTTACAAGCCTCATCAAAGACAAGCTGCGCGAGACACTCCATGATACCTTTCCACCTGATACTGCTACGGCATGACCTACTGCATACCGCCGTGCAACCTACGTGGAAGCCTTAAGGCACGCTGCTTCCTCTCGTACTCCTCCTTCAGTGTCACTTCAGTTGGCGCAGCCGATATTGTACTGCGAAGCTGGGTACACGCTGCCGCCCTTTGCTCATACAGCTGCAGTTGTCCATCGTCCACTCGAAGCGGTCTATTACATCGACGACAAACGCATGCCCCCTCGGAAGTCGGATGTCTGGAGCACACTCGATCACTCTGTTCTCTCACTACGGGGAGGCTGACCACCCATACCGGCAGTTGCCGTACCGGCGCCTTGGACTCCGCGGCTTTTCCGCATGCTCGCCTCCGCCTTGATACGGCCAGCGATGCCAGGACATTGACGACTACCGCTCTCCGCAGCGATTGCTACCGCTGGGCCGGCGGGCCGCAGCCGCGGTCACTGTTTCCGAGACGATCTTCACCTCCACCCAGAGCGGTATTCTACCTCGTGGTATCCCAGTCCTCGCCCGGAAAACTAACTCAAGCGATCTTTGGTTGCGAGGTCACTGACTATCTAAGTGCTGAAGATCCCTGATCGATGCAGAAACGGACAGATTCCGATCCGACGCCACCTGCATCTGAAGATGACCGGCTTTCTCTCGATACAGCAATGGATATTCACGGTTGCGCTGTTAGCGCTTTAGTGGACACCGGCGCAGACTATGTTATACTAAGTGGTAAAATGGCAACGAAGCTGAAGAAATTAATCACGCCCTGGTATTACTCGGAGATAGACACCTGGCGGTAATGCCGTTACCCCAGTGGGCACCAGCACGACCAGAATTGAAATTCAAGGATCTAAATTCGTAGCGTCTGGTCGTGTCTTACACGAATACACCCACCACGTTATTCTTAGCGTTGAGTTCTTGCAAGAGTATGGCGCTATTATTATACTCAAAGAACACCGTATCACATTCTCAGGTGACCGAGCAATTGACGTGCAGGAAGTTCAAGAGCGTGCCAAGGTAATTCGTGTTTCTGGAGACACTCTAATGATTCTTCCACGAGCCAGTGCCCTTGTCGACGTCATATGCTGTAGCTTACGCGATGGCAAAGCGGTGGTCAATACTAATTTGGAACACCTGCTCAAGCAACGTGTTTGTGTGGCTAGAAGGTTATACAGCTTCATGATGGCCAGTCGTAATTGCTTGTCACTAACTTTACCAACGAACATCGACATCTTTTCTGTGGCACTTGGATACAATTTTCAGACAAAGTAGCGAACGTTAACAAGAAACGTTTCACGTAGGAAGTAGTCGAGACAGCAGACAAGTCTTTGGGCCATATCGACATATATTTTGAACTGTCCAACGATAACCACACTGCACTGCGCAATCTCTGGCATGAATTCCGGACCTGCTTTGGGAGTTCTTCAAAGGTACGCCAGACTCCCATCACTGGACACAAGATCATCACGTTCGAGGATGCATGCCCGATACATCAGCAGCCTTACCGCGTGTCAACAAAAAAAAAAGCGAAGCCATACGCGAGCTAGCCCGGGAGATGCATGATGATGGCGTGATCGAATCTTCCAACAGCTCGTAGTCATCTCCGGTCATTGTTGTCAAAAAGAATGGCAGAACGCTCCGCTTCTGTGTCGACTATAGGAAGCTTAACAACGGGGCTCAAAAGGACGTCTACCCGCTGCTGCGTATCGACGACTTGTTAGAGAGGCTACGGCGTGCCCACTTTTTTATTCGCTCGATTTAAAAAGTGCCTACTGTCAAACCGAAGCAGATGAACGATACCGCGAGAAAACAACCTTTATGACTCCAGATGATCTATGCAAATTTGAATTTTTCTTTTAGCCTGTGTTAAGCCCCGGCCACTTTCCAGCAAATTATGGGCACTGTTCTCACTGGACTGAAGTGGCAGACTTGTCTTGTGTACATGGATGATGTGATCGTATTTTCCGAAATGTTCGAGCAGCATCTTCACCGCATGCGGAGTGTGTTTAAAGCCAGCCGATCGGCAGACCTCATACTTAGCCAGAAAAGTGCCACTTCGGTTATGAAGAGCTCAAGTTCCTCGGGCATGTAGTAAGCACCAAAGTGGTCCGACCCGGTCCAGACAAGCTTTCCATTGTAGCCGCATTTCCCGCTCCTGTCGATAAAAGGGCCTTGCGGCACTTCCTGGGTTTGTGCGCCTACTATCGCCGGTTTACTAAGGGCTCTTCGAAGATAGCGGAGCCTCTGACTCGCCTTACAAGGAATGACACGCCGTATGTCTGGCGCAATGAGCAAGAGCCAGCGTTTGGTGAATTGGAGTCAACACCTGTTCTTGCCCAATTTTATAATGCTGCCGATAAAAAGGTGCATACCGACGCTAGTAGCATTGGCACTGGCGCAGTGCTCGTTCAGCGCAAAGATGAAGTGGAAAGAGTTATAGCCTATACCAGCCGTTCACTGTTCCCTGCGTATGGTGAATTATTCAACTACAGAACTTCAGAGAAAGAATCCCTGGCACTCGTGTGGGTGATTATCAAGTTGTGCCCCTAGCTCTATGGTCGTCCTTTCAAAGTAGTGAGGGACCACCATACCCTCTGTTTGTCTGCAAGCATGCACGACCCTTTAGGATGACTGGCACGATGGAGCTCGCGGCTACAGGAATTTGACATCGCTATCACTAATAAGTATCGCCGTAAGCACGCAGACGCTGATACACTGTCCCGCGCACCCGTTGATCCTCTCATTCAAGAAACAGAAGATGAAGACGGCTTCGTGGGTGCCACCAGTTCGTCAATCTCAGCATCGTCACGCAGCAGCGTGACGATGCTGAGATTCGACCGATCATCGATTACTTAAAGGGCCACGGTACAGTACTACCATGCAATCTGTTCCATTCTTTGACGTCTTTCTGTCTACGAAACAACGTGCTGTATGAGAAGAACGCATATTATGCGAAGCATATTACGAGGGCTCAACCCAGCTCCTCAGGCGCGGCGGTGACCATGAAATCACGTGACACCGTGACGTCATGACAGAGGAGAAGTGGCTTTGGCTCAACTCTTGCAAGACGGGCTGGGTGGGAATCGAACCAGGGTCTCCGGAGTGTGGGACGGAGACGCTACCACTGAGCCACGAGTACAACGCTTCAAAGCGGTACAAAAGCGCCTCTAGTGAATGCGGTGTTGCCTTAGAAACGCGCTGTTTCTAAGGCGTGCGTCTCTTGCTCAGGCGCACATTTCGTTGCCGCGCCGAACGCTGCTTTGCTCGACGCTCACCGCGTCCAATGCGGGGCGCGTAGTCGCTGCCCTGTAGCCCATTGTCTTACACCCCTTGGCGGGTCGACGGGAACGCTGTCGCGTTCCACTCTTGAAGGCGAAGAAGTAATGCATGAGTTGTTTCTTCGTCTAGCCGAACCAAATATAGCCAAGCAACAGCAGTTCACCAGGCTAAACAGTGGTTCAACAACTAAAATAAAGGCTAGTATGCTTCGCATCCTGGGCTTAACCTTACCTAAGCCACAGCCATTTTTTCAAACTGTTCTTGCCTCCTGGTGGTTCCAAGAGACAAGCGAGACGATATTCCCTTCGCTTGCCATGACGAAGCCACATCTGGCTGGCCATTTAGGTTTCTCACGAACACTCGCTAGAATAAACGAGATGTACCATAGGCCCGCATTTTCGGCAAGAGTAAAACAGTACGTTAGAGGCTTTCGTGATTGCCAGCGCTGAAACGCACCATCTGTTAATCCAGTTGGCTTGCTTTAGCCAATTCAAGCACATCCCACGCCTTTCGACCAAGTTCACATGGACATTCTCGGATCGTTTCTTCTTTCTGCCGATGGCAAGAAATGCGTGATCATCGCCACTGATTATTTAATATGCCATACTGACACGCAGGCAATCCCACGAGCCACCACTTCAGAGGTAGCTTAATTCTTCATGCGCCGCATCGTTCTGCGTCATGGTGCTCCCTTATTGTGATAATCGGAAGAGGGATAGCATTCACAGCCCAGATTATGGATGAAGTTTTCAACTGAGCAACAACAGGCATCGATCGATGACCCTGTATTATCCACAGACCAATGGACTTACCGAATGACTGAATAAGACGATCTAAGGCATGATCTCCATGTACATCGACGTTCAACGCAAAACATGGCATGGGATCTTGCCTTGCGTGACCTTCGTATTACGTAATTCCAGTCATTTCCCTCAGACTACACTGTGTACAGAAAAGACCGCAACAGCCACGGTGGTGGTGTCTTTGTTTTGATCCACAGCAGACTGAGCAGCACTCCCATCAACGTAGAAAGCTGCCTTTGTGAGATGGTATGGTGTAGCGTGATGCTCGCAAATGGCCACTCCGTAGCAATTAGATCGTTCTACAGGCCCCCTAAACTACAGGTCACCGGACCCTTTCGTTCAAATGAATGACATCAAGCCCTCGTTAAACACGACATATATTATTCTTGCTGGAGACTACCTTTCCCAATAATACATTGGAAAGCTTTAAACCGCAAAGTAATTCCCCGTCTCTTATTTCCACAGCATTTTGCGAGCTTTTAAAAATCAACTCTCTGTTTCATTTTGTTGAGCGCTCACCAAGGTTAGAATCAGCTAATAAAGCGTAATTGATCCGTTTCTCTGTAACAATCGACATCTTGTATCCAGCGTTAGCGTAATTCCCGGAATTAACGACCATGAAGTCGTTATAGGAAAATTAACTTATACTGTTATGCGCCGAAAACGGCCACCACCACGGAAGGAGTTCTTTTCTAATAAAGCAGATTAGGGATCCGTATTTCTGGAACTTGACGGCTTTCTACCAGGATTTCGTCGACACACCTCAAGCATTGACGTTATTTCTGTCTGGAGTTTGTTTAAAGCTAAGCTATTGTCATTAGTTCAAATTTACGTTCCATCACGAATCGCATCTTCCCGACGACAAACGGATAAGCCATAAATGCACCGCAACCTTCGATCAATTATTAACAGAAGGCACTGATTATATCGCAAATATTGTCCTTGTCCGGATTCTCACAGGTATCTTAAGATGAAAGATCTAAACAAGACAATAAACAAAGAAATGAGAAAAGCTGAGGCAACATATCTGCGCACATTGGGTGACAAAATAAAATCTAATCCGGAAGATATCTGGAAGTATGTCAAAGATACAAGGAACAATAAAGTAGCTGTCCCTGAAAGTATAGATGACGTAAATTATAGTGATGACGTAACCAGCAAAACTGAGCACTTTAATCACTACTTCCAATCAATATTTTGCGGCACTGCTGCTATTGTGGAAGACTCACCAATTTCTACCGACTTCGAACAAATCGAAAACAAAAATACGAGAACAGGGAGTTGCTTCACTGCTCAAAAACGTTAAAGCTACTTCTCCATCTGGTCGTGATCACATTCCAAACTATGTATTAAGAATCTGTGCTGCATGCGTCACCCCATTTTTAGTCACTCTTTTTCAAAGATCCATCGAAGAGGGGTACCTGCCTAAATATTGGAAAAGTAGTAGCATAGCACCTGTATTTAAAGGCGGCGACAAGACAAAGAGAAGGAATTATAGACCTATTTCACTAATTAGGGTCTCATGTAAGCTACTAGAGCATACAATTTATAACAACGTATTGAGTCGCTTAAAGAGCAACTAATTATTTTGCCACACGCAACATTGGTTTCGACTGGGGTTTTCGTGTGACACTCAGCTAATCGAATTCCCCCATGATATCGCATCAATAAATAACACACTAGGTTAACTGCCTGTTTCTGGATTTTCAGAAAGCTTCTTACTCGGTTGCACATAGCCTTCTACTGACAAAATTGTCTGCTCTTATAATTACAGCATCACTGATGAAATGGCTCGAGGCGTATCTGACTGGTAGAAAGCAGCGGGAGGTCCTTGAGGGAATGACCTCATCAGAGACTAAAATCTTATTAGGCATTCCATACTGGTCTGTCCTAGACCCCTTGTTAATTCTGATATTCATAAATGACGTAGGAATACATCTTTCCAGAGCTGATGATTGTTGCATATATCGCACCAATACGTCCCCTGCCGATTCAACCATCTTAAAAAATGACTTTATAACAGTGTCCACGTGGTGCGACAGCTGGAGCATGAAATTAAACTGTGCCAAGTGCAATGTTACTCGCTTCACTAACAAGAGGGCACTGCTCGTTAAAAATTGCTTTCTACACATTCAAACATTGATTGAGGAGAGCAGTTACAAGTACTTTGGCGCGTTCTTCAAAATAATCTTTCTTGGAATGACCATATAGAGAGTGTGGCGTCTAAGGCTAGTCGTATGTTAAATCTTCTAAAACGTAATTTTTCGAGGTCACCCCATAAGGTAAAGGAAACATTTTATTTAACAAATGTTCGTCCGATGTTGGAGTACGGCTGCTCTGCCTGGGACCAAGCGACAAACACAGCCATTATTCAACTGGAACGAATACAAAAACGCGCCGACCGGTTCGTTACCGCCAACTATGATTTCACTCAGAGCTCATACGAAATATGTGTTAACTTAGGATGGCCACTTTTCGAGAACCAACAGAAATATTTACGACTTAAACATTTCTTCAATATTTGCACAGGCAAAACTGGTTTGTGCAGGGACATATACATGAAGAGCTCAAGTTACGTATCACCCAGAACAGCTCATCCGCTAAAAGTACACGAGTAAAAACGTCGTATCAATTATACAAGCATTTCTTCTTTCCAAAAACTGTACATGACTGGAATAAACTGCCGCTTGAAATTGTCACAGCAACGCAATGTGCGTTTGAGAATTTGTGGTCGAAACATTTGTATGTTTAGTTCAAAACTCAGTTTTGCTTCAGACAGAATAGGAGATTAACCTTTCCTGTCCACGGCTTTTATTAACCTCAAGTGTAATAGTAGATTTTTGTTGCATTATATTCTTATTCTAATTATTGTTATTGCATTGTATTATGTACTACATTGCATTTATATTGTACGTCATAGTAACCTTAGGTGTAATGTTGTAATAATTTTTATACATAAGCAGCCCGTTAGGGCTATGGCAGGAGTGAGTGCACGT
This sequence comes from Dermacentor albipictus, assembly GCF_038994185.2. Lineage (NCBI taxonomy): Eukaryota > Metazoa > Arthropoda > Arachnida > Ixodida > Ixodidae > Dermacentor > Dermacentor albipictus. Next base: position 129,632,035 of record NC_091822.1, read on the forward strand.
GCGAGTAAAGCTAATTATGATATGCTGAAACAGGAAGATAAAAATAGAAAAATGTAAAGGAAATGCAGATCAGCAATAACATTTAAAAATTGAGAAATGAGTAACAAACTAGCTTCGGCAGGTAACAAACTCCACTGTTCAATCACGTGGGGAAAAATCTGTATTTGAAAGTGTTAGTGCATGGATTCTTCTGATATTAGAGACGTGATAAGCTCTAGTTGTAGTCGGGCAAGCAGGCATTAAAAGGGAGGGATCTGATAGGTGGCAAAGAGAGTTCTAAGAAGAGAAAATCTTCAAAGATTCTATGTGCCACCTTCTAGAAAGAATCTGGAGGTTTAATTCCGCAAGAGCAGTTGACGTTGAAAGTGAAAAGTCTCCATCGAAGCGACGGTAAACAAAGCAAATAGCATTCCTCTGGACCGATTCATTACAATAAATTTCACATTGTTTATAAGGGTTCCATACGGAGGAAGCATATTCTAAAATTGGGCGAATCAGTGTTTTGTATGCTACTAATTTAGTGTCCCTCGCAGCAGCAAAGTCCGGCGGATGTAACCAAATTTTTTAACGCTTTACTACAAATGTAACCTATATGTTGGACCAAGGCAAGGTGGGTGTAAAAATGATGCATAAATATTTGTATTGAAAAACTCGTGTTAGTGGTACACCGCTGCATATATAATTAAAGGATACGGGCATGTGTCTGTTGGTAAAAGACATTATAACAGTTCTATCAAAATTGATGCTCATTTTCCAAGTAGCACCACTAACAAAATAAAACAAAGGCATCTTTAAGGCACTGATGATGAGCAAGTGAGTCAACTGGGCTGTACATAACGCAATCCACTGCATAGATGCGTAATTTTGAAGTAGCATGGTCTGGAAGGTCGTTAATAAAGAATGAGAAAAGTAGAGGGCCAAGTGCATATCCCTGTGGGGCCCCTGAGGTGACGTTGACTACAGATGAATCCGCAGAATCATAGCATAAGAATTTGGGAACGCAAAGAAAGGAAACTGGAAATCCAAGACACTACCTGAGGGTTATTTAGAATATTGTGGAGATTCAAAAGCAATTTAGAGTTTAGCAAAGTGTCCAGAGCTTTGCTAAAGTCAATGAAAATGGTGTCAATCTGATTACCCAAGTAGATATAATAGGAAAGGTCATGAGTGACCTCTGCGGGTTGGTTTACAGTACTAAAACCGCACCTGAAGCCATGCTGAAAGCTATTCAATAGGTTATTCTTTTCAAGGAACATTATTATATGCTTATTGATTATGTGTTCTAGTATTCTACATGAGGTTGGAGTTAAACAAGTAGGCCTATAGTTAGATAAGAGCTGTCTATCACCAGATTTATATGCAGGTAGTACTTTAGCGCTTTTCCAGAAAGAAGGCACAACGCCACTATTAAGGGACATCTGACACATTATGAACAGATATTTATATGTCCATAGCGAGAATCGTACTGAAAAGGAATTCGGAATCTGATCAGGGCCGGCTCGTTCTTCAGTATCTAAGTTTAGCACGAGATTCAAAACACCTTCTAGGCTAATGTTGACATCAACAATTGCCTAAGAATTCTCAGTTGCAAGTTTTGAAAGACTGGAATCATCCGAGGCGAACACTGACTGAAAATATGTATTAAACGCTTCTGAAATATGTAATGGATCGCTAACCACACTGTTGTTGATTTTAAGAGATGTGGAAGAAAAAGAGCCAGGAGATGTGAAAGACCAGAATTTATGGGGTTAGACTTGATCAGTTTTGGCAACTGAACTTTACACAAGAACTTTTTGCCCGAGGTGTTTTTTTTCTTGAGGCAATTTTTTACCTGAACATAAAAAAACGCATGCCTGAGGATCGTTCGAGCGTTTAGTGTGAAGTCTGCCAGCACGTCGCGATAAGTGCAGCAGTTCTCGGTTCATCAAGGGAAGGTTAATGTTTTTTTCTTAGTTTTCAAAGGAACATATTGATCTATACATGATTTTACAATGCTTTCAAAACACGCCATGAGCCATCAACGTCACTAGATGGTCCAGGTGCCAAAAATGCGTAGAAATTATTGGATAGTTAATCTATGACACGGATGTCATCAGCTCTAAAAAAGTATGGAAACGTGGACAGCGTAAAACTTTGGTTATGGATCGGCCGGTTTAGAGATAGAAAAGCAGCGTTGTGATCCAAGATACCATAAATTATTTCGTACATGTAACCCGTCTTGGCAAAATGAGTGCTGAGAAAAATCAAATCCAGTACTGCATCACCACGGGTGGCACTGTGAAGGACCTGCTTTAAGCCAAGAGCTTGTTTAATGCATTACCATGATCAAAAAATCAGAGAGACGTCCAGTTGATTCCGGGAGCAATAAAATCACCCAGTAAAACGAAATTTGAGGAAGCTAAATTCTCTTGCAGTAAACATTGGTCCAGGTTGACAAGAGTTTCCCATGAACTATTAGGGGGACGATAGAAGATGCATATGTTTAAGAATTGTTTACTGTAGTAAAGTGTACAGCAGACTGATTCTTTGTCTAGTGGAGAGAATAGGACTTTGAATTTGAAACTCAAGCGATAAAGCAATGCAACACCACCTCCTCTTTGATTATGACGATCATTTCGCACGGTGACGTAACCTGGTGGTGTAAACTCTGAGTCATGAATACCCACATGTCCCCAAGTTTCGGTGATACCAATAATGTCAGGTGAAGAGGAGAAAACAAGGGCAAGAAAAAGAGGAAATTTATTGGCTATACTTCTAGTGTTGATGTTCATAATGTTAAGGTCTCTTTGGGTAGTAGAAGAAGGTCAGCCTGTTGCTGATTGTAATGCGGAACCTGCTGTCATAGAAAAGTAGCGATGATTAGAAATTTTTACAGGAGAGTTGGTGGAATCGAACCAGTTACACCGAACGTTGTCAATGAAATGTGGTCAAATCTAAACTTAACAGAACACCCATTGTTGCAATGCTGACTGGACGCCTCCCAAAGTTTCTTCCTAATACGAGAAACTCTGGAAGAAAATTCCTCAGAAAGCTTAAGACCGGAATCCGCAAGCTTAACACCATTCTTCAGCAAAGTAAGCTTGTCATTAAAATCAAGCGTGTAGTGTATTGTGATCAACCGTGTAGTGGACCCACCGTGGTTGCTCAGTGGCTACGGTGTTCGGCTGCTGATCACGAGTTCGCGGGATCGAATCCCGGCCACGGCGGCCGCATTTCGATGGGGCCGAAATGCGAAAACACCCGTGTGCTTAGATTTAAGTGCACGTTACAAAACCCGAGGTGGCCAAATTTCCGGAGTCCTCCACTACGGCATGCCTCATAATCAGAAAGTGGTTTTGGCAAGTAAAACCCCATAACTTTTTAATCGTGTAGTGTAATCAATTAGTGTATTTCTCTGTAATAATATTTTGTTGTATTGTATTAAATGTGTGCTTCTCTACCATCAATCATCTCTATTTCTGCATATTGCTACCTGGTGTTTTGAGCCAGCGAACAGTCAGCATTGCGTGCCCAGCAAAACGGTGAAGAAGACGGCGAAGTCAAAGATCCCGTGCCGGCTAGAGAACCGTCGCTTAGTAATAATATATTAATAAAAGTAAAATATATCTTAGTATTGTAGTATATATCGTAGTGTAGTATAATATATGTAAAAAATGTATAACAAGTTTGTCTTACCAGTACTCACGTACGGGGCAGAAACCTGGAGGCTTACGAAAAGGGTTCTACTTAAATGGAGGATGACACAATGAGCTATTGAAATAATTATGGGTGTAGCGCTAAAGGATAAGAAAAGAGCCGAATGGGTGAGGGAACAAACGCGAGTTAATGACATCTTAGTGGAAATCAAGAAAAAGAAATGGGCATGAGCCATGAGGAGGGGAGATAATCGATGGTCATTAAGGGTGACAGACTGAATTCCTAGAGATGGGAAGCGTAGCAGGGGGCGACAGAACGTTAGGTGGACGGATGAGATTAAGGAGTTTGCAGGGATAACATGGCCACAATTAGCACGTGACCGGGGTAGTTGGAGAAGTATGGGAGAGGTGTTTGCCCTGAAGTGGGCTAACCAGGCTGATGATGATGATGATGATGATGATGATGATTATGATAGTCCTTCCCCTTACTCTAATGCCCAACATTGGGCGCAGTAGGTATGTAAGTAAATAAGTATATAAATAAGTATACAGCGCCGTGCAAGAGGCGCCGTAATTCACACCAATTCGCCTACTCTACGGTCAGGAACTCCAGACGGTGCTGGATACTGGGCTGACTTGTCAAGACGCCGACCAATTGACAACTGACACCGATGAATTTTCTGAGCGTGCCGAGGAAGCTCCCCAGTTCACGCGGCTGCACATCGGCCAGTGGCAGCAGGCGGAGGCACGACGTTACAACAACCGCCACAGGGACGTGTCCTACTACCCCGGAGATAAAGTTTGGGTGTGGACCACTGTTCACCAGCATGGCCTGTGTGAAACGTTGCTGAGCCGGTAGTTTGGCCTGTATAAAGTACTACGCTGCGTCAGCGACGTTAACTACAAGTGGTCCCGGACACATCATCACAGACATGGAACAGGACACAAAGACAATGGTGCTCCGACCATAGTTCATGTTCCGCGTATGAAAGTGCACACTGCGCGTGCGTTATTTTTTTATGTCATTCAGCCTTCTCCTATACCACCCCGCACTCCGTGGACACCCCCCACGGGGCTCTACGAGTAAACGCCAATGCGAGGAAATCGAACTTCACCTGAGGAATGGCAGACCCATACCCGTGGTCCCCAGCATCCGCGTTCTTGGTATGACCATAGAAGCCAACGGAACTAACTATACGGCTATCTCCAAGATGTTTCGACAGTCGGCTAATGCATCCAGACTGCTGAAACGAGTCAGAGGAGCCTACAAGTAGGCCTTAGGACTACCCAACCACACCAGCACGGAGCTGCTGCTACAATTAAGTATCCACAACGCATTAGACGATTTTAATCGAAGCGCAACGTCAATCCATACTGGAGCGGCTTACCCTCACGGAAACGGGCCGCAGCATTCTACCTAAGCGTTATATCACCTACCACCGCCAACATAGAGACAAACACCCATTACCACGCGACATTTAGCAATGAATACACGCTGATCCGATTCCAAAAAAAAAAAAACATGCAACCAGACCACAACAAAGAACGCAGGGAGGCACGAGCTACCTCCCTCATCATAGCTTATTCTAACAACACGGCGTCAACTTCTTCGACGTAGCTTAGTACCAAGATGGACGGTGCTTTGCGGTGGTTACCACAGCAGGCGGCTTGCTTCGACATGCTGCCAGCATCGTTACCCAAAATTTCGATACACCATACTGAGCGATTCTCGCGCAGCAATCAACAACAACATCAAGGGTCGTATTTCTCAAGAATCACTCCGTATCTTACAAGAAGCCCCGCATTCGTCTGCAAATAAAATCACGCTCGTCGAGATCCCAGCACACGCCGGCGTTCTACACCTGCAGTTCACCAACCTCAACGAGGTTACACACCGTAGCACGAGGACTAGTCAACCAGGCGTGAGACAGTGCAGGTGCACCCGCAGGACGCGACCGCCTTACAAGATACAATGACCTTGTTAAGTCATTTTACCTCGCAAGAAGAACGTTCCCCACCCTTCACCGCAAGTTAAATTTAGCGTAGTCAACCACCCTTCGCATACCGCTCCCCCACACATCATATACCCCGACATCTACCCGAGCGGACGTGCAAGATCTGTAAAACTCAATCAGCGACACTCCCTTACATGCTATGGGAGTACAAACATGAATACCCAGACCTTAATGCCGTGACCCTGTCGTCGAGATGGCACGCCGCCCTGAGCAGCTTCCATCTCGACGACCAACTCTGGGCGACCCAGCAGGCCTACGAAGCGGCGAAGCGGCCTAGGCCCAGCCGACTAAACTGCTGGTTCTCATTAACGTTAACTCTCGCTCTCTCTCTCTCTCATTCACCCTTTTCTGTTTCTGCTTTTCATTCATCTTCGGAAGCTTGCCTCTTCATTAACTGTGCCAGCGGAACGCTTGTTTTTCTTTTTTTGTGCTTTCGCTTTGTCTTCGTTGTGGTATCTTTTTTATTTGTTATCTTTTTATTGCTTATGGCTATTTTATAGCATTCAGACGATGCTTTGGTTCGGAAGAGGGGACAATGCTATATGTAGGTAGTAGATCCAGGGCAAGAGTCGGTCGATCCCAAAAAGAACAAAGAAGACCGCGTGCCTTCCCTGTTCGCGAGCCAACCGCGACGGACGCGCTTTCGAAGATCGAGCTTCTCTGCGGTTTATTAAAACCCGCAGAGTACTTCTGAAGGCTCTTTGCAATGTTAATTGGTGGTGCCAGCGAGTCTTCCAGAATGTTTACACAATTCGCATCGCACATTCAATCAGATTACACAAGCGCCGGTGCCAACCCCATTGATAACATTCGAGAAACTTCCGATACAGAGGGAGAGTCGCGGGCTGGGCGATAATATTTGGTAGATGGTTAAAAGCACTCACCCGAAAAACCTGAAGTACACGTGTCAGTATGGCAATGACGGCAGCGATTCACGGCGACAGCGATCCTATGACAACTGTAGATGAAGTGGTGACGATGGCATGCCGACAGTTGGAATACAAATCTAACAAGATCACAATGGAATGACAATGACGATATTTAGAGCCTGACCCGGAACCTAATGGCGCAAGTTATTGGAAATGCTTTTCTCTGAGTCGGAGAATAACACGTGACGACGATTGCATGACGACACTGAGAGGATTAAGCTTTAACAACGAAGATAAAACCATCGAAACGGCCTCTCTGCAGTGTCATTAAAACACATTCATAAAAACTGTAACGACGATGGAGTGACGGTGACGATATCATGACGAAAGTATGACATTGAATGTACAACGATGCTTGAACTATGACGACGCTCATGGCATGGGACTTACATAAGGCGCAATGTAAAGACCGCGTGTATATAACGATGACTGTATGACTACAAGCCGGTAAGTCTGTGACGACGATGGAGTGACGCTGGCGGCATGACGAAACTGATTTGGCGGCAAGGAAATGCCCATGTTGGCCTCACGACAAGGGTATAACAATGAACGCATGACGACTACAGATGTCGTGATGACGATGGCATGACGATAGCGGAATTATAAAGTGGAATGATGATAATGCAACGATCACGACGGTGTCATGACCATGAGCCCATACCCAGTAGCCCAAGCTATAAGACAGCTTTGATCACTGGGTCGTAGGACCAGTCGTGACGACTACTGCACGACGAGAGTCAGAACACGAAGCCTTAATGACCGACGAAACGACCACCATGGTCTCACGTCCACCGTTAGAGAACACATGCAGGCCTACTACATGATGAGGATGGTGTGACGACGACGAAATGATGAGAGTGGGATGACAAACCTGGATAGACGACAACACAACCGCTAGAGTGGCATTGCGGCCACGACCACCTACTGAATAGCTCAAGCGGTCAGACAACTTGCGTCACTGCATCGATGTAGAAAGCGTGATGACGACTACATGATGAGAGTCATATGTCAATGCTTTAATGACTACGTTGAAGCGTTTACGACAACCTGATGACGACAGTATAATGAATATTGCATGACAGTGGTATGAAGGCGATTGTATGATGAGGACGGCATGACGAGAGTTGAATTATCAACCTACAACATGACAATGCAACCACACAACGGCATTATGCCATGGGCGCATGTCTAGTGCCCCTAGTTATAGCCAATGAACGGGCATTTCTTATCATGTCCATCGATGATGCGAATTAAAGGTCATTTCCTTATGGTGTTGTGGGCTGCGGACGTTGACAACGTTGTCGCCGGTGGCCCCACGGTGCGCACAAACTGCACTTCCCATTATAACGCTCTTGTTTCACCGTTCACCTTTGTTGTGCTGTTTGCATACGCTCCTACATTCTATCTCCTAGAGCAGTATCCATAGGTTCGTGTATATGTTTGGGGAAGTTTGTCGCTTAAGATTTGCCTGTGGACACTACTGCAATATTTTCGGTTATTTTTTGTGTGAAATTGGTTGTGTGGTTTCCGAATTGGGTGGGGGGAGCACACTACAATGATTATCAAATAATATTTGAAACTATTATTCAAGCAATAAAAGTCAAGACCAAATCAAGTCCACATGACAAGAACAAAGCATCTACATAACCTCGTGTTTATTTTCTCCGCATATTTTATTTTACATTTCCAATGATTTTACACTCATGTGGTCAACATTTTCTGAAGTGGCTATAAAGCTCCTAGAGATTAAAGACTGTATATAGAAGATGATCTATACAAAGAGAAGCGCAATCACTGGTACTAAGCTTTTAAATAAACAATTTTTGTAGTCTACAGGAAAAATTTCTCATCATTCTTAGCTGGCTCAGCTTCTCCCTGAATGCTACTTAAGCGCTGCATCTCGAGAGATGTTTGTTTTCAGTTACCTCAAAGCGGTTGTTGGAACTGCTTCAATAATGTTTAAAAGCTTATCAGTCTTGTATTGTCCAAGTGCTTTAATGGATGGTGCGATAACATTTATCGGAAAAGCGTGCGATGATGAAATGTCATTGGTAGGTGCAAAACAAATGTATCTCTAAGTTGTGAATGAATTCAAATAAATCGGAATATCTAAAATGTAGCATCACTAATATGGAGGGTATAAATTCAACTTACATGTCCAAAACATTTCTCAAATTTCTGGCGTCCCAGCGATCTGAAGAAAAGAAGGTATAAATGTTTCATCCTACGAAAAGGCAAAGCATTAATGAGATAGTGAAAGTTACGAGTGAACTTAACGCATAACGTATTGTAACCTTTAGTATATGTTGCCACAAGAGCATAGTGGTAAAATTTGATGCTACCTTTCACTTCACACTAGCAGCCTACGCAAAGACGTCTTATCATCACAACAATTTTTTCACTGAAGATAACGTCACTATGACATTTGCAATACTCTGACATACGAATCGTACTGGACATGCTGCAAGTGTGTATTACGTGCAGGCAAAAAGCCAGGAGTCATTTCCTTACCAAATATTTTCGGGAAGAAAGTAGGGATGCGAATCCTTCGGGCGGTCGTGATACAGGATAGACATTTAGAACACAAACTAGCTTGTGAAAGCTCATAAATGTTTCCAGAAATACACCAACAATCTGGGCGTCAGGCATTTTTCGTCAATGCTCTCAACTTTTGTGATAAGAGACCTCAAGAAACGAACAAATATCCTTAAAGCAAAAACAAGAACAAAAAAACATGCATACGGGTCTAGTGATTCTTATTTCTTAGCTCACTTACTGCCGACGACACTTACAAGCTAGACAACCTAGGTTACGTTTGGAAAAGCCCGCAGTGAACAGTTGGTATTCCTCCGAAGCTACTTCAGAATCCATCTTTCGTACTAAGCATTTGTCAAAAGCATCAAGAGGCTCTCCGCAATCTGAATACACTTTCATCTTGCATGAAGCAGAAGACGCATGCTGTCAGCAGAGCCATCCATTTACATGCAGGATGTATAGAACAAGCCCTCGTAGCGGTTCCTATAGTAAGAGGCCTTTACTGAGTTCACAAATTACTGTTGTCGCACTTTTTTCATATCTCTGTACGAACACGCAAATCTCCTAAATCGAAAGGAGATGACACCCATAAAGAGCGCACTACGCTACACTTCCCAGAAACAGTGTGTTCATCGTCTCTTCAGTATTGTCCATGAGAAAAAAAAAAGCCGGTGAAAAGCTACAGCGTCTGTCAGTGTCAGGGTGCAATTTGCTGGTTCGCGGAAATCAAAGCAGTGTACGTGTTAGAATGGCTGCTTCCGGACACGTTGTCGCTAGATGCGCGCCCGGCCGAATTAATTTCGCACTTTATATTTCTCGTTCTCTAAATCATAGCGACAAGAAGGAGACAATGAACACAGTGTGCCAATTTCGTAGAAAATTATTCTTGTACAGAAATATTGAGCTAGAATTTGATTGACAGGAAAGAGCAATCTGCTAAAGTATGCACAAACTGGCAGCAAAAATATATGGCTGTATACGGAGTAAATCTCTTTCGAGCCTTGTGGTCTTAGTGCACTCTATTAGCTCAGTCAGCGACAGAATTCCTTTCCAAACAAGTGAGGTGTCCTGCGGGGTGATACGGTGCACGAAAATGAAAGAATTCCGAAGGGTAGTTTATTTCAAAAACGAACCTTCAATAAGTTGATCAGCTTCACTCATTGTAGAGCGCGAAATGAACACTGGACTGGGGACAAGCTGCACTGACGAGACCTCGCCCGTGCTTCTTGTTACCTGTCTTTCTTCAATTGGCGCGCTTCACTACGTCAATGGAGCACCAATAGCCCACGTATTTGCGTTGCTCAGCCATTCGTCTGTAGTTCCCATAAGAGAGCACAGGACAGCGCTGGTCCTGCGCTCTTTTTTGTCCATGTGTCTTTTTCGCACCGTTTGAAATTATTCACCCTACAAGCAGTTTATCTCCGAGGTTTGTAAAGCAATGTACTCTCAGCGTCAAATGAAACGTGAACTGGGGAGCGCGTGGCCCGAGCACAAGTGAATCTGTAGTGCACGCCGTCCAGTCTTCACCATTGACCGTCACGCACATTCGGTTTGGCCACACCGCGTGACATTTTCGCTTCTGTTCTGGTTCTTACGTCTGAAAGGGAGAAAATAAAAGTAAAAGTGAAGTTGAAATATTGCAATTTGCGGCGATCATTGTCGCGCAGTTGCCCGAAACCAGAAGAGCTATTGGCGCGAACAGCGGTGCGCGTAGTGCACTTTCCACCGACTTTATAGATTCGCTCAGGTGGTTTGCCGCCTGTGCGCCACATTCATTCTTTCAATCAGGAAGTTTGCACAGCGCACTATTGCTGGAAGCCGCGATGGTGGCCGGCATGGGTGTGCCGAGCGCATTTGGCCGTTTGTTTGGCTCCCAAACAAGCGCTGCGCGGCCAAATCGGATGCGCGCGCTTGTCAATGGTGATGACTGGACGGCGCACACTACACCTTCATTTATGCTTGGGCCACGTGCTCCGCTGTACAAGTTTTATTTGACCCTGATAGTACATGTTTGTAATTTGTTAGAGAGCGAGGCACGAACTTTATTCTTGCTGTTACGTGGCGGCAGACACAACAGGGAAGCGTATATACAATGCAATCAGCCATATGCAAGCACTCAGCCATATGGTCAAATTCGCATGCCATATCAAGAGTGCCTTGTTCATCGACACTCCATTAGAGGAATATTTCCGCGAGATGGCTGTCGGCTGCTGAAGCACAAACATGGTACTTATTATGGTGGAGGGGTGGAGTAAAGTTTAAAGTGGGGTACGTGAATACGTCTATTGGCGGCGAAATGGAACATGAGGAATGCTTGAGGGTGCTAATCTCGTTAAGGATATTTGTTACACGTCTTAAGATACGGTATGGTTCAAAGTACCGGGAAAGCGATTTTTCAGATAGGCCAACACGCCGAGTCGGTGTCCACATAAGCACAAGGACACTCGAGGTGTAGATATAGTCGCGATAACAGGAGTCATAGCGGTGCCAGAGGGGGGCGGGGACACTCCGTATGGCTCCCATTGGCTGTTTTCGAGCAGACGCTCTTTCGACGATAGCGCCAAGGTCCCCTTCAGTTACGGCCCTAACCAATGGGCGACGCAGAAGCAAAATGGCGGCGCACATGATTGTTTACGTTGTCATGGCAGCAGCAACAGCAGCCACGCGGAACCTCCTCTCCCAAAGGTTTTTCTTTCCTTTTTGTTTTTATTATGCCAACCCGCTCCACTCCCTTTCCCCCATGCCGAGCGCGCCGCTCACTTTTTTGTTTTTACCCGTAACCGGCGCGTTTTCTTTTTTTCTATAGCGCGCTTGTTACGGCGCGCCACGCGCCAGCTCGCAAGCAATGCGCGCTACGCCGCGCGTTGGCATTGCTTGCGAGCTGGCACGTGGTGCGCCGTGGGCTATGCGTTGGCACGCACGCAGTCTTGCCCATACTTATAATATACCAGCATGTGCCGGAAAGTAAAAAAAAATTGCACTTCCAACACAACAGATGTTTAGTCTCGCTTTATTGACTTCGATTCCGAAAAAAGACTTTTCTTACAACGTGGCGTGATACACGCTCAAAAAAATGAGCAAAAGTGAAAGGTGTATGGCATATACAAGAGTAATGAAGACAAAAGTTCACAGATGGTGAAATAACAAAAGAAAGCGCTAGAAAACGCGAAGGCCCTTTCATGTACATACATAAAATACAAGATTTTTATATAACGTCCTCAAGACCTAAATGTAGACGAGGTCCTGGTATGTGCACTAAGATATTGCACAAAATTGGACGACGTGTATGAAATAGTCATGACGACTATAACAAGGGAAAACTCATTGGTAATGGCAGAAACAATGACACGCAAAATACCTGAAAGATAGAATAAAATGCTAACATTGTTTGATTGAAAGCCATGCCAAAAGAAAGCTTACTTATAGATCTGCACGAAAGTATATGAAATGTGTGACATGTTCATTACTGCTGAACAAATTAAAAAAAAACATGGCAGAAAAAGATAACATTGTACTAAAATCTGAAACACCCATTATCACATTATTTTGGACTTTACCACAACTTGAGTAACGGTGGGAAGGGGAACAGAAAGTAGTCGGCTTTTACACCAGCACATAAGAAACATTCGCAGAAAGGCTGATTCCTCAATCAAAGACCAGGTAAAAGAAGCCAACACGACTTTTATTTCTACCCGAATGCAATGCTTAGCAATAAACTTACGTCACTTAAGGCACTAAGTCGTACCTACTGGGCTCTCTTTTGTATAGTAAACACTAACTGCAAAAATCTGCATGTAGGACACTTGCAATGCTCATGCTTTCCAGAAGAAAAAAAGCGTATCATGCCTACACATGAAGGTTGTTCGCGTGGTTTTCCCATCGGGGGTTACTGATATAGTACACAAACACTAACAGTAATTTTTCAGCTGTTAGTAGGTTTGTGGAACGTGATACACAGAAAAAGCACTGAGGGCGGTATGAATAGCTGGGCAAGTTACTGAAGTTGCAGAATGAGACTTGGCACAGAAAAACACAAGTCGCAGACCAGGTGACAATGAGGAGGAACATCTATTTGTCAGCTTTCTCTACCGGGAAGAGGCAAGTGTAGCACAATCAAGGCGCAACGACGTCCGGAGCCTTATGGAGCACACAAATGGACAGGGCTGTGTTTGTGTACATGCGCTTTCTGATGTCCTTGAGTCTGAGCGCCCACCTGTTTCTTTAGGCACCCGGAACAACCTTGCAGGACTTGTTTTTGAGGTATTTGTGCACCACTGCGCGATGCACGAGCGGTACGAGTCGTGAAACGGGTGAAACATCGCGGAGCACAAGCACACAGCTACCGAGGACCACAGAACTGACGAAACTAGCCACGATGGTCAACGCACTGCAGCGCACGCATCTCGATGACAGTAGATAACAAAAATAAAGGGTTACGTAGCGGACTAAGCAGCAGCCGGGCCGGCGGGGACGGCACGGCGGCGTGCGCGCGTAGACAATCGAAGGTGAGGGAGTTGCGAGGGTGTTACAAGAGAGGGCGTGGGGAGAGGAGTTGAGCGGGGGGAAGGGCTTGGCCACCCGGATCGGCGCGCGTGCGCGCGGCGATCTACGAGGCCATGCAAAGGAAACGGATTTTCGCGTTCGCCCATTACAGAGATGGCGCCAATTTCCTGTGCCACCTAAAGTCCCTTTAGTGCCACCGAAACCGGGGAGTGCCGCCCCCCCCCCTGGCGGTGCCTCTGGTGGTCTAGCGATATCGTAAAGCAATGTTGAGCAATCTGGCATGTTTCGTCAGCTTTGGAAATGACATCGTGGGCGTACACCATGCGCAAATGCTTAGCAGCGGGGATGATAGCCTCAAAGGGTAACGTTGCGTCGCACCAAACATAAGATAAAAGGGTGATAACCGAGCGGTGCCGTGACGGGAGGAATCGTAGGCAAACGTAACGAAGGGCAACGCAGCGTTCCAGTCTTGATAGTAAGAAGAGACATACATATAAAGCATTTCAGTTAGTGTCTGAGTTAATCGATCAGTCTAGCCGTTGGTTTGCAGGCGGTAAGAAATTGTAAATTTGTGTTTTGTTGCGTAGGAGCGAAGCAAGTCATCGATAACGTGGCTGAGAAAGTAGATGCCATGATCGGTGAGGAGTTTACAAGGGGCCCCATGTTGTAAGATTATATACAGCAGAAAATCAGCGCCGTTTGTAGCACAGCCGGAACGGAGAGTGCGTGTAATTGCGCACCGGGTGATGTGGTCCGTAGCAAAGGCAATCCATTTATTGCCAGCAGTAGAAGCAGAGAAAGAGCACAGGAGCCCAAAACCAACTCGGAAGAAGGGGTAAGATGGGACGTCAAGGGGCAGAAAAAGGGCTCCAGGAGGGCAGCAGGAAGGCAGCAGGAGGCATAGGTGGTTTCTTTCGGCGTTGGCACGGTTCATATGTAGTGATGTAGCCACGAACGGAGCTCTAACAACCCGGGCCAAAAGAAGCGACGGCGAACGTGATCGTAGGTCCGGGAAACCCCAAGATGACCAGCAGTCGGGACGTTGCGGAGCTGGCCGAGAACGTTCAAGCGCAGAAGCATAAAAACAACAAGCACTAGTTCGCGTCTGTCCGCGTGGATGTTTTGGCGATATAATGTACCAGCCTTAAGCAGGAAGAGGTGAAGAGACGGATCGGGTGCTGCAGAATCCAGCTTCCGAATAAGCTTGCGTGAGATGGGACCACGGCGCTGTTCATCATGGATGGGGCTTAAAGCGAAGAGCGAGAGTGCACATGCAGGCGCATCATGGGACGCTTCAGGCGGATCAACGAGATTGCGAGACAAACAGCCGGCGTCCCGGTGCCATCTACCAGACTTATAAGAAAAATATTAGGTGTATTCTTGGAGTCGTAGTGCCCAGCGACCAAGACACCCAGTGGGATCCTTAAGGGGTGAAAGCCAGCAAAGTGCATGGTGATCGGTAGTGACGGTGAAATGCCGGCCATGTAAGTAGGGGTGGATTTTGCCCACCACCCAAACGAGAGAAAGACACTCCCGTTCCATGAAGTATGTTCCGCTGGGGAAAGGAGACGGCTGTCCTACGCGACAAGAAGGGCATGCCCATTCTGACGCTGGACCAAAACAGCGCCGATACCAGAGCCGCTGAAATCGGTGTGGAGTTCTATGGGAGCGCAGCCATCGAAAAGAGCCAGGACAGGTGGTGTGGTCAGCGACGTGATAAGGGTAGAGAAAGCGGCAGCTTTTACAGCAGCCCCCCCGTCCCCCCGCAAACAAACAAACAAACAAAAAACAAGCCACCTCTCTTCAGTAAGTTTGTCAAAGGAAGAGTGATTTCTGTGATATTGCTGACAAAATGTCACAGGCCTGTGCAGCACACGCAGCAGCATCACAGCATAAGCTGGAGGAGCGACTACATTGTAGCTCCATTGTAGGTACTACAGGTCTTCGCGGCGAAGTATATTCGCATCGCTTTCTCATGAACAATCTGAACTGTCCGGCCGGCGTCGACGGCGAGCTATTGCTTGTCCTACTTTCTGTGCAGTGGTCTGCTGAGCCCGATGTTACCTGGTTGCAGCTGTATGAATCATTGCTTCAGGTTCGTCCCTCTCGAAGAGGCACCCTAAAGTGTACCGAATATCAAACACAGCTTTCCAGACTACGTGGCGCCCATGTCACATCCCTTGCCCCATGGTACGATACGTTGCTGTTGGTGATGGGGACGATAATGATGGCTTCCCTTCGAAACTGGATGGAGACAAAAAGCCACCTTGCCTGCGCTGCATCCAGGGTCAGCTACATGTAACATGCGACTGCTATATGCACCTACTACATGATGGGGCACCTTGTGGAAGTTTCGAAGTTTCTACGTATCGACGCTACGCAGTGTGAATGTCAAATGGCACAATACAATGTTAATGATAGTGATGCTGATTTAATGGCATGCCCTTCAAAGAGGATGGTGAAAACAGTCACCTATGCTGCTTGAATTAATCAGGTATGTCATACATGTGTATCAATACATTCATATTTATACATCTTCATACTCTTCATTTCCTTCCTCAAGACGTCTCTATCAACCTTGCACCGCTACCAATGCAGTTGCTACATGGTGTGATGCTTGGTGTAATAATATGAAACTGCAATGCAAAGGGCTCACGTACAGACACAGACACGTACAGACAGGTCTGTCCCGGATCATGCCCGGGCTATTACCGGCCGTTCTGTCTCTCCTTAACGTCTCGCTCGTTATCCCGGCTTGTGCATGGGACACCATCGGCGGCAGATTGCGACCCTGGCTCTACCTATAGTTTCAGTCACTTTCCGGGTGCGGCACTAGGCATAGGTCTTCATCCGCCTTCTGGGAGAACGGAGACACCCCGCAAGCCCAAATGACCATGAGCCAGTACGGGGAATATCGCGCCCACCTGAACATCGATGTGATGCACGAGCTTGCTGGCATGTTCCCCGGCCGGCTGACCCGGGTGACCACAGCATGAACGACGAGCCGTGAGTAGCCACTACGTAAGCTGTCTGCCAGCGAGAATTATCGTGACACTAAGGGCGCCGACTGTCCTCCCCAAACTTTGTTAATGATCGATGTCGTATGTGTGTGCTTGTCGCAATACATACTTTGCCGGCGCCGATGCCGCCTTCTTCTACTGTTTCAGGCTTCAGTTCACATTCCTTCGCATGAAAATATTGGCGAGCCTACCAGGATACAGCTACATCAGACATGGCGCCGAACACGAACCTGTAGGAAACGAAAATGTGCGTGGAGTGGTTCAGCGCGATACGTAGGTTAAGCGTGATTTCAGTCTGGAAGTACCGAGTTAAATCCATAAAAAAGGGGACACCAAAGACTTGAAAAATTATAGACCGATCAGCTTACTGTCCGTTGCCTGCAAAGTATTTACTAAGCTAATCAACCCATCCCATCGATCATCCCATCCAACTGTCAAAGCCTAAAAAATAAATCGGAAGAAGTAGAAGCTGAATTAACTAAACTGAACTTTAATTTTGACCTTATTGCCTTCACTGAAACATGGTTTACCTCAAATGCAGATGTCAGCGAGTTTGCTGGTTACAAGCCCATTTCAGTATTTCGAGATGGAAAGCGTGGTGGTGGTGTATCTTTATATGTGCAAAATTATTTGTGCTTTGAGGTCTTGTCGGATTATTCAATTGTTTGTACTGATTTTGAAACTGTTTGCATTGCTTTTCATAGAGTTACTATTATGGTTGTGTATCGCCCCCCTCAAGGAAATTCTGACAATTTTTTTCGCTTCATTGATTGTTTTCTGAAGTTTGCTAACCAAAACAACTGGCGTATCATTGTGCTAGGTGACTTCAATATTAACTTTTTGGAGGATAACGCTCTGAAGATTAACTTAAATGAAATAATGTTGTCTAATTGTGACAATACTATTAAATTGCTTACTCGCATATCCTTGCACTCTGAAACATTATTTGATTTGTGCTTCACTAATTTCCCACCTCAGATTAGCATATCCGGTGTTTTTTCTTCTGGAATTAGTGATCACTTACCTTTCTTTTCACTTTTTCCTGATACGACCAAATTGAATAAACGCGTTCACGCTCGTAGAGTTAATGATGAAAAGAGCATCTCCAGATTTTGTCACTTGTTGTCGACAATTAATTGGGTAGATGTATATGATGAAAATGACTCGTCCCGTGCTTATGATATATTTATTCAGAAGCTGCTTGAATGCTATTACGCTGCGTTCCCAACTCAAACTATAAAAAAACATAGAAAGGCTAGAAAAGAATGGATGACAGGAGCACTTTTGAAACAAATTAAAGAAAAGAACAAAATGTTCTCTCGTTTTTTGGAAACGCGATGCCCGGATGATTTAGCTAAGCTTAAGAAGTTTCGAAATAAATTAAACTCAGATCTAAAGAAAGCTAAATCTTTTTTCTATATAAATAAGTTTTCGTCAATCTTACACAATCCTAAATTACTTTGGCAAGGTATTAACGTTATTATAGGGAACAGGCAGAATTTTCTTCCCTCTGAGCTGAAAGTCAATGGGGTGAATTATGCTGGAATTTCACTTGCCAATATGCTGAATGAACACTTTTTAGTTGCCGGAGCATACCGACCCTCTGCTAGCTGTCATTCAACTCGGTCTGTTGACTCATACTTACCCTCTTGCACTACTGAATCTATATTTTTGTCCCCTACTTCAGTGGATGAAGTTATTTCTATCATTAATTCAGTCAGGAACACCTGCTCACCTGGAGATGACGAAGTTGCTGCTTTTCCTATCAAATGTGCTGTAAATATTATTGCTGGCCCTCTTACGCATATTTGTAACAGAATGCTTCTTTCTGGTGTATTCCCTAGCAAATTAAAAGTCGCGCGCGTTACCGTTTTATTCAAAGGAGGCAACAAAAATGACCCAAATAATTACCGTCCTATTTCAGTATTGCCTCTGTTTTCGAAGTTAGCTGAGCGTATACTCTATAGGCGACTAAACAATTTCTTACAAGCTAAACATCTTATTTGCCCCCAACAGTATGGCTTTCAGGCCGGTAAATCAACAGAATCTGCTCTGTTAGATATTAAAAACTCTATAATTAACAATTTTGAAACTAAGCTTTTTTCTGTTGGAATTTTTCTCGACCTGCGCAAAGCTTTCGATTCTGTGCAACATACAATACTGCTCCACAAATTAAAAACTTACGGGATCCGTGGAGTGGCAAATTCACTATTGGAAAGTTATCTAACTGCACGGATACAGTACACTCAGATTCATGATGTAAAATCCAGTTTTGGTACGATAAAATTCGGTGTCCCTCAGGGTTCAATTCTGGGACCACTTTTATTTATTCTCTATATTAATGACATTGTAAACATTCCATTAACTCCTAATATCCTGATGTATGCCGACGATACTAATGTCTTTTTTTCCGGCTCCAGTCTCCAAGTACTTGAACACCAATGTAATACCTGGCTTGAGGAGTTAGCGGTTTGGCTCTATGTTAATCAACTTCAATTAAACGTAAACAAAACAAAGTTTATGCTCTTCCATCCAAAAAACAAACCATTAGATCATCACATCAAACTATTTTTTAATGACTTAAACATCGAGCAAGTTCATAGTTGCCGGTTCCTTGGAGTGTTTTTTCGTAGCGATTTGGGTTGGAGTGATCATATAAACTACATTAGACTAAAAATGGCCAGATCTATTTATGTTATTTATCGTGTTAGACATCTCCTCCCACTACAAATTAAAAAGCAGTTATATTTTGCCCTTGTTCAGTCTCACCTGGTGTATTGCAACCTAGTGTGGGGTACATGCTACAAAACTGATTCACACAAACTGCTTTCTCTCCAGAAAAGAGCTCTACGTTTATTAAGTTCAAGTTCATCTGTTGAAGCTAATCTTTTCGAAACATTTCATGTTCGCAATTTCTTTCACTTATACAATTTTAGTTTGGCTCTTCAAATTTTTATAAAGTCAAACATGACTTTAACTCTTTTTCTAATACTTATAATTCAAGAAACGTTGCGTATGGTCTACGTTCCGTTGCCCTATCTACTGCAAGACCCAGAACAAATTATGGTAAACAAACAACCGATTATCAAATTATAACATTGTGTAATGCCTACCAGTCTCTTACTCAGATTGCTTTAGAAAGTTATAGTGTGTCTGTATTTAAGAAAAAACTGACGATTCTTTTCCCCCCCGGTTAAATTTCAGCTAATTCTGCATACTTAGTTTTCTTTTTTTTGATTGTGCATATTATGAAATGTTTTGTTTATTGTTAATGAATATTTATTATTGTCTATCATTAACTATTTGCTATTGTGATCATGTTTGCTCATTGTTTTGTTTTCTCTTTGTCCATTCGGCCCCCGTTTCCATGATGTGTGATCGGGGTTTAGGCCTTGTCAGGAGGTATGCTTGGTCTACCTCTTTTAGCCTCACCTCGAGGGCATATTGTATTGCATATAATATGGCCAAATAAACATACTACTACTACTACTACTACTAATTGCAAATAGAATCTGGAACACCTTAGACTTCCGTCAACCAAAGGACCAGGCAGGATTTCGTAAAGGCTACTAAACAATAGACCATATTCACACTATCAATCACGTGATAGAGAAATGTGCGGAATATAACCAACCCTTAAATATAGCTTTTATTGATTACGCGAAAGCGTTTGATTCAGTCGAAACCTCAGCAGTCATGGAGGCATTGCGGAATCAGGGTGTGGACGAGCCGTATGTAAGAATACTGAAAGACATCTATAGCGGCTCCACA
Source organism: Dermacentor albipictus (assembly GCF_038994185.2). Lineage (NCBI taxonomy): Eukaryota > Metazoa > Arthropoda > Arachnida > Ixodida > Ixodidae > Dermacentor > Dermacentor albipictus. The sequence continues at coordinate 129,652,443 of NC_091822.1, forward strand.
GCCACCGTAGTCCTCCATAAAGAAAACAAGAAAATCCCAATAAAGAAAGGTGTCAGGCAGGGAGATACGACCTCTCCAATGCCATTTGTAGCGTATTTACAGGAGGTATTAAGATATCTGGATTGCGAAGAATTGGGGATAAGAGTTAATGGAGAATATCTTAGTAACTTGCGATTCGCTGATGATATTGCCCTGCTTAGTAACTCAGGGGACCAACTGCAATGCATGCTCACTGACCTGGAGAGGCAAAGCCGAAGGTTGGGTCTAAAAATTAATCTGCCGAAATCTAAAGTAATCTTGAACAGTCTCAGAAGAGAACAGCAGTTTACGATAGGTAGTGAGGCACTGGAAGTGGTAAGGGAATACATCTACTTAGGACAGGTAGTGACTGCGGATCCGGATCATGAGACTGAAATAATCAGAAGAATAAGAATGGGCTGGGGTGCGTTTGGCAGGCATTCTCAGATCATGAACAGCAGGTTGCCATTATCCCTCAAGAGAAACGTATATAACAGCTGTGTCTTACCAGTACTGACGTACGGGGCAAAACCTGGAGGCTTACGAAAAGGGTTCTACATAAATTGGGGACGACGCAACGAGCTATGGAAAGAAGAATGATAGGTGTAACGTTAAGGGATAAGAGAAGAGCAGATTGGGTGAGGGAAAAAACGCGAGTCAATGATATCTTGGTTGAAATCAAGGAAAAGAAATGGGCATGGGCAGGACATGTAATGAGGAGGGAAGATAACCGATGGTCATTAAGGTTTCGGACTGGATTCCAAGGGAAGGGAAGCGTAGCAGGGGGTGGCAGAAAGTTAGGTGGGAGGATGAGATTAAGAAGTTTGCAGGGACAACATGGCCAGAATTAGTACATCACCGGGGTAGTTGGAGAAGTATGAGAGAGGCCTTTGGCCTGCAGTGGGCGTAACCAGGCTGCTGCTGCTGCTGATGATGATGATGCTGATGATGCTGATGTAATACCATGCGTCAGCGCTGGATTTGCAAGTGAATGGCGAGAACACGATTTAACTCATAACGAAGCAAAATGGCGGATCAAAGCCGAGGAACGTGTTTTACAGGTAAGATCACGCTGCTGGAAAAAGTCCAAGCGCGCATGTCTACGGTCCAGGGACTAATGATACCAAGAGTCTCGAACTGTATGCAACCGATAAAGTGCGCAGCCCGCACAAGGTAATACCTCTGTTCAACGAGACACGGAGCAATTTTGACGCCTATCTGCGACGTTTTCGGTACGTCGCAACGTGTTTCAAATGACCACGTTCCGAATGCGCGTTGTACCTAAGCTTGTGCTTTACAGAAAAGGTCCTTACTGTAAAGGGACGATTGGATTCCAGTGCCATCCTGGATTATGACGAGCTTCACGGGACACTGTTGCAACGGTAATGTTATACGGCGGAACGACCTCGTGAGAGGTTCTACAAGGCCACACTATCAGAACACGAAACTGGTCTGCAATGAGCAGCAAGACTCTCGGCCTACTTTGATCCCTGGAACGAAATGGCAAAGATTAAAATATTTATGGACGCCTTGAGAGGTGTGGTAATTGATGAACCGATCAGGAATGTCTGTTCAGCAGCACAACAGATTTTGCTTGTGGACGCATGTGGTAAATCTATGGAATGTCTATCAAAGCACGCCGATTGCTTTCTGGAAGCACAGAACATATCTAACTTGGGAAAATAAACGCGTTACACGGAGATTCGTTGAAGTGCTTGACGGAAGACGGATACTTTGAAGGAGACACTGAAGACCAACGACCATCGTTTTTTTTTTTGTGTGTGATAAAACATGCCATCGAGCGTCCGATTGTTGCGTTCGCACGAGAGAAATCGCTGGTGCATCTTGAGAGTATGATAGCAAGGGTCGATTATGCGTCCTGCTTGCTGTCACCAAGTTGACGGAGGAAAACCTAAGGGAAGAAAGCAGATATGTCGTACTTCAAGGTGGTGAGGCGATTCCAATCTCAACAGGACATGGGTACAAACTACAACATCCTATAAGGACCGGTAGATGCCCGCGCAAAATACGTTCTTAAAAGCCGTCCAGTAACAGTGCTGGGAGGCAAGTGACGCAGCACTGTCGTGGTACGGCAAGCCTTGGTACCAGCGGAAAAAATTACCGAAACAACAATCCTAGTGTTCTTCTTGAATCGAACGGTTCTTATCGGAGGCTGCCGTATACATGGACACACCATTCTTCAAAGGTATCGCATGAGCCAAATATATGCGCGAATCATTGTTCGAAGTAGTCGTGGAAAACATTTAAAGTGCCTCGGCTGCGGATCAAGCGATCATAACCCTAGCTCAAGCGCATGCGCGGTGTCAGACGGATGCCTTTTTCTTTGACTCTGTCGCATCTGGCCCAAATAAAAGAGGACCAAGCCTTGTCCGACACTACTGCCAAAAAGCTTACAGGAACAACTCGAAAAATCGTCAGCCTAGACATATCTACACTGTTGATATAACCACGCACCTAAAAAGGGATGGGTGGTAATACAATGTCTTGACATTGTCGTCCAGAAGGTGGGCACGAAAGATAGACGAAATCAATCCTCAATGAAGGAAACTATCCTTTAAAGGAAACATAAACTATCCCGTGGAAACGAATTCTTCCGACGTGTTGTGCCACAAAAGTTAAAACTATTCTCCGGTTGGCCCATGACGGAATACTGGCTAGCCATCGAGAGGTAACAAGGAGCGCAGATACTGCGATTGCTATGATTGCTGAGTTTTCTTAACCAGCTGCACAATCGAACACAAAAATACTTTAAAGGGACACTAAACTGAAAAATGCTTTCTTCTGCGTCAGTAAATTACCATTCCACAACACCAAAAACACCACTCTTACAACAATAAGACGTTTGGTAAGCCAGAAAAAGCGCAAGAACGAAATACGGGTGGCGACGCCTATTTAAGTTCCCGCACCTGGGGGCTGTGGCGTCTTGGATTTTGATGGCATCTTCTAGGGCCTACTAATTATATGTAGCCGTACAGATTGATTGCATTGTGTTCTAAAGGAACCAAATATTAAACATCGCAAAGTTTCGGGAACCTTTATTCAGCCAACGCGGCCCAAATGCGAAAACATATTTTGGAATCCCTGACGTCACGCTGACGTACCGGCGCTAGGGTTCCGGCGCGAAATTGAAATACTGATACTTGTACCTTCATTTTCTCATCTAATAATCAAACTCTATTTTTGAAATGACTGCCTGCAGGGTTCTCAAACAATGCTTGATTTGTCTAAACTGATTTATTGTTTCGTTTTAGTGTCCCTTTAAATCGCGCGGCCTAGGGCAAAGGATAGTGCCACATCAACTGGTTGGGTACGATGCCCGTTAGGTACGATGCCCCGCACTGGCACACAGAGCAAACTTGTTCGAGTGCATGCTTCGTTTCACGCAGTTGGTCAGCCGCATGAGAAGGAAAACGACGGAGAAAAATTTGGAAAACCGCCATTAAAGTAAATAAAGGCGATCACATAAACTTGCTGACTATTCGCGAGTCCGAGCCAGCGGCCCTGATTGGAGACGAGATGGTCAGGAGAAGCGACGACAGCCCAAGAAGTGTACCAGCAACCCGCTCGAATTGGCGCCGTAGTTTTAAGAGCACAGGCTGACTGCAATGACCAGCAAGGTCAGCAACATGCCATTCCCGCACTGTTAAGAAGCGATACAACATATTTTGAATCAAATATACCTTCTCCCATTAAAAGCAGCAGTTGGACAAGCCATTTTTATGTTAGTCTACAGGTTATATGGGTTGTAATATGGGTTATATGGGTTATAATTTACTTTCTTGGACAGTCTCATGGCATGCGCCTATGTTTTTAACGTGTAGAGTGTGCGTGCGTAAACGCTGTTTGGAACAGTGACATCAGCTGGCTATTTGCAACTGTGCACCACCGTTATCAAACTGTGGTTGAGCGTTATGTAAGCTTCAAGCACGGGTATTCTGCTCCCTTTTACCTTCCGCCTTGATGCTCTTCAAGTGGGGGGAACTGTAGCAGGAAATATTCCAACGTACTTTGGAAAATGCTCCTTTTGTTGACAAAGAAGAAAAACCTTGTGCACGGGTGGTTCGTGGGTGACATCAGCGGTGGTGCGCGTGGGTTCCACGGCGAACCATCGGTGCAGCCAGCTGCGGAATCTTCCGACCTGTGGCAGCAGGACAGCTGCATTGCGCGTGGCGACTCGGTGCCCCTGCTCATGTCCGGGCGCTCATAGGCAATTATGTTTCTCTGCTAGCGTCAAGCTATGTCGCGGATCGTGCCGAGGCCACTACCGGCAGTAATGTTCACCTACTGACGTCTCAGCCAATTTACCTGGCTTGTGCCAGGTAAATTACAGCCGGGTGTGTCCGCCTACCACCGTCGTAATCTCTGCACAGGCCTATGCTCGGCCGTCAGACTGCGACCGTGGCCATACGTGTGGTCTTTGTTGATTTCCGGGTGCGGTACTGGGCTTATGTCACAGGCGGCGTGCTGAGAAATCTCGGTCACGTTCTGGATGGGCTCCATGTTACAGTGAACCAGTCCTGGGAGTGTCGTATCTACTGGACCCTCGACATCATGCCCGAGCGTTCTGGCGTGTTTCCCGGGTGGCTGACCCTGAAGACTCGAGCATGAATAATGAGCCGTGAGACGCCATGACGCGGGCGATTTACCAGTGAGAACTATCGTGACACTGCATGTGCCAAATCTGCTGTCCAAAGTTTGTTATTGTGGGCCGTTGTCACAGTATAGAAATTGAACGCATCCATTGCATCTTATACTGTTTAAGGTATTTGCCCGCATTCCTTCCGATCACACTCGCGAAGGCACAATAAGAGCTTTATAATATTAGAGCGCTCTACACAACGCTTTCGACGTGCCACATCAAGGTGCCAATAAAATTCGAAAGTAAATCTTACTAGTTGTTTAAACTATGCCCTTCAACTACCTGAGGGCCTAGTAAACAAAATTGTATGCTCGGCGACAACTTTCTGTGGCAGCACAGTTAAGGCTACGTGGGTGGAGCTCACGTAGCTGTTTTACTACGCCAAGTATTCCGGACGTTGTTCTGGTGGTTTCAGTCGTGATTTTAACGTGGCGTTCAATGATGAGCGTTCTTGCCTGTTTTCACAAGAGCCCGCCCGTCTGTATCAATGCTGTTACTCAATTTGTAATAAGGTAAATTATTGATGTATACATTTTATCAAAAACAAACACAAACGCAGATGGAAGTGATGAACGACGCTGAAAAAACAAATAGATCAAATTCTTACTGGAACCCTTCTCGTAAGCATATTACTTCAAGCTCTCCTCTTCGTTTACGCTCAGCCGTGAGGTAATTTAGAAAACGTTCAAACGCACACAACACACTGCTAGAATGTCCACTGCCAAGCAACACAACAACCAGTATATTGATTTCGCGTAGGAAGTGCTATGAAACGAAGCGTATTATTGTGATCTGTAATTGAATTATTATAATAAGGGTACTTCACACGCATTCCATGGCCTGTCTGTCTGTCTGTCTGTCTGTCTGTCTGTCTGTCTGTCTGTCTGTCTGTCTGTGTCTGTCTGTCTGTCTGTCTGTGTCTGTCTGTCTGTCTGTCTGTCTGTCTGTCTGTCTGTCTGTCTGTGTCTGTCTGTCTGTCTGTCTGTCTGTCTGTCTGTCTGTCTGTCTGTCTGTCTGTCTGTCTGTGTCTGTCTGTCTGTCTGTCTGTCTGTCTGTCTGTCTGTCTGTCTGTCTGTCTGTCTGTCTGCCTGTCTGTCTGTGTCTGTCTGTCTGTCTGTCTGTCTGTCTGTCTGTCTGTCTGTCTGTCTGTCTGTCTGTCTGTCTGTCTGTCTGTCTGTCTGTCTGTCTGTCTCGCACCATTTTCCTGCCCCCTAGTACCACTGGGCTGTCTATTATTGAACTGTTAGAGCATCGGACTGCTGTGATGACGGGACTGGGTCCAAAAAGAACCATCGTGAAAACTTGGTTCACAGGCATTTGACATTGGGTATGTGCCGCTCAAGAGTTAACCCGTTTAAAACCAACTTGCGTTACTGGATATGTGCCATTGCTTATCTGTCGTTTTTCAACTAACTTCTGTCAAGCCAACTTGAATCATTGGGTATAAAAAATTACTTACGTGCCGCATTTGAATGAAGCTTTTTTTGCAAGTTTGGGTCACTTACTATGTGCCACAAGGTAAATGCAACAAGACATCTGCCACTCCTCAATAAATTTATTTTACTCTAACTTGGTTCCCTTAGTATCGGCCGTTGGCTATGTGATGCTCTTTGATGACGGCGAATGTAGAGCATGTTTTCTATCGCAGGCGTCATGTGGACGTGATTATTTCGAGTGAAGGCAGTAGGTTAATAAACCCACACATGCTACTTGAAGACATCAATTCTGCCGTATTGGAGGCTTCGCTGTGTAACTAACAAGAAGAAAGGAAATCGATAGAAAGTAGACATGACTAAGAAAAATAGGGCCCTCCGTTTCCTTTCTTCTCGTTCATTACACAGGGAGGCCACGAATGCGACAGCATAATGTAACGTGTAATGCGAGGTAGGTTCGTGTCCCACCTGCGGCCAGTTATTTCTTCATCCAATTTCATTTCCATTAGTTTATTATTTTGTTATTTCAATTAGAAGGCACAAGTAATTTCCCCAATGCTGTCCTTCGTGTCTTTGTTTGTTGGCTTGTTATGATGTACCTGGGCTTGAAAGTTAAAAATATTTTGCGCCTGCAGATTCCTGAGGCGACCTAACTGGAATTTAGGAATTATAGTAAATAAACAAACACACTTAGAATGCGTATTGTCGCATAGCCGTCTTTTACTGATAAGCGGCAGGCTTGAAAAATTTATTTATTTATTTATTTATTTATTTATTTATTTATTCAATTATTTATTCTATAAGAGACAGCTACATTGTTCCCGCACGCATAACATGTTCAGGCGCAAGAGAGACTAACAAGGTGGTGGGATTGTAGTGGTGAATAAAGACCCAGTTATTGCAAATAAGGATTGTTCCTTATCTGTAGCAGTATGATGTGTGTTAAGCTATGATACTTCGTATCTTGTCTCATATTGTCTCATTGTGTCTCAACTTGTCTCGTACTAACTGGAAATGCTTTCTATTTGGTCATGTAGAGAATAGTAGTGTCAACTTGGTGCTAGGATGCATGATTTCTCTTGGCCTGATAAAAGCTGTAAAATATTTCAGAAGAGTACCGCTTACGTCGCAGTCATTTTCAGACTTGGTTTTCATACTAAGCAACGTTACTGATTGCACCAAATTAGTAGTCTGGACATTCAATTATTGTTGCACTATCGTGAAGTTCGACAGATTGCCGAAGTGGCAATGTCCAAAATTCGCTGATGCGTCTATACGCTCCGTTTTCCACAGCTAGAATGAGAATAATTAGAATTAAACAGTTCTGGGCATTCCCACGTAAAAAAGAAATCCAATGCTGGCATACCTGTACAACAACACGTCTTCGTTTGGATGAATTCACGCATGATTAAATACAATCTATAAGAGTAAAGGGGTTTTTCTGTATATTAGGGAGTTAGTTCTTGAGCAGTCCGATAATACTTTCATAAGTACTTACTTACACAACCACTCCACTGCGGGATACGCAGACAATGTTCAAGCAGAAACTACTGAAACGCCCACGAAATAATTACCTTGGAAAACGAAATTAAATTCAAGAACCATAAATTATCTGCAGATACGCGAGTAAGTACACCCTTCACAATTCAACAAGGACTACGGAATAAAATGGCCTCGCAACATGAGAGTAATGGTAGGCAGGAAGTAATCAACAAAAGGATAAATTCAATGACTATTTCTCTCATGACGAAAAGTATATTAATTTCAAAGATAGCCTATGTCGTCAGTGAATAGCCTTGGACAAGTCACCCTTTTTATGTCCTTAAAAAATAAATTATGGGGTTTTACGTGCACAAACCACCTTCCGATTATGAGGCAGCCGTAGTGGAGGACTCCGGAAATTTCGACCACCTGGGGTTCTTTAACGTGCACCTAAATCTTAGTACACGTGTGTTGTCGCATTTCGCCCCCATCGAAATGCGGCCGCCGTGGCCGGGATTCGATCCCGCGACCCCTTTTATGTCTTCTGCGAAACTCTATTGCAATGCAAAACTTACCGTCCGTTCCTCTGCTTCTTCTGCAACTTTCCACGCACAAAGAAAGGCCTGTAATGAAAAAAAAAACATATTTTACACGTTTTTTTTTTCATAGGTGCAGAAACGAGGGCTGCCTCGGGAAGAATTCTACATATCTTCATTGTAAAATCACTTGGATATAAAAGTGCCAGACCTGTAACAGACGTTTATTGCTATAGCAGTTAAAGTAGACCAGAAACTCGAAACATAAAGGTTGCACGCAAAGCTTGTAAAATGTGAAATTTCATGAAATTATTTTAGGAACTTCTTATTTAAAAAACAATTTGTTTTAGAGCATGTTCTTCAAAGAAATCGAAATCAGCCAACTAGCCTCATTTATTGCTCATTTGAAAGCTTTCTCAAACTTTGCGAACTTGCGTTTCCGACATTTTCACTTGTGTAGAACTTTTAAATCAGCGCATTGAACTAACTAGCCCCATTTATTTATGCGAGAGCATTATGTGCCCTATTACTCGAAAATCTGGCGTTGTAGTCGGCGGCGTGAGCGAATGATAGCACAAAGAACGACTGACGGCATAGTGTAAAACTACACAAAAAATTATCAAACTGACGTCAATTTCTTAGAGAGGTTCTTGTAAGCAAAGTAACTTAATGCCTTTGAAAATAATATAAAGTAAATTTCCGTCTTGGGGGGAATCGAAACCAGGTCTTCGGGGTGCGATATGAGCCCGCTTCGCCGATGCCACGGCGACTCACGGTTCTGGTTTGAATGTGTGCCTTGAGCGCGCGTCGTTCGGCACGTAACGGCGCAGCTAATGAGTAGAAGGTGGCGCCGTGTCATGAGTGTATAGAGTCTATAGAATGAAAAAAGTATCTATGTTCAGTTGAATGCCACGGAGCGGTCCTTCGAGTTTAACGCCTCGCGGGCAAGCGAGTGCGTGGAGACGCTTGGCGCGTTTTCATTTGATCTTACGCAGGTGCAGTTCCAAAGCATCAAGGGCTCACGTTCACCAGGAACGGACAAGGGCAAAGACTTCGTAAAACTTGCCCTGTTTATTTCTAGGCCTTGCAATTATACAGCTCAACTTTCCACCAGAAGCACAGAACGTGGCATGCTCTGTGTCACATATGTTTACTTCACATGATCTGAAGGACAAGCTCCGAGCTTAAAATTAAAAAAAAACAGTCAAGACGGTGAGACGATTTACAAAACCTTTTGACCTTGTTTTAAATCTGGTCTGTTATCGACGCCAGAGAAATTTACAGTAATATTGTTTTATTCCGTTGATCACAGGGCGTGTGTAAAACAAAATGCATCGGCGAGTTTTCAAGGCATATGCAGCAAATTCCGTTGAACCTGAAAACAATGGTATCAATCGTCACTTAAAGCTCATACAAAAACGACGGATAAAAAAAGGACGACGAAGACAGCGCTTGTCTTCGTCGTCGTTTTTTGTGCCTCGTCTATATATGCGCTCTAAGTGACGATTGATACCATGGAATACCAACAAGCCCATACCTAAAGCTTGCTTGCAAAACAATGCCGTTTGTGCACATTTTCCAGTACAGTTCTGTAAAAAAAGGTATTACATCAACAACGACTTCTTTCCTTGCACGCCCACCTGTCTGCATAAAGTTGGTACGATAACAACTGGCACTACCTGGAAGACATCTACAACATCGTTTCAGAGTCCAACACCCGTCACCGCTGAAAGGCGTGAAAAATTTCATAACCTTAGACCGTGTGAAACCCAGCTAAATATCTGCCGCTCCGCTTCAGCCATCTTCGATGTTATTCCTCACCCTCTGCCTGAACAGTCATTTTAGGCAAATTCCTGCACCAAGCCCTCTCCGAGCTCGCATACCTATCGGCACGGCCACTGGTTTCTCAGCGTGAGAGTACTTAAACCACTGAATGGTGGTTCCAGTTACAGTGACCTAGATGTATTGAATTACATTGGGCGCTGACTCTCAAATAATATTTGAGGTAGTGGTGAGCGCACAAGGCTGTGTTCATTAACCCTAACGCAGTTGTGCTCTTCACCTGGCGAATTCACCACTACAAAACTGATTTGTGTAGTGTGAGAAACATCGCCGTGATTTGAAACAAAATCATGGGTTATAAATTGTTGCATGACATGACAAGGACCTTATTTCAGTCCTGAGGGACTAAGATCTTGGGGAGCCAAAGCTGAAGGCTCGCGAAGATCAAGTCGGTGGCTCCACCCACGATGGGACCGAGAGATGAAGTCCCGCCGCAATGTTGTGGGCCCTCTGGACAGCCTGGAGTTGAATGTGGAGATTGCTACTCTTGAGGAATTCCTCCCAACGTTCTTTCGTGATTGGTGGAGAGGCGTTAAGGGCTGGGCACAGCCAGAGCATGTGTTCAAAAGAGCATGAGTCATGACCACATTTGGGGCATGACTGAGTGGTCAGGATATATCCTGTTAAGTGACCGAGGGGTGGGATACGAACGGGTTTGCAGACGCCTGAGTGTGCTAGCCTAAGGTTTGTTCGATTTGGGGTTAGGGGGTGCAAATGTCCTCCTGCCCAGTCGATACTGGGAAACAACTTCGTGGAAAGTACATAATGGATCTTTGTGGATGCTGACCTTGTTCCAAGCCTGGCTACTCGCGACAGCGCGGTACAAGGAATCGAACGCTCTCCAGTGGGCCTGCTCGTTAGCAATACATCAAAGCGGGTTAATTGAGCTATTTTGTTGGGCAGGGAACCATAAGATATGGTATCTGAGTTTGCAGCACTCCCTACTTCTTTCAAGTTATTTGTTCACAATACTGTACGCCTATTCAGACACGAGGGCGGACGAGAAGGATCTAATTGCCGTGTGAGAGTCCGAGAAGACGATAGCGGGAACTTTTGAGCTATGAAAAGCCAGAGCGATCGCTGCTTCCTGCGCCACGTGGGCAAACTTCTTATAATTATCGGGTTTTACGTGCCAAAACCACTTTCTGATTATGAGGCACGCTGTAGTGGAGGACTCCGGAAATTTCGACCACCTGGGGTTCTTTAACGTGCACCTAAATCTAAGCCCACGGGTGTTTTCGCATTTCGCCCCCATCGAAATGTGGCCGCCGTGGCCGGGATTCGATCCCGCGACCTCGTGCTCAGCAGCCCAACACCATAGCCACTGAGCAACCACGGCGGGTGGGCAAACTTCTTATAAACAAAGCCTGCATTGACCAGGCTGCCCCCCGCGTGTACCACCAAGACAGCTAGCTTATTCCCACTGTCATATCTGGCAGCATCGACAAAGAGGGCATCTAGTTCCTGCTGATTGATCATTTTAAGGATGGACTTCGCTCTCGCTAATCTTCCACCCTCGTTATGCCCTGAGTGGATTTTTTGCAGGACGGGGTCAACCATGATGTGAGTTCTGGTTTCCCGGGTCAAGCTAACTGGGGTCGCTGGTTCATGTCTGGGTTGGATTCCGGCTTCTTCTTAAATCTTGATCACTGGATTACTGGACGAAAGTCTCATTATTTGGGCTGCTGTGTGAGCTTCTATCAGTTCATCACTGGTGTTATGGAGTTCTATCTCCAGTATCTTCGCAGTGCTTGTGGACTGCAGAAAGCCGAGAGCGCACTTGAGGCCGGTTCTGACTGTGATAATATGGGGTACGCGGGAGTGGGAAAAATAAACGTATGAAGGCAGTGCGCCATGCGGTGGTGAAGAGGACACTGACTCTTGGAAAGTACCCATGAGTGTGTATTTGAGCAAGTTCCCTCGTCATCATGAGCGACACCGATTTCTGAGCATCGACAGTGGCGCCTCGAAAGGCGTGGCGTGGTGGGGTGCGGCCCGTGTCGTCAGCAGTGCGCGAGGTTCGGCGTTCGAGGGAAAACAGCTTTTTCAATCAACAGACTTTTCAATAAGCTCCATTTGCTACCTTCTCGCTCGCATACGCCCGTCCGTTTCGGTACACGTCTCATCGCATTGCTGCCGTCAACCTGGGCCGAATAGGTTTTAATCTCCTTGTTAAGAAGCGCTGAAGAAGACTTAAAGGGCTTGTTTGGCCTCCAGAAGGTGATCGAGTCTCGATTACATTTTAGGAACTTCACGATCCATAATTATTTCTTTGCTTGCTCCTTTAACTGCCATGTTCAGATTCTCTAGTTAACCTCTATACGTCTCATCTGGCAGGACTGTTTTATTTCTGATTTTTCGAAAGAATCCCAGTCCACATACTCATATCTCACTGGTGGTCTGGGTTTGACACGCAACAGAATTTCAAGTATGTAATGGTCACTGCCTAGCCCCTCCTGGAGGTTGTCCCACGTGCATTCAATGCCTCGGAGGAAAGTGAGATCGGGGGTCGTATCTCCACTGACCAAATTACCCGATTGGTGGAGAGCCTTGGCTCTGTGGCGAGTATTAGGCCGAGCTCTGCAGCGTTGAAGGACGAGTTCGTCCCTTTTGCACTTTTGAAACTCTACCCCCATTCCGTATGGATGCGGTAAAGTCACCCACAACAACGAGAGTGCGCTTCCCGTCGCCCTAGACGTGGTGCCTAGTAATGCTTTGAAGTCTCTTTTCCTATTCGATGGTGCGCTGTACACGTTGAGAATGAAAACGTTAGAACTGATGGTCCTGTTGGGTACGATCTCTATTGACTGGGCCTCGAGGCTCGCTTTGTACGCGGGTAGCTCGTGCTCAACCAAGGAGATGTTATTTCTAATTAAGGTAGCGATACTTCTGTTCTTTTGTCTCGTGTATGCTACCGTGCGGTACCCCAAGAGGGAAATTTCTGCTGTAAAAAGCGTTTCCTGTAACACTATAACTTGTAGCTTGTGCGCAATAGACCTGATAAGCTATCCCAACGGGGAGTTGCATCTCTGGAAACTTGCGCAGTTCCAATGCAAGATTTTAAGATTGTTGCTATTCGAGTTCGTGATTTTGCCTACTGACTATGATCAATTAGCCCTTCAGCCCCACCTTTGGGATTCTGGTTTGCCTGATTCTGCATTGTCGACACCTTAAGCCTGCTTTGGCTTGGGTCTTAGGTGACTCTAGTTGAGTTAACCTCGTCTCCATCCCCGAGAGCATTTCCATCATGCACCCTAGGGTCTTTTCTATGGCAGCCAGCTTGCCTCTGCTGTTTGTTTTGGCAGGAGGATCGGCGGCGCCAGCTTTGTCTTTGCTCGGCTCAGCCATCTCATCCTCCTCTTCTGTCTGGCTAACCGGTTAAGGGCTGGGAGCTTTACGGTTCGATTTGCCAGCAAGCGGGCCTGGAGCTTTAATTTTATCCTCATCGCGGTTTGAGATTTGCCCTCTAATGCCATTTAAGGCCTCCTTAAGCTCTGCAATTTCGCACCTGAGCTGTTGATTTTCGGCCTCAAGTGATTGGATTCGGGGATCACTGACATGCTCTGACTGTGCCTCACCACATGCTCTTTTGGCCGTTGTAGTCTTCTTTGCCATCGGGGGCGCTGTGCCGGAGCCCTTGACTGTATAAATTGTTAAGCCCAGGAATGCACGAAATTTATCATAGTCAAGAGCAGGGTGTGTCAACAAAATAATTTTAATTTTGATCTTTCATCGCGTGCGTTTCCTAAGACTAATATCGTGACACGTAGCGGTCGGCCTCACATAGCAAAGGCTACTTGAGATGGATATGGAATAATATGCTTTGCGAGCTTTACTAGAGTGTAGCGAGCCGTACATTAACTTAGCAGATGACCATCGGAAAAGTCTTTTCTTCAAGTGGTGCTTAGATTTGGGAAATTAGCATGGCAGAAACATAATGAAAATATCAGCTTTGTAGCAGCGAATATCGTCTGCGCTATTGTGCTGACAATGCATGTTAGATGCCGTGCTTAACGTTTTATTTTTCGCATCCTTATGTGAGATAAGCCTACGTATGTATGTATGTATGTATGTATGTGTGTATGTATGTATGTATGTATGTATGTATGTATGTATGTATGTATGTATGTATGTATGTATGTATGTATGTATGTATGTATGCACGTACGTACGTACGTAGGTACGTACGTACGCACGTATGTATGTATGTATGTATGTATGTATGTATGTATGTATGTATGTATGTATGTATGTATGTATGTATGTATGTATGTATGTACGTATGTATCTATGTATGTATGTATGTATGTATGTATGTATGTATGTATCGTTGATGAACGGGGCAAGGGCAACCCTCCTATATCCTCCACATAAGTTTTTGCGAGGGACTCGGCAACTAGAGGCCCCTCTCCCCCATGACTTCAATCTCCAGGGTAATACAAAATATTGTTGCGTTACAGTGAGAATGAAAAACAGAGTATCAAAACAGAATCACGTCGCTATCTCTTTGTTGTTCTGTGTCTAGACAAACAGGTTACACTCAAAGCAGTACGACAGCGGTGAGCACAATCGGTGATCGTTGAAAGTCGGATCTACGGGTCAAACACATCGGCTTTATACATGATTCAACGATGGTTCCAGGGTTATCGCTGATGCCAGCGTGGCTTCCAGAAAGCACTGCACGATTCGTGTTGCGCATGCAATCGGATTAAACAAGGTGCGGCGAGAACATACGCAACAGATAGGATCAACGATAACATTCGAGAAAGTTCCAAATAATAGCGGCGCGTCATGCGCTAAGCGGTGACACTAAGTTGTTAGCTGGTCAAACTCAGTCTCGGGAAAAAGTATAAATAACTACACGTGTCAATGTCCCCTAGTTTCGCCTAGTTTCAGTTTGGCCTACACAAAAATGGTTAAGTAGGAAATAGCCGTTTATGAGTGTGAGGGCTCTTGTGTCCAAGTCCTGCTTCCATACTGCACTTGAAGGCCTAAGAGGCAAAGTGATAAGGCTACTATGAGTGGCATAAAAGCATAATAACTGTTTAAATACGGAATTTTAATAAATCACTAGACCTGTTGCGTAGCTTGTTATTATATGCAAATTGCGACAGTGTGAATGCACTTGTGGCTCTGTTGTAGACATAAGTAACTGAGTTGTTAGTCCTTGTGAGCGAATAGCCGGACTAACTAGCATGTGCTCTGCGCGAGAGTTTTCGGGGTGTTGGCAACATTCGATGTTTTTGGAGCGCTCGCGAAAGACAGGCCTCCACATCTCCTGCATCTCTCCCTTCCTGGGGGCTGCTACAGTGCTACACATGCGTACCATACGGATGTGCACGACTATATATGTACTGGCTAATGACTCTGTTTTCTGCTGTGCTACGCAATGAAACGACAAGCGATAAAAATAATCCTTTCTCCAACAAACATACGCCTTCGGCCACTCTAGTGCGCTCATAAAACGGGTATATGGGTGAACAAAAACTGGAGAGATACATGTGCCTAGTTCTTACAAATTATATTTTAGTCAAACCCGCTCAATCAGGCGGAATCCTGATTGCGCTGATTCCACTGCTCACGCACCATCAGCGTGCTGGGTGTTTCGTTATCGTCTTTTGTGATCGTACCATTGTTGCGCGTAGTAGGGTGCTGCAGGGCCCCCTTCTAGCGAGGAATTTTTGAGCTGGACGAATGACGAACCGCGGTTGGTGGTAATGCGAAACACACGCGGCGAGTAGGACTGGGAAGGGAACGTGACAGGGAGAGAATGTGACAGCCCAGGTGGTTGAAGCATTAGAGGCCACGTATGCATGTTGTAGAAAGTCAAAGGCGACCATATATTATCATCCGTTGATACGCAATATAAAGTATTTAGATGCACTCTTGAGTGCATTGAACGAAGTCTGTGAGGGTAGACGCACAATATCGTGGCACACAAGGATGTGCGTGCCATCATTCTGAAAGCCAGGGTTGACGTTTACACGCCAGGAACAACGTCGTTGTCAGTAGGGGAGGAGGCGGTACGACAGTACGCAAAGCGCTGCGTCGACGGCAGGCGTAGTCGAAACGACAGCAGGTGCGGTGGACTAGTTGTCGAAGAATTCGTCAAGGACTCGTAGGATGGTGTCGAACATATGATCGGCGGTGCTGGTGAAGGAGTTACTAAATAGATGGCGAGCAGCTCTCAGACCAATGTGCTGTTGCAGCGCTCAAGGGGGCGAAGCTTCTTGGAAATGAGGGTGGCCCGCCGCGAAACACCAGCAATGAACTGTGGCAAGACTGCACCGATGTATGTGTCCGATGCGTCCACCATGATGGATGTTGGGGCGTTGCATTTGGAGTGGACGAAGTGCGTCGCGCCGGCTATGTTTTCTTTGATGCCTCTAAATGCGTGGTCAGCGGTTTCGTTCGAAACGTCGGGAGTGTTCGGTGTCTTGAGGCCGGACATAAGGTCCTGTAGACGCTGCAGTATATTGGCGCAGCGAAAAATGAAGCAGCGGTAATAGTTGGCCAGGCCAAGAAATTCGACCGGTTGTCTTGTAGTGAATGGCTGAGGAATAAACTGATGGATAGCTGTGACGCGGATGGGGAGAGGACGAATGCCATGTGCGTTTACACGATGGGCGAGGAAATCCAAATTCATAAACCCGAACTCACTCTTCGGCTGCTCTTCAACGAGATCAAACTTGCTGAGCCTTGCAACACTTGATGTAGGTGTAGCTTGTGAGCTTCGGTGGTGGTGCTGTAGACGAGGATGTCTTCAAAATGCCGCATCACAAAGACCAACCGGCATGCGCAGATATTACAACAGGCCAAAGGGTGGTATAACGGCGGTTTTTGGAATATCTGAGGGTTCCACAGGAACATGGAGGTACGCTTTCACTAGGAAGACCTTGTTAAAAATTGTTCAGCCGTACAGTGCGGGAGCAGAGTATTGCATGGGAAATCTTGAGTACCGGCCTTGGTCAGTGGCCTTGTTGAGGGCACGGTATCCGCCGCAGTTGGCACCAGTCACCGGGCCTTCTTGGGTACCATACGGGGTTTCGAGGCCGAAGGAATGGAGGAGGGACGAATGAAGCCAAGGTCAAACATCTGTTCAAACTACTCTTTGGCGACAGCTAGGCAATCCGGCGCCAGTGAACGAGCCCGAGGAAACACGGGAGGGCCAGTCATGACGATATAATGTGTCACGCTGTGAGCTGCCGAGGACTAAAAGGAGGGGGGTCGGAAGACACCCAGAAAATCGGCTAAGATGGCTGACCGGGACGTCGGGAGCTCCAAGACGTCACGCTTGGCAGACTCCATGGCGAGAGCAGTCGACACCGCGGCTTAATGTGCGAGATTAGGCTCTTCTAGCAGGCATGTCTCTATCTGCGTGTCCCTGATACCACAAATAAAATTGTCCCGAAGCCAGTCTTTAAGAAATGTGCCGAACTCGAAAAGTTCCGAGGGATTCTTGAGGGCGGCAGTAAAGTCACTCACCGATTCACCCTCTTCGCGAACGCATCTACTCAACTGAATCGGCTCACTACAATCGACGGCTTCGGCGAGAAATGGTCGCTTAGTGTCTGGAGCCCGTTTTCAGGTGTAGCTTAAGTCGACTTATTCGGTGCAAGAGGGCTGCGCAAAATCGAGTAGGTGGATTACCCGCAGCAGCTGAGGAAGGCCGCGCGTTTCTTGGCGTCTGGCAGCTCAATCGGCGCGAGGAATTGCTGCATGCGCTGCAGGTACTTTTCCAAGGGGCCACTGACTGGATCAAACGGGTCAAGAGAACCATACATTGGATATTTTAATTCAAAGTTTCGTCCTCGCCACCGAAAGCTGTTGCAATCTTAGAATGCAGAATTGAGACGCATGACGATATTTACTGGTGGTGAAGCTCCGAGGACCCGCCCAGCCCTATCTCTCCTTATTGCGTGCACAAGATTCGCGTGAGGGGGTGCCATGAAACGACTACATATATGCAACACAAAGCATCGATAATACCATAAGAAATGAAAGAAGCGGGGTCACTTCATAGTAAGAAGGCGCATTATACATCTGTAGTTGAGGATGTATTCTTAGGGTAAACCACTACATACCCCTATTCGACAGCTTCCTATTCTGGGTGTCTGCTGCAGCGCCGGCAAGCGCAACGAATGCAAGCACGTTCACCGCCCCGCCGTCAAAAAATGGCCGCGGAAGTGTCACGCATTCTTTTCGCTTTTCTGCGAGACAAGGGAGTAATGAACACATGGTTGCAAATTTGGCCTAGTAAAAGGCGCTCACGCGTATCAATTACCTGTCACGCAGCAAGCATAGCCCCGTCTGTAGCAGCATCACAACCACACCGCCATATATTATGGACAACTAAATGTACTCATTTTGATAGTGATTAAGGGTAGTAAATAAAACGGAATCTGCACAATACGTACTTCATATGGCCCTAAGGCAAGGCGACCAGCACGCATATATTCATCGGCATCCTGTGTGATCACGCTGCACTCTGTTGCAGGTGCTGTTCTAAAGCCGCGCATAGGCTGAATGTCAGTGCCCTCGGCAGCAGGTACCGTCTGAGGCGCTGGTCAACGCCATCGTTGAGCGCCAACTGACGATGCCGCGCATATGGACGCTTGCTCCGCGTAACATGCATGTCGAGGGCACAGAGAGCTATGAAAGCAGCCTTAGAACAGAAGTGCAGAAAGAAGCCAGGGCTACCGACACTCCTAAATTATACAGGAAACACAGCATCCGCATGCGCAAGTGTAGCTGCCTATCACACTTTTAACATTGTGTCAACGTTCATCCCTACTTCTTGACTTCTCAGCCGATAAAAGCTCATAATGCTTCGCACCAGGTCAAGAGTTTTGTTACGCCTCAATACGGCGATGTGCATTCCTTAGACGTTTACCACGAGGCAACCCCCCCCCCCCTATTCATCAGTGCCTATTTAGAAGTCAAAATTAATTAAATTATGGGGCTTTACGTGCCAAAACAACTTTCTGATTATGAGGCACGCCGTAGTGGAGGACTCCGGAAATTTCGACCACCTCGTGTTCTTTAACGTGCACCTAAATCTTAGTACAGGGGTGTTTTCGCATTTCGCCCCAATCGAAATGGGGCCGCCATGGCCGGGATTCGATCCCGCGACCTCGTGCTCCGCAGCCCAACACCATAGCCACTGAGCGACCACGGCGGGTTATTTAGAAGTCGAAGCAGCGTTTACGCCATCTGCTAACGGGTCAACAAAAGACCCCTCGACCTGAACCTGACAAGCTGAACTAATTGATGGAAAGTCCCAACGTCGAGTGCTACCATGACAACGGCTTCTTCCTCGAACTCCCAGATTGCTATGCTCTTGCTCCATATGCGGGGGCGAAGGTGCTGCAAATTTACACTGGAAGCATAACGCGCAAAGGACGATCCACAAAGACTAGACAGGACAAGCGCTAGGTTTAATCTTTGTGGATCGTCCTCTGCGTCCTCTGGTGCGACAAAGGAAGCTCACATCGGCAAAACTATGCGATATCAAGGACGAGCTTCTGTGACCCCTTCGACTATTCTGATTGCCCGCGACACAGTCATCTGATTTCCTAGTCCAGTCTGCCATTGAAGACGACGATATTTAAAGCGGATATCTTGCGAGAAGTGAAGTGGGCTGGCATGTCCTGATGTGAACTCAGACGTTTCATGTGCGCCTATATATGGAGCGGGCTTCCATATGTGGAGCCAGGGCAAATACTGTAAAATAAACCCTTTTTCCGTCATTATTACTACCGGACATATTAGTCAATGGGCATGGTCGATTCCTGGCCCACACACCACTTCGAGCCGCAACAGATTGTTTTGCAGGTTCAGGTAGCCACAATCCGAGAGCGGCGAAATGCACAAAGGCACCTAGACTGCAATTTTGAATAGCGGTAATAAATCATAGACTGGTTGCTCACAGGCCCGGATTCCCTAAGTACGCTGTCTGTCAGAACACTAGCAGCACCTCACAAAAGTGAAGCCTAATCAGTGAACATTACGACGTTGATGAGCGCCAACGTTTTCGTAAATTAACCAGCCTGATAATAAGGCATGTTTAAGTTCGCGTAACATTACTGCGCAGCGCCGAACACGATGCACATAACGGCTCAACGTTCAAGCTTGTTCACGTTCGAATCAAATCAAATTCCCGTGCGACTATTCCAAACTCTTCATTTAGTATAGTGTCCTTAAAACTCATCTTGGCTAATGCTAGCTTCACATACTTCTAGCTTTATATGGCTCTTTAACTTTCTTTAAACGCTAACCGCGATTTTCTTTGTATTTCTAACCAATTTCGTGGGCCGATACTTAAGACTGTCCAGTACAAAACTACGGCAAAAAAAATCAGTGTCGCAAGAATGGCGAAGCAAGAAATTCGATAGCAACATGTTGGAATATTACACGAAATGTGGGACTCGTAGCTGTAGTCGCAGTGTGAAGTAAACGTAAGCTACGCAAAACTTTGCTGCTGTGCTAGGGGTCTTACGTTTGAATGCCATCATCGCAGAAGTTCATTTATCTTAATACATGTAACCGACGTCATCTAAGCGACTATCCCACCGTTTTTCTGTACAGGGTATGTGTCAGATCTCTTTCCTGGACCGATCGCGGAGGTATAGTGTAGAACCACAATATCGCATTGTATTATTTTAAAGTTTGAGCTCTGTCATTGTTTCAAAGTTTTATTTTTCAAGACAGAAAATTGAAGGTAAAAGGCATGCGGTGTTGGTTTTCTCTTTCCAGGAATTTGTTTCTGAATTTCCATTCTCAAAGTTCTGTGGAATAATTCTGTCGAGAATGCAAAACGTGATATGAGCAACATCAGTGATAGAATGGTCTGGCCAGCTGACCTGCATATATCGCATGTCATATAGCATGTCATGGTATATAGCATACAAATACCTAAATATAAACTGAACGTCACGGCGAAGACAACTGCAAAAATTCGCTTGGGGAGTCCACATAACTTCCTGTGGCGGTAGCTGCGACGACTCTTTATGTATTGACAATCAACGTACGCTTACTATTGGCGAAAGTACTGACGTTCGCATCGGTGCTACCATTACTTACACGCCTATATTCCACTACAGCGCTCGTCTTTGCAGAGGCGGGCACCGCAAGCTTGCTGATCTAACATACAGATTGAGGTGTTGTGGATACCCTTTCTTTTGTAAGATATTTCTTGCGCTAATATTTGCGTGTAACTCCGCTTAGTTAATTCGGCCCCAGTTCTTAATTTTACGTCCTTCTCGTGTGGCCGTTGTTCCACATCGAAGATTAGTTGGTATCACAAGATCACCCTTAGGGTGCACGCGAACAACGTGAAAAGGCAGTAGGAATACATCTTGCTGATGCCTCCGTGATAATTATTGGTGCATTCCTAGGTTTACTAAAATAAGTATTTTCTTATGACACAATAATTGTGAGCCACACGATAAGTAATCAAACCGTATAGCACCTTTGCAAAGTACTACGATTGTGTTACGTGTAGTTCTGTCTGGTGATGTTCCATATTGTTTTGTTTTGTCTATTGCGTTTTATGAGCTGTTGCGATTTCTTTTTCTGATTAGCGGTTAGAAAATTTTCCGAAGACATTTGTAGTTTCTTCATGTGTGTGGTTGTGCCTCACGGCTAAGTACGTATGGTATTTCCTAAATAAATGAAAATTGCGGATATCGCAAGATCTGTGCGTTCCTTACCCCCTGTTTGTTGACTCTGGGTTGTAAATGTGATTATAAGATAAAGCTTCAAAGAATAAATGAGGTGTATCACAAGCAAATAGCTTTTTTTTCCTTTATTTCCCATCCCAATAGCGCCGCTGTAGACAGGGGTGCTATGCAGGATTCCTCAAGTTTTTCGTTCGCACAAGCTTTACCCCAGTTTGCTCGATAGCAGTCCGTGACCGGATAAAGCATGGAACGAGCAAGAACAGCAGGCGAAAAAAAAAGGCGGAAAGAAATTTTGAAGACCCTTAAGCGTTGCCTTTAACAATGCAACGCGATAGCATTCAATGATCCCTGAGGGCTTCTAAGGCTTCCCGACAACTGCAGCTTATGCAACCGTAATGTTTACCGGGAAACGCTGGCGCCTAACGCTATGCACAAAGGCGAGCCTTCCGATAGAAACGCGAACTCCTGCATGGGCCACGATGAATGGATGGATGGATGTGGATGGATGTTATGAGCGTCCCCTTTGGAACGGGGCGGTGGGTTGCGCCACCAAGCTCTTGCTACTATACTGCCTAATATTCTGCCTAGGTTAAGCAATGAAAAAAGACACAAAAAGAAAACACTATGAACTACCACGCCCAAATTTTCTGATCCCCTATTGCGAACTGTGCTTTTGTACGTCTCCGTCTTTTGTCGTTTCCCTACTTTTCTTCCACCAATCCGCCAGTCGCCTCTTACTAATGTCTATTGTGGACATGTTTGCTTTACCACTGCTCCCTCTGAACCCGAGGGCTTGAAGGAGGCCAGTGGTGCCTCAATCGACCGCTGGGTAGACGTCTTCACATTCTAATAAAACATGCTCCGTAGTTTCCCTAGCTTCACCACAGCAAGCACATGCTTCTTCTTCCTTCTTATATCTCGCTTTACAGGTGCGTGTTCTAAGGCATCCCGATCTCGCTTCGAAAAGTAATGAGCTTCCCTTTGAGTTATCATAAAGGGTTTCTTTCCTGATTTCGTTTTTTTCCTCTTAAGTAGTTACTCATGGTAGGTTTCTTTTCCATTGCCGCCACCCATGAGATTAATTCAGCTTCTCTGACTTTCCGCTTGACCTTTGTTGCTGTGTTGTCCACCCTACAGGCCGCATACTTGCTGGTAAGCTTCCTTGTTCTTTCCCTCTACTGTGAATCAATATTTTTCCTGTACAGATACCTGAATACTCTCCCGATGCGGGGGAAGCGAGCGTCATCTGGATGCTTTGCAAGGAACCGGGTGCGTCGCTACCTAGTTCCCAAGATTTGGGCGCGTCGGCGTTGCAAATGGCGAACGCCGTGGCCAATCTATGGATGGCAGAAACGCTGGGAGACGGGTTTTTGAGGTTCGTCGAAACAAAACTATATTTCCTCGTATGCCCAAATTACAATCCTACGCTCTCATGTCTTTATGTTGTGTGTAAGTCGTACTTTACGATTTTTGTGGTGTATTTTACTTTGAGAAATTTAATTAGTTCAGTAAATTATTTGCTCTATACGTAGGGTCTGAGTGGTAGGGTATGCGTGGGTGGGCTTTCATTGTTGGCCGTCCTCACCGAAATGATCGTTGAGGCGGGACGATGAAGCCGGATGCCAACGCCTGTTTTAAATCGCGTGAAAAGTCGCGTAGACAACATGAGCGCCCCCTGTACGGCATGCTGTTTCGGTGTTTCAAGCACAGAAGGCTGCGCAATGAAGGGCGCAAGCGCCGGGCATTGTTATCAAAGTATTATCGCAACTTAGCAATACCATGACTCGCCCGCTATCTATCTGCGCACTCGCAGTGAGCCGATTGCCAAGCCTTTCTCAGGCGAGTGTAGGGAGTGCCTCCTCTTTCGGGCATTATCCTTCTATCCTCCGTTGAATGCGAGAAGGCCACATACGGCGCATTCTTGCACCTACACTTTCTTTCAGTCGAGTGCGTTAAAATACAACAAACAAAGTAGCAAACATTTTAACAAACAGTCGCCAGCGGTGCTGCAGTGCTATTCTCAATAAAGTAAAAGAAAAGTAGTTATGAGGCTTTGCGTGTCAGAACCACGATCTGATTATGAGGCACACTGTTGTGGGGGACTCCGGAAATTCGGACCAGCTGGGGTTTCCTCTGCACCTAAATATAAGTACATGGGTGTTTTTGCATTTTGCACCCGTCGAAATGCGTCCGCCGTGGCCAGGATTCGATAGCACGACTTCGTCCTTAGCAGCCTCGATAAAGTCAGTCATGACGATTACCTGACCATTCCCCGTTTATTGGGTGCATGGCAACGACGCACCACGGCATGGCTGTTCACCGTAGGCGCTTCACTGAGGCTATTAAGGCCATCGCTTTACCAACTAAAAACGACACTTTATCCATAGAGACGTGAAGAACGACTGTCGCTGCAAAATGGTGGTACGGTACATGTTATAGACTATATTACGGAAGCGTTTAAGTGTCGCCACCTTGGGCTGGTAACGCTGTTGTTTTCTGTTTTTAACGACGGAGCGCGCGTTACTACACTCAATTTGGAAGCACGGAAATGCTTCTATAAAAGAGTTCAGTGTTTCATGGCCACGTTAAGCCACTTTACGTGTGATAAAACAGAATTTTTTGTGTGAAAGCCCAACAAGGCGCCACCCATGAATCCTATATAAAATCGTCTTATAAGTGATCTTATATTGCTTGGTATTTATCAGTGGTTAGCAGTAGATCACCGATGAGAGTGCATTGTGCGTGTTTTATTTCGGTGGTCAAGATATGCCTGTCTGCTCAGCACCGCGTCGCTGTTGCCGACGTGAGTGTGCGCACAAGGGTTACATGCCTAGAGCGAGTGCAAGAACCCTCATCTGACAAAATTCTATGGCTACGGTGTCGCTAAGATATCCATCTGAGATCGCTGTTAGGTCGAGCAGAGGCAATCCGCATGCATCTTGGAGTACACAACACACCCAAATACTGTGTTCATGCGCACAGAGGCACGTTCACTGGGCAAGCGATGCAACGGGTGAATTGTGTCGCTGGGCAGCACGCTCTTATTCGCAGTGCAACACTGAGGCTTGGCGTCCACAGATACACTTGTGCATTTTCACTATGCTGCGTTACTACCTGCACTCCAAGGCACTTGCGGATTGCCTGCGCTGGACTTAACAGCGATCGCAAATGTATACCGTAGCGTCACCACAGCAATCGAATTTTGTCAGATGAGGGTTCTTGTGTCCTGCTATGAAATGAGAGTGGAGGAAGGTGTTGCAACTGTTTAGTGCACTGTGCTTGCGATGAAGAAATGCCATCGCGCTCGGTCTAGAAAAGCAAGCGATTCTTGACGCTGACGTTCTTTGCGACACTGCGGCTCCGACGCATCACTAATCACAGAGCAGCCATCTCAAGCGACAGCTGGAGTACGCTGCTGTTCGCGAACACTAGACACTCCTCAGCACTGCCGTCCACCACGGCGCATCGGCGCTTAGCAAGCCGCTACAGTGACCTGCCGTGAAACATTTGCTGTGAACTACGTCGCCACAATGCATAGAATGAAACCGTGTTGTGGGGTCATTATCGCTCGATAAGATATACAGTTATAGACAAGCAACCGTCAAAGCTTTGTTTCTGATAGTGCTGCGCAGTACACACCAATGACAGTGCATTGTACGCGTTTTATTTAGACTGTCACGGCCTGCCCCTCTGCTCAGCACCGCGTTGCTGTTGCCGAGGTGATTGCACGCACAAGAGTTATATGCCTAGCACGGGCGTGACCTGTGATTTTTATTGACAGGCGAACTCGTGCCAAACATGGAAAATCGCGAACCCTCCCTGCCCCCGAATCACACTCAGGAACATGGCGGCGGCAGCATGAGCATGTGTCACCGCATCATCGCGTCAATATGACTGTATAAACCCATTCATCTACATGACTTAAGAAGAGTTTCAGCGTCAATTTCGCGTTTCCAAAACGTCAGTGCGCTGACTGTGTGACAAATTAGCTAGCTGACGACCCTTGTCTGCGGAGACATCTTGGCGGGAAAATTACGCTTATCTAGCACAGTCTGATGTGACTGGGCTGCGGAGGAAGAGTACATACAATCGCTTTCACTCGCTCCGAGTTCAAGGGCGGTGCATTTACCGCGCCCCAGCGACAGGCCAAGTCCGGAGGCGTCATCGGAGTACTGGGGCGTCTGCATGAACCTGGGATTTAACGCGAACCTGACAACCTACGAAGGCTAAGTGGTCACATTATGTAAGAAGACTCAGAATGGATGCAGGGGTGTCTTTCAGTGCAGCTTGACCCGAAAGCAGTAGTCGAATTTGCACGGTACCACTGCACTGCACGGGCACAGAAGCGAAAGAAGCTACTTTGCCTATACTGTGCGCCACAGCTCTCCAAACTTCAACCTATAAAGATGGCAAGTGATTTGGCTCACGTAGTGCGTCGGAAAAAGCGTAGACATGTGGCTGTTGAAGGAGATGACCGGCGACTTGTATCCTCTGTCGAAGAACGCCATTGCCAACTGGAGGAACTACGCCCGTGTAGTTGTGAAGGACGAGCTGCTGGTTCGATCTCTACATAGTGGTGCCAGGAAGATAGTGGAAATTGGTGAGTGCTTTTTTCGCGGCGTGCAAGAGTACAATCGAGGCCACCTGACGATGGACGGCAACGGGCCGAAGAGTCGTCAAAATTAAGCTATTGGTGCATATCGTGGTCCATGGAACTTCAGCATGGTCTGCGTGACCACAAGGGAGCTGCGACTTTTCAAGATCTACCGAGAAGACGCGATGATTCAAGGCTCCGTTATTGCAGCCAATGTTCAGGCTAGGACCATTCATCGCAGTGACGATTGGGCCATGTACAACTACATCTGCGATGGGAGACAGTTAGCCATAGTGTGAAGTTCTTGGAACCCATTATGGGCACTCGCACGCAAAATAAAATAGAAGTGATTGTCAAAAACTATAGCAAGACTTTGTCAGCGAAGAGTACGGGGTAACTGCACCGCTACTGGAGTCCTACCCGACATGATTGTGGTTGCAGTCAATTAACGCTCATGCACGTGGCGAAAACCCTTTTTAGCGTTTGTTACAAGCCATGTATCACTTGGGGCCGCCCAGTATGAAGACTCTTTCAAGCGGTTGCTAGAAGCCAGCACCCGGGGCGCCCAAAAGGCAACGCCGAATGGATGATAGCCACCCTGATTGAATGTAGATAAACCAAGGAGACCGGTGGCGTGCCGAGGGAGAAACTTTGTCTCGGCGCCACTAGTTCATTTATCTTGGGGCGTTGCCAGAGCTGATGGAGATCTTAGTTGCGCGAAACTCGGCGAATACCGCACAGCAACCAAGGCGTCGAGTCAAAGTCATCATGCTTAAAGCAGATGACCCAAGCCACGGAGCCAGTGTGACGGGTGTTAACATTGCATCCAGAACATTTTGTTTGAAATTTCGCCTTCGATAAAATGATAGCCATCTTACACATGGCTATCGGCTAGAAACTAAGCGACAGACCCTATTACTGAGTAGGCATTTATTTACCGTCTTTAATAGTAGAAGTAGGCTAAGAAAGCTGATCGCTTTATATACCCACATGGCACAACACCACCAAAGAATCTACACCTTTGGATTGGACGCTGCCGAAAAAGATTTGCTCTACGCGTTCTCCCAACCGCAACCAGTTCACTCGAGCTCGCACCAACAGACCATACCAACTACACCTTTCGAGGACGCATTAAACATTCATTAAACGCAGCCTACGAACCACCGCCACGTTTCTTTCTCTCCGGCACGGTAGAATGACGGTTCTTTATATATGACTTATAATGAACTACGCCTCCATAAGATAGACATAATTAAATTGTGCTTTTTCACGTGCCAAAACCATGATTTGGTTTTAGGCACACCGTAATCATTGACTCTGGGCATTTAGACCACCTTCAGATATTTAACGTGCTGGCAGTGTACGGGACCACAGGTGTTTTTGAGTTTCACCGCGTATGAAATGTGGCCACAGCGGTCCGCGACCTCGCGCTTTGGAGCGCAACACTATAGCCGCTGAGCCAACAAGGCGGCTGGGCTGGCATAGCCGTCTTTATTCGGCATGAAACTAGAAGAGCTAGAAGAGCAGTCATTCTTCGACCAATGTTGATAGTATTTAGGGCTGTTATGTTTGCAATACGGAACAAGATTCTATTATTCTAACAAGCAATTTGAAACGTTCTAAACACGCTCACTGTCATGTGTAAAAAAATATCTTAATTTTTTTACCCGCGTGAACG
The DNA here is from genome assembly GCF_038994185.2 of Dermacentor albipictus. Classification (NCBI taxonomy): domain Eukaryota; kingdom Metazoa; phylum Arthropoda; class Arachnida; order Ixodida; family Ixodidae; genus Dermacentor; species Dermacentor albipictus. The sequence goes on from NC_091822.1 coordinate 129,680,367, forward strand.
AAGTCAAAGCGACAAATTGTTATCTGTATCTGACATTATGAACACTGAGAGTACAGCAAGCATCGGCGACAAATCGGATATAACGAGTTAGGCCCAATATTATATCGCATTCTTCATTACGTAAACATAAGACTACATCAGAAGTAATGCGCCGCTTCCGTGCTTCATGTGGAGCTCATATCTTCGCTACAATTTTTATAAAAGCATTGGTGATATCATAGCCATGGCGTTCGAGAATAGCAGTTATTTTCTATATACTCACGTAAGCACAAGAACAATAAACAGGAACACTAGGAAAGTCTTTGACGTCGCCATATAGAGAGGACAAATTGTATTCGCTCCTGAACACTAAGGTCTGGTAAACTTTTTGATCTCTTATATAGGAACGTTGCGGCAAGCTTCGAGATGTATGCGTCATGTTATTTTCAGCGACAACAATAGCAGAATGGCGATTTCAATTATGGATGATTCTTATTCTCCCATATTATTTCCTCTTATACACTTGAAACGACTGCATCCCATTTGCACGGTAGAAATATCTTCCTTTCTGCCCCATTGTTGCAAGAAGGCGAATAGCGAAATTAAAGCTCTGTTTTCCGCCAGCGGAGCATGGAGGCATACAACTCTAAAGAATTCTATGGTCTCACTCTTGGGAATATGACAGTGATAAAGTAGAGCTTTGTCATTTACACACTGCATGGTTCTACTGTTAGGAACGCAGTCATGCGTCATGCTGTTGTCATGTGATCACATATACAAACTAAGAGTGCGGTACTCTTAGGCCCTCCAGTGGCAGAATTTGCGGACACAATATTGGTATTCGCGTTGAAGGAAAATTTGTTTAACAGATGTGTTTACCTTGGTCTCCCTGTGCACATTTGACCAAAACGGAAATTCAGACTTGGGTAACAGAACCGTCTACAAGGATCTGCTAACATGCTGTTCTGCACAGTAATCATTGCGTATGCGCAGAGGAAACAACAGTCACATGCACATATTTATTTATTTATTTATTTATTTATTTACCCTCAGGGCCTTTCGGCATTAGAGAGGGGAGTGGGTTATACAACAAATAAGGAGGAAACAAATCATGAGCTTATACACAATATTTGCTAATTATACAATGTTAGCTGTAAGTATGATAAATGCAGTAATAGAACTTGACATATAAAAGTAACATTAAACAAGAAAAAGGAAAACACCAGGAGCAGTTCGTACAAATGTTTGCTATTATATATTGTTAGCTAGTGCTTTTCGAAAATGATCATTGTTATTAATGGAAACAATGTCAGAAGGAAGTTCATTCCAATCTTTCGACGTAAGTGGCAAAAATGAGTGTAAAAAAGTGTGTCGTGTTACATGTACCAATTCTAACTTTATGATGATGATCTGTACGGTGAGATAAGTAGTATGGTTGCGATATGAATTTTGGGTGAAGTGTAGGGTGGTGATATAGCTTATGAAAAAATGAAAGGCGGGAAATTTTTCGACGTGTTGCTAGCGGTTGAAGACCCAGATTCGATTTCATAGAAGAAACGCTCGCACCACGGTAGTAATTCCATAGAATAAAACGAGTGGCATTGTTTTGGATGAGTTCAAGGGAATGTATTAGGTTTTCGTGGTAAGGGTCCCATATAGCTGCAGCGTACTCTAATTTTGGCCGTAACAGGGTTTTATAAAGTAGTAATTTTAAAGGAGTGGGAGCATGAGAAAAGTTACGGCGTAAGTATCCCATCAAGCGGTTAGCTTGATTAATTATGTATTCGACGTGATGATTCCATGTTAATTTAGATGTTATATGTAGGCCTAAATACTTATATGAGTTAGTAGATTCTAAAGCAACGTTATTCAAGTAGTACACAGGCAGATTATCGTTAGATCGGGATACTCTCAGAAATTTGCATTTGTTAATGTTCAGTTCCATTCGCCACAATCGGCACCATTTGCTGACGTTATTGAGATCGGCCTGAAGAAGGGAGATGTCGTGTTCGTTAGTTATTTCTCTGAGGATTACACAGTCATCTGCAAATAAATGTACGTCAGAGGTTATTGCTGAAGGTAAGTCATTAATGTAGATAAGGAATAATAGAGGGCCCAGGACGGAACCTTGGGGCACACCGGACTGAACGTCGCTATGAGATGAGTCATGGCCATTAGCTGTTACGAACTGAGAACGGTTAGCGAGAAATGACTCAATCCATGTGAGAACGTTATGATCGAGGTTTAATTTGCTTAGTTTATAAAGTAAAAGTTTATGACACACTTTGTCAAAGGCTTTCGAAAAATCTAAAAAGATGCAATCGGCAAGAGAAGAACAGTCAAGTATTTGGTGTAGTTTGTGAGTAAATGTTAATAATTGTGATTCACATGAGAATGATTTTCGAAAACCATGTTGTGATGACGAAAAAAATGAATTAGATTCAAGAAAATCCGCAATTTTAGTAAAAATAATGTGTTCTAGCAGTTTGCAGCAGGTACTGGTTAATGATATCGGGCGATAATTTGTAGGTGATGTTTTGCTGCCAGATTTGTGCAAAGGAATTATTTTTCCTATTTTCCATTCTGATGGAACAGTAGATGTGTTGAGTGATTGTTGAAATATCTTGGTTACTATAATGGAACTATAAGTGCAGGTGTTTTTCAGAAATTTAGCACTGATGTTATCAAAGCCGGGTGACGAATCCATCTTCAATGAGTCTATTAGTCGAATTACTCCGGGAACTTCAACAGTCACTGGAGGCATAGTTAAGAAGTTATAGTCATTCAAGATAGGTAGTTCAATATCAACTGTGCACGAGAAATGTTTAACAAAGTTATTATTCAAGAGAGTTGCGCATAGGTTTTTCGGAACAGGGTTACCAGAGCCAGTGTTAAGAGTGATAGAATCATCGGAAGGTGGATGTATGACACGCCAAAATTTTTTTACGTTAGTTATCAGCATAGATGGTAATGTGGTTGATAAGAATGTTTCTTTAGCGCATTTGAGTGCGGCTACATAGGTGTTAGATGCTAATGTGTAGGCTTTCCAACGTGAGTCAGTGGGTGATTGCTTCGCGGAGCGATACAGTCGTCTTTTTTTGTTGGATAGTCGTTTTAAATGACTATTGTACCAAGGCGCGCGCGGGTTGCATGTTATAGTACGGGTTCGGATGTGTTTATTGATTAAGCGATTTACCTCTGCCGAAAACATGTTCCAGTTTGACTGCACACTACGATTTTCAAAATCACTCAGGAATATGTTAAGAAATAGACTGAGTTCATTATTTATTGCTTCGAAGTTAGCTCTCTTATAGTCTCTAATTATTTTTTTAGTCTTCGGAAGTTTCACAAACGCAGTATTAAAATGAATATTTAGCAATAAGTGGTCACTGATACCCGGTAAGTAATGGATGGCAGAGGCATAATCGGGACGATTGGTTAGGATCAAATCGAGAATGTTTGCGGAAGTGGATATTAATCTCGTGGCTTGTGTGACTAATTGAGTTAATGAAAATGTAGTACAAATACCTAAGAAATCTTTTGAATCAGAAGAAGAAGATAATAAGTTAGGTAGATCACTGTTCCAAACTATATTAGGAAAATTAAAGTCACCAAATAAGAAAAGAGGTGCAGAAGGAAACTTTGTCGTAATGGTACTAATGATATCATGCAATTCATTGGTAAATGCGGGTGACGAGGAAGGTGGACGATAGCAAACGCCTAAAATTACCTTTTGATGGTTCAGAGTTGCTGTAGCCCACACTGATTCTAGATTGGTGCTGATGTGAATGGGTGACGATGGGATGCATTTCGAAAGGGCAAGAAGTACGCCGCCACCACGGCGCTCTGTTCGGTCACAGCGGTATATCGTGAATTGTTTGTTATCATGAAACAGTTCTGAGTCTTGAATGTCATTCGAGAGCCATGTTTCAGTTAAAGCTATTATATGGGCTGAACACGTGCCAATTGCAGATGATAATGAGTCACGGTTTTTCAGAACACTTCTGATGTTAGTATAAAGGATGCTGACTTGATTATTTTGCACATGCCCACTGCCCCTCACGTGTCCCTAAGTAGGAGCGTGTTGCGAGGCAGCTGAAACATGGTTTAGGCCGACGTTGCGTCTTGGAATTTCCTGAATAATATTCGAGTTAGAGTGGTACATGCAGCATTTGTTGTTTAGTAGCAGTTTCTTGTGGCTGAGTTTAAACTGTGGCGAGTCTGGTTGTGATTTCGCAAACTCAATTAGTTTTTTACGGGCAAGTCGAGTTGCGGGTGAAAAGTCCTCATTAACTGCAATGTTGTTAGGTCTTAACTGCGCGCGTGATGAAAGTACCGATTCTTTCGCCTTGTAGTTAGTAAATTTAGCAATTATCGGGCGACATTTGTTAGCTTGGTAAGTGCCGAGCCGGTGGGCTCGCTGAATTGAACTGCTGGGAAAAGATCCAAGAGCAGCGTTAAGTACTGAGGTTAATTTTTCTTCTGTCTGTTGCCAGGTTTCTTTCGAGTCGGGTAGGCCATGAAATATTAAATTGTCGCGACGAGACCTGTCCTCCAGATCATCCAGACGCGATAATAAGGAGCTGTTCTGAGCAGCGAGGCTATCTACGTTGTCTTGCATGCGTGTTAGGTTAGTGTCGAAACGGTCTAGGGATTTTGATTTTTCTTCTAAATCGTCAAGCCTTTTCTTGATACCTGCTAACTCAGTTTGTATGTTTTTCTGTCCGTTTTTAATGGCTTTGACATCTGAAACAAGTTCGGTTTGACACTTAGAAGACTGTAGTGAACGAGAGTGTACGTCCTTAAGCAGTTTAAACATGATCTTCATTTGGTCTGCGGGATCATCAGGTAAATCATCCAGTTCAGATAAGGCGACAGTACGTGTGTTAGGTCCAGGGTTAGATTCAATGTCTCCAGCGCATAACAATAAAATCGACATTGCGTAGCACTCGAGCAACGACTCGCACAACACCCGTGGGCACGGGAAGACAATCAGGCAGAGTTCATCAGTTTTTTTAGTGTATAGCAAGAACCGTGTACGCACCTGCATCGCAAAAACGTGCCGATTAAGCACAACGCTGCCAACGCTGGTCCCGTGCCCACTGAAGAGCGTGCCAGAGTGCCAGCTGTTTAAATTCGCAGGCAGAAGTGATGACGTTGACGATGGCGCTGGGTAGACTGGCGGGAGCTGTGCGACCGAAGTTGAAACCAGAAATGGGCCATCGGGGTAGGAGCCATGGTTGAAGTCGAAGCTCGGCAACGGTGAGGTAAGGCTGGTCCAGGATTCGGGAGCTGACGAGAGCCAAGCAAGGGCTAGCGATAACACCGCCTGCATCGCAAAAACGTGACGATTAAGCACAACGCTGCCAACGCTGGTCCCGTGCCCACTGAAGAGCGTGCCAGAGTGCCAGCTGTTTAAATTCGCAGGCAGAAGTGATGACGTTGACGATGGCGCTGGGTAGACTGGCGGGAGCTGTGCGACCGAAGTTGAAACCAGAAATGGGCCATCGGGGTAGGAGCCATGGTTGAAGTCGAAGCTCGGCAACGGTGAGGTAAGGCTGGTCCGGAATTCGGGAGCTGACGAGAGCCAAGCAAGGGCTAGCGATAACACCGCCTGCATCGCAAAAACGTGCCGATTAAGCACAACGCTGCCAACGCTGGTTATAGTCCATATAGTCCAAGCACAAATGTTTAGTCACTTTTTCTGTCAGTTATATCGACGGTGGAGACGCGTTTGCACCATTTGCGCCAACACTGCTATGCTCACAAGGTATCGACGCGCAAGCACGGTCCGAGCATTGAATCCTTGCAGGGTCCGGAGACGTCCAATGCGTTACCCTACATGAGCTACCAATAGAATTGAATGCGCCATCACGCACTGCACAATAGCTCTGCCGGAGCAAGAAAAGCGTCTAAGGCAGGGGGAGGGCAGGCGGGAGGAGCGGCATTTTGTAATGGTGTCGTCGATAATTCACCTCGGTGCGCACTGATACTCACCGGAACGCCCGTTCGTCCTCGATAAGCAGGGCGTACTCTGTCAGGACAGCTCTTTTCTTGCACCAAGGCCCACGAAAAAAATCGGTGAATTGCCGATGTGCAATCCCAGCAGGCAGTGCGTGTCGTCCACGTTGCAGACGACGTGGATCAACTGTTATGGTGGCAGCAAGGAAACTATACTCTCGGACAACTTTCTGTGGCAATGAAGAGGAAACTACGGGCGCATGGCTGCTGCACATGTGTTCATGTGTTACAGCGCCAAGCGGTCCGCCAGCGTATCACAGCACTTTTGGTTGCTGGGAACAGACGCATAATTGACGCAGCTCCAAGCACGATGGTTTCTCGTTTGCTTAGATGCGGAAAGACAGAGCCGCAAAATCAGTAAACATTAACATTGGGTGATGCCTTTTTCTTATTTAACTGTTGCTAATAAGGTGTTCATGTTTTCTGTTCCCCAGCTTAAGTTAACGTGGGTAAAAATACGGGATTCTTTTAAAAACCGCTCTAACTTCTGTGCGCTTTGCCTCCGTAGCATCCCCTTCATTGCCACAAAGTTGTCCGCGAGTATAGCCCGCCATGAATCTTTGATCGCAGCTCCCGTTCCTGCGGTAAGCACTGTTGCAACAATGAGGTGGTCCTGTAGCGCTGGTCACCCGTTTCGTGACCAGTAGCGAAGACTCCTAGTCAGGCGTCGGCGAGAATAACAATAGGGACTTTATACACTATATACAGCTCATTATACAGGACACGATGGGATCGGCACGGGTCCGAGAGCTAACAGCAAACGCGACTGTTCCCGCACGGCGATGTCCGGCGAGACTCCAACGCGTAACACATCTCACTCCACTCGAGAGAGGCATTTGGCTCACGGTGGTTCGGTTGATTCGATTGTCCAGGCGGCGGTGTCGCGGCTTACAAAGCCCCGAGAAACGATTGTCACTCAAACGGTCCAATACAAAGCCAGCACTTGATGGTCGTCCGAGATGTCCAACCAGTGACCGCGCTGGCCACCCGCTTCAAGTTTGCCGCGCGTGGTGACCTCCAGGGGAAAAGAAATACGGTGCCGGGCTGTCTAGCACTTTGTTGCATGTTTGGACATGTCGCTCGCCGATGCTCCTCCACAGGACGCCGCTGCCCGGCGGCGCAGCATCTCGACTCGTCAAGGGATCGTTAGGGCGCTATGCCTTTCGGCGCAGCCCTGGGTTTGTCCAAAGGGCGTTCGCAGGATAATTTCTGCATCTTGTTGATTCGAATTCCGGGCTGGTTGTACGGGCACAACAGCACCTCAATTTTCTTCAGATAGAGCAGGCAATGCTGCGGCAAGCGTCAGCGTTCCCGGCGTAACCGAGCGAACGAGAACAGCGAAAGAAGAGGGCGAGCGCGGCGCGCAGCAAGTGATGAAGCAAGCGTCCAGAGAGAAGATGCGTGAGAAGGAAAGCGGCCAGGAGCATGCAGGTGAACCATAAGGCGGAAAACGGAGAAGGTTTTGGGGAAAGCGCGCAGTGCGGCGATGATGCCGCCTCAGTAGGGCGTGTCGTCTATGTGTCGTCTGGAAGGTCTGTCGGCGGCGGCTTCGGCGAAGCGCACCACCCGTGCGCCAGCCTCACGCGCTGGCCCCACGGGCTGGCTCTCGCGATCTCCAGATTAGCGAGGCCGTCCTGCCACACTTCACTCCGTTTGCAACGTGCCGCATGACACGGGATCTCCGCGCCAGCCAATATATCGCGAAAAGAGAACACGTATAAAGCTGCGCCCGAATTTCGCTTGCAAGCATGGGTGAATTTTTCGAAGCCGTTTTAACGAGCTCGTCTGATGACAGGGACGAATAAATTTTTGCAAAGTTGGCTATCAGCAATGTCGATAATGAAACGCAGGAGGTGCGAAATTTTGTGGTAGGTGTTGTCAAGTTATTCAATGACGGCGACAAGGTTCATTCTACCTTTTTATAGCGCAGAATTCCTTTTTATTGCTGGGTGGTGCTGTTTAACTCAATTCAAAACACTTTCGGGTGTCAAAGTAGGTGTGCTATAACACTATAGCAGAGTGCGAAACCTTTTAATTCTTTCCAAAGCAATCTGGAGGAGGTCGATGCCTGAAAAGACGCGTCGTTGCAAAGCACGGCGCAGAGCGCTCTGCTTTGCAACGACGCGTGCATACTTCCTTATAGCCAGCGACAGCCCTCCCTTCGTTGTTGGTCCCACTCTTACCTTCGAATGACGGCGAAGAAGAAATGGACACGGTGACCTGCAGCAAACATCCACGGGAGTTTGAGGACAATATTGACGACACTGCGCCCTGCAAGCAGTTTCCTCCACCAGCTGTTGAGGCCACAACCAACCAGGCAGCTGTTGCCACCGAGCCGCGGTAACGATGTGTCGAGGTCCGTCCATCGATTGAGCAAGTCATCGTACCTGTTCCAGGGGATGGCGTTTTGGTAGGAAAGATTGTAGCGACACGCCTGCTGCGTCTCAGATCTGCTGCAGCGTCTGCCACCTTGCTGAGCATTGCTCCCGCCGATGTCTTCACTGCTGTCCTCAGTGGCGCTGCGCCTGCTGCCCCGACATGCTGCTATGGTGAGCGAGCATGACTCTTCCGGCCCCTCATCACTCCAGGAAGGTGGCTTCAGCATAGTCACTGCGCGTTCACACCGTCCTCAACCACGAGGTCCTCCAGCGGAGACCACCGGTCTTCCTGCTGCTGCCACGCTTCCTGTGGCATCCAACAATGTGCCCACGAGAAATCTGACTGGCACGGCTCTGTCCTGGCCTGCAACGCAGGGCACGTGCTTTTGCCGCACCTCCCGTCTCAAGATAATGCAGGTGCTTCCTCAACAGGGTGGTCGAGCTTCGCCTGAACAAGCGCCTCGACATTGTAACCGCCGATGCGAATTCGCCCGGGCACCTGTAAGACTTGCTTGCCACGACAGAGCTGGCAGGAATTCGAGTTCTCGTTCGGCACTCTCGTCAACCAGTCCCAGTGCACGGGCTTCGGGCACGGGTTAGGCAGAGACATTTTTAGCCGCGATCTGCTGGCGGCAGTTCCCTCTTCTGTGCTTTCGGTGTCCGTCAGGCGTAGTGGAGGCACAGTAACTTATTTCGCAGCGAGAAGCGCTCCTGAATGTATTCACTTGCACTGGATGCCATCTCCTATGCACCTGCTTCGACCCAACCCCATTCAGTGCGTGCAATGTGGACGCTACAGTCACACTACTACTGGCTGTGTTGTCCCAGGAAAGCCCCTGCGGTGACGCGGGGAACATTGCACAAGCTCCTGTGAGGAGCGACGACCTTGATGCTTTCACTACGGTGGACGTCACCCCGCCAACAACGCGCGGTTAGCGACATGGCAGGAGGAGCGCGAGGTGGCGACGTTCGACGCTTCTGCCTTCGGATCCTCTCCATCAAAAAGAAGCCCGAGCCACGGCGAACAATGGCCCTGTTGACATTCCCACGCTATCTAAATGTGACGGTCGGAGCCACGCCCCTGTAACTTGTGGGTCATCGGCGCTGTTGGGATCACAATCTTTCAACACGCCAAACCAACCTATAGGGCAGTGGATCTGGTGCCATACCATTCTGCGACCCGAGCTGTCTGGCAGAGGAGACGCAATCGCAAAGCTTCCATCTAGCTGTCTCATGCATCAGCATCTACGGAGGCCCCTGAAGTAACTGCCAACTTTAGCCTCATTCTTTTCGTCAACGGGCAACCCTGTACTCCTCCAAGCTGGCTCGGCGACGGGCATCCCTATCGAAATAAACTTTAGTTGTTTTGTTCACCTCGAACGAAGCAGTCGGTTCTTTTTTGACCTACCATAATTTCCTCAATATTTGGTGCCAAAACCCGGGAGAAACAATCGAACTTACCATTGAGGCAACGAGGTCAACAGACGTCGACACCACAACGAGCTCGGGGAAAACCAGCAACGATCCTCGGGCAGAAAACGGTCGACGAGGCGCGCTTTCAACACCAAGGCCTAACGACGCCACACCCAACCGAAACCGACACCACGACTCAAGCCATCGCGGTAAGCAAACTGTAAACATTGATGCCACGATGGAACGGCTCAAACTGAAAAGAAGTGCATTGAGAACGCAAGTGACTAAACTGATTTCTGAAGCGGGCTTATTCTTGGAGAGTCATGCCGACGAAGGAGCTCGTACTGTATTGTCTGCGAGGCTTAGCGCCCTCCAAATACAGCTAAACGAGGTAGACGCCGCCATTGAGCCCTTAGTACAAGACCAAGACGCAGAGCTAAATTATGCGCGGACCATAAAATACAACGACCGTATCGTCGCACACATGGCAAAACTCCGCCAAGAAGCGGAAAAATACCTGCTAACAAAACAAGCAGAAATGGCGGCGACGTGGGCGCAGACCGACGGCCCTCCGGCGGGGGTAAAGTGCACAGTGAAACTGCCGAAGCTCGAGTTACAATGATTTAGTGGTGCCGCCACGGAGTGGCAGTCCTTCTGGCTGCAGTTCGAGCAAGCGGTGCACGGAAACGACGGCCTCTTGAACGCAGAGAAATTTTTGTGCTTGCGATCGGTGCTTTCGGGAAAAGCCGCAGTGGCCATTGCCGGCATTCAAGTGACTGGGGCGAATTACCCCACTGTCATCGAACTTCTAAAAGAGCGCTCTGGTCGACGAGACGTGCTGATTCAAGAACACCTGACTCAGTTACTCGACTTGCCAACTGTACAGAACGAAAAGGAGCACATCGGCCTACGTCGACTCTATGGCCACCTGCAACGCAATATCGCTGGCCTCATGGCGCTCGGAGTCAAAACAGATAGTTACGGCGCCCTGCTCTCCACCGAACTCCTGCGAATGCTGCCAACTGATGATGTTGTCGGATACTATAAGGGACTTTCCGCTGCAAACAAAGATGACGCGATCAGCATCAAGAGTTTGCAAGCTTTTCTTAAAACAGAAGTAGAGAGCCGGGAAAAGGCGCTGCTACCTCGTAATCGCGCTGCCAGAGAATCAAAACATCGAGACAAAGAAAAGAGCAAACCTCAAAAAGGGTCAGCAGCTTCTCTTTTTTCTGCGGGTACTTCGAAGCAGTCCCATCAATGTGCATTCTGTGCTGCAAAAGATCATGCGACTCACAATTGTCAGGCGAAGATCTCATTGAATGAAAAGAAGAAAAGGCTCATTGCAGCTGGCCGGTGCTTCCGATGCTGCATAAAAGGGCACACTTCAAGGGAATGCCGAAACAAAAGAATAAAATGCAAGGAATGTGGCAGAAGACATCTGACTCAGATGTGTGACCCGACATGGAAGCGACCCGAGAACAAAGCCACGGAGTTGCACTCTTGGACAGAAAAGAAATCTGAAAAGGTACCAACTGTGCTGCCCCAAACCGCTCAAGTATGGGCAGAGGGACGAAGAAGAGCGCTCACCCGTCTACTCTTTGACGGAGGTAGCCAACGAAGCTTTGTCACTAAAAGACTTTCACGTGAACTGCAACTCGAGGTCCTAGGTGAAGAGGACATCACGATCTACCCATTTGGAGGAGCAGGAAACATTATCAAAGAGAAGCGCAGAAGAGTAAAAATTTGGCTAAGAAGTCAATACGACCGTAAAGAGCACTTTATCGAAGCTCTGGAAATACCTGAGATCTGCTCTGATCGGCTACACGTTCCTGAGGACATCCTAAAAGAGGTGCAAGCGGACATGGATGAACTGGCAGATATGACTGTTGCGCCAGCCCATTTGATGGGAAGCGCTGTCGACATTCTTATCGGTGCTGACTATTATTGGACTTTGGTGTGTGGTGAAGTCAAGAAGTTGCAAGGCGCACTAGTTGCGGTAAAGACCGAATTTGGCTAGACTCTACAAGGAGTGATTCCCAGCAGTAGCTCAGCTGCCTACTGCTCAACCGTGGCAGTGATTCGTGCCGGAGTGTTCGCCGATACAACCAGCTTGTCCAAGGAGCTTAAATCGTTCTGGGAACTTGAGAGCATTGGAATTATCGACTCTTGTGCCCAAATGAATGAAGAAAGCGAAGAAGTCATGAGCATATTTTCGGCATTGGTAGAGAAAATGAACAAGCGCTACGAGGTAGCACTGCCGTGGAAACCCTTGAACATGCAACTCGCTGACAACAAAGCTGTTGCAAAGAAGCGCTTGACTAACCTCGCAAAGAAGTTAATGAAAATTAGTCGACACTGATCAAATATGACGAGGCTATCCGTCAGTACCTGGAACAAGGGTTCGCAGAACGACTTCCACCGCAAGAAAGCAACAACGTTGTAAGCAGATTATACTACATGCCTCATTGTGCAGTTTTTAGGCCTGACAGCCTTTCGACCAAGATTAGACTCGTCTTTGACGCATCTTCTCACGATGCAGGTTGTATATCTCCGAACGAATCCCTAGAACCAGGACCGAACTTGAATCCAGATTTACTTAAGGTTTTGCTGAACTTCAGAATTCATCGTATTGGATTAAGTGCAGATATTGAAAAGGCATTTCTGCAAATTTTTGTGCAACCGGCGGATCGCGATGCCCTCCGATTTCTCTGGTATGCACATCTTCCAACGAAGGACGACCCAGAACCTCCTATTGAGGTCTGGAGAATGACACGTGTCCCTTTTGGCGTGAAAAATAGTCCATTCCTCCTCGCAGCCACCGTGCGCCACCATCTCTCCACGACAGGAGATTCTCCTGAAATAAGAAAAACCATCAGCGACTATGGACAACAATAAGAGGAGAAGAAATTCACAACTTCTTCACTAGGCACCAGATCCGCTGGAAATTTATAGCTGACAAAGCTACTTGGTGGGGAGGATTCTGGGAAAGAATGGTTCGGTCAGTAAAAACATCGTTGAAGAAGGTCTTGGGAAACAGCTACTGCAACTTCGAGGAGCTCACGACAATCCTAACTGAAATCGAAGCTGTCATCAACTCTAGACCCTTGACCTACGTCTACATGGAGGCGAGCGAACCCGAACCTCTAGCACCATCGCACTTTCTAGTGGGAAAGCGACTGACCACTCTTCCTGACAGTGGTTCCGCTACAGAGGTGGCTCAGCCCCCTGGTCAACTCACTCGTCACTGACACTACCGACAAAGGATGGTCGACCAATTTTGGCGTCTCTGGCGAAAGGAGTATCTGACTAGTCTCCGGTCAGCACATTTCCCTGTTCTAAATTCTTCAAGCGCGCTGAAGAAAGGCACTCTCGTTTTAGTCCATGAACATTATCTACCGAGGCACCTCTGGAAATCTGGACAAGTGTCAGAATTATTTCTCGGACGAGATGGAAGAATCAGAGCTTGCATGGTGCGCATGCCTAATGGAACCACATTGAGAAGACCGATTCAACTGGTATGCCCCATGGAATACATGGATGAATGACCTGAAGCTCATTCCGGGGGGAGTATGAATAAACTGCCAACTTTAGCCTCATTCTTTTCGTCAATGGGCAACCCTGTACTCCTCCGAACTCGCTCGGTGACTGGCATCCCTATCGAAATACAGTTTAGTTGTTTTGTTCACCTCAAACGAAGCAGTCGGTTCTTTTTTGACCTACCATAATTTCCTCAGCCCCGACTACAGAAGGTAGGCCTACTGCCCGTCCTCAACATCCGGCTACAGTTGAGAGCGTCTCTTTAATCTTGACAGGAACGACTCTATCTGCTGTCGCGAACGATTCACCTGCCCATGCGGCAGCGCCATTGGCATCCCTTCTCGCAGAGGTTCAGGAACTGAAGCTGCTCCTGCAGTCTGAGACTGCCCTCCTACTGGAGGACAACCCATTACGAGCCTCCTACTTTGCGGCAAGGGGCCAGACAGTACAGGGCAGTCACCATGCCTAACATCCGGGGGAACTGCTGCCACGGCCACCTGAACGTGCTGCAGTGGAAGACCACCTCGTTGTGGGCACGTCAAGTTGATATCACGGGGCCTGTCCTGCGGGACCTTGGGACTTACCTGTCCTACAAAAATTTGTGCCGCCTGAGGCCCTCTAAATTCTCCGGCTATATCGGGTAGTCCAGCTTCAAGATGTGCTCCCTGCCCTCCTGCTCTGTGGCCCCCTGCCTGGACGCCGGTCATCCGCACGCTCACCCGCGCTGTGGGGCCTACGTATACTGCTACATCCTTCACACCAAGATCCGAGTTACTCATCTGACCAGTGGACCAATGAAGTGATGTGCGATGACCCCCGTGCGGCTCGGGCCTACGCACACTACTGTGGCAAGCATCTATGTGCGCCCCTGCCACCCCTAAGATGCTCGCTACCGTTGCCGTTGTCTGTCGGTCTGGGGCAAGAGAGTGTGCTCTGCGTTAACCTAAATGCACATCATACAAATTGGAGTAGCCGCAGCATCGACACCCTCGACAACGCTGTAGTAGCTACTACACTTCAAGCCAACCTTGTCATCCTACACACCGCGTACGACACTTACGTGCGTAGCGGCAGCTGCCGTTTAAGAACAACCATCGACATACGCATTAGAACAGGACCTCTTACACATGAGCGAGGACTCCGGACACTTAGGTGACGAATCACCTTCTCATCCTGCTGACTCCCTCGTCCACTCGATCCCCGAGGTCAAGGTCCTGTACCTTAATCCACAGGGACACTTTCCGGCGGATCTCCGCTAGCAATTCCAGTGGGGACATGCTGCGGTTTGTTCATGACAGCGCAGCAACGGTCATTGTCTGGGCGACCATACAGCCAGGCCAGCCCCTACAGGATCTGCGGCTACTTATTCTATGAGCCACACGACGTCAAGCAAAGCGCCGCGCCCAGCGCACCAAGCAACCTGAGCACTGGACTGCCTTCCGGCGAATAGAAATCGTATGCCGACGCTAGGCCAACCTGAGGCATCGGCAGAGTTAGCAGAGTGTCTGCTCAGCCTTCTCGGGTGCTGGTCATGGTTCTAGAGCATGGTAGCTTTTACAACTACTGCTGCAGGGTCCCAAGATACGTCTACCAATTCCCGCCGTTGCGATCACCTAAGCAATTTGAAGAGATGGACGGGACAGAGAAACTAGCCGGCCTCTTTCACTCCTGTTTGTCTGGTGGACCGGAGCAGAACCCAAAAGCAAAGCTTGCTGCTGCCTTCTGAGCGACTAGCCTTCCTGGACAACGGAACAGATTGCGGCACTGTGCGACCAGCCAATCACCTGTGACGAGCTCCTAGAAGTAGGCTTCAACAGCTCCATTCCGAAGAACTCGGTGAACAACGGCCGTCACAACTGCTGCACCGGTTTTTTCATTTACTCTGTGAGCACTCCGGAAACGAGGTCCAGCTTCCATATTTTCGCGAGCTGTTCTTGCAACACCTCCCACTGCCTTACCAGTGCACTGGAGACACTGCCGACTGGCGGCAACACTGACGACCAATTTCAGCACAAGAATTCGGCTTCACAGTCTCGCAGCGCACCTAGAGACTCCCCACGGCACTTGTGCTCGTGCCATCATCGGTTTCGCGAATAAGCAAGTAGGAGCATTCAGCCTTATGCGTGGGCAGAAAACGCACCGCCCAGTCGCTAACAGTGGCATGCGACATGAGCCCTCGAGCAAGCCGCTTATTTTTCGGAGTCGATTGCATCACTGGCAGCCGCCTCCTCGTCGACACCGGAGCCGAGCTTTATATCATTCCCGCCACACCCACATATCGCAACGCGGCAAGTCCACGCCCGCGCTCTACGCATTGAACGACACTCGCATAGCGTAGTATGAGCTCCGGTCAATAACGTGAGACATCGGACTCCGGCGCTTGCACAGATGCGTATTTGCGATCACCGACGTCAGCTTTGTCATACTAAAAGCGGACTTCTTCAGCCATTTCTGCCTGGATGTGAGTATTCGCGATTGGCACCAAAAGAATAACGTCTCATTCCTCAATGCACTTGGACTGTAGCCCAAGTTCTCCTCATAAGGCATATGTACATTTCGGCTGGACTGAACGTATGACAAGATACTTGCTCAGTACTCACAAATCACGGAGCCCCGCAACGATGCGCTGGCCACGAAACACAAGGTGGCGCATCATATAACAATAACGGGCCCACCTATCGACACCGGCCACGGATGCTCGCTGGACGGAGGTTGGAAGTCCCCCGCCGGTAGTTCGAACACATGCTTGAGCTCGGTGTTATTCGTGCTTCCTCCACCATCTTCACGTCTTCACGTCTACATCTGGAGATAAAGGAGCTGAGATGTGACTGGTAGCCTTGCGGTGATTACAGAGCTTTGAAAGCTGTCACAACTCCGGATCAATATCTCCTTCCCCACGTACAAGTTTTCGGTGCTCGGCTCGCAGGAACCACAATATACAGCGAAATTAATTTCATGATAGCGTGCCAGCAAATTCCTGCTAAACCCACGAAACTCCGAAGGCTGCAGTTACTACTTCATTTGGCGTATTGGAATTTGTTCGTGTGCATTACGGTTTGAAGAACGGGCGCAATATTTACAAAGTTCCATGGACGTGATTACGCGCGGACTCCCGTTCATTTTATTTTACCTTGACGAATTCTTGTTGCACGCCCACAGACCAAGAGCACAAAGAGCACCTTCACCTTCTATTTGAGCGACTGGATGGACATGGCCAGGTCCTAAAGCCTCAGAAATGCAGTTTCGGAGGTAAATCCCTAAATTTTCTCGGCGATCGCATTACACTACAAGGTATCAAGCCACTGGAATCACGGGTGCGGACAATCGAGGACTTCAACCACTCTCCAACCTCCTTGCGAAATTTGCGGGAGTTCTCAGGCTCATAATTTTCACACTTCCTTCATACTATCCTCTGTGCAAGTTCTTCAGCCACTTACCGACCTGCCACGTCACGACTAAAAAAAATGTCTGCCTTCCCCTGGTCCTCGGAGCACGAACAGTCATTCCAGGAAGCCAAAACGCGGTTGGCAATTGCAGTGTTGCTCATTCATCCGTTGCCCGGTGTGTGCACAAACCTTGTGGCAGACGCGTCGACCACGGCAGTGGGATCATTACTACAGCAGCTCGATGGCGCAGACTGGAGTATACTGGGTTTCTCAAAGCACCTGAAACCTACAGGTTCTCGCTACAGCGCATTCGGGAGGGAGACGTTGGCCACCCATTGCGCTGTCAAGTTTTTCCGTTTCATGCCTGAAGGCTGTAGCTTTTACATCCTGGCCGAGCACAAGCCGTTAACCTTCGCTTTCAAGAACGAAAATTTTTCGTACACGGAACGTAAGCTTCGGCAACTTTTCTTTATCTCTTAATTTTCTACGGACATTCGCCATATTTTTGGGGCTGAAAAACAGGAACTGTCCCAGATCGGCGCTGTGCCTGCTGGCTCTGCGGATTTCGAAGCTCTAGCCTCCAGCCAGCAAAACGACCCCCTGCTGCTAAAATTGTAGCAAAAAACTGGAGGACGCTTAAGCTTCGCCTTCAAGAGTGGAACGCGACAGCGTTCCTATCGACCCGCCAAGGGATGTAAGACAATGGGCTTCGGCGCAGCGACTACGCGCCCCGCATCGGACGCGGTGTGCGTCGAGCAACGCAGCGTTCGGCACGGCAACGAAATGTGCGCCTGAGCAAGCGACGCACGCCTCTAAGGCAACACCGCATTCACTAGAGGCGCGTTTGTACCGCTTTGAAGCATGGAACTCGTGGCTCACTCCGCGTTCGGCTTTCGAGGAGGAAGGACGCGTGATGGCTCGCTCCGTGCGAGGTTCTTTGGCGGCCGCCGTTGGCCGCGGTGACAGGTTTTCTTCTGCACCCTCGGATTATAGGATGTTGCTGCCTACATTGCCTTCAGGCGAGAGCATGCAGCAGTGCGTTTTTTTGCACGGGGACCTGGCAAGAAGACCATATCGGCTGGAAGATTTTCGCGAGCCATTGGAGGACGCTGGTATCATCAAGAACATCACGGGTATTGGAGCCTACCAGATGAATCACGTCTGGCTAGTCAAGTTGCGCAGCAAGGCGGACAAGGATGCCCTGGTGAAAACGGGTGGACTTCAGGTCAAGGGCGGCTTCTGCGCTGTCATTGACCCCGTCCAGCAAGACGTCACCGTGAAAGTGCACTGGGTCGACTTTGCTGTCCAAAGTGAGAGCTTTCGGCAAGCGTTGAGCAGCTTTGGTGACGTCCTTGACGTGTCGAACGACAACTGGTCCGTCGCCGGTTTTGAACATGCGACATCCACGACGAGAGTGGTGTGAATGAGACTTAAGGAAGGTGTTGAGCTTGATGACCTGCCTCATCTTTTCAAGTTGGGAAGTGGCACCGTCCTTCTTGTGGCCCCGGGCCGGTCCCCGCTATGTTTGAGGTGCCGCAGGCAAGGACACATTCGACGGGACTGCCAGACGCCACGATGTGGTGTGTGCCGGGCGTTCGGACACGAAAGTAATGATTGTGCAAGGAGCTACGCCAGAGTAACTAAAACGGCTCTCCCAACAGAAGAAGTACAAGAGAACATAATGGACGCGGAGGAGGCCGAAAAGTCTGCCCCGAACAGCAACACCAAGGAATGCGAAGACAAGGCCCGGGAGACTGACGCCGAGAAAACTGGAGGGACGACACCTGACAGTCGGGACTTGACGAAGGCAACTGAGGAACGTGCCGAAATAGGCTGCACGCAAGAGTCACTGCCCTTAAGTCAAGCAAGTGAAGAGGAAGACATGAGCGACAGCACCGAGATCACTACGGCCGAATATCAAGCAGACGCTACGAGAGCGACCGCGGGACGCGGGAAGCGTCCCAGAACAGGCATTCCGACGTTGACGGAGGACAACACCGAACGCAAGGTTAAACGCCTGGAGCGTCAGTGGCACCGCGTTGCTGGCGCCAAGGGTAAAAAATATGTCCCCGAAGTCTGGTCGGCGTCATCGTCGCCGGTTCGGGGTCAGGGACGCGATAAGTAATACCCTGGTATTCCCACTGCAAGGTCGAGCCACGGTTAGCGTTGTACTGGTGGCTCGCGCTTACAATCACCATGATTAGTATACCTGCACCATTACGCGTCGGTACGCTCAATGTACGGGGTCTAGGGGCTAGTCGCAAACAATATCAGGTCAAACGCATAATGCAAGAAAGAGACCTAGATTTGCTTGCGGTCCAGGAGACGAAGGTTAGCAGAGAGGAGGCGACCGAAGGCTTGGTAGCAAAATTTTCTTTGAGGTACAATGTATGCGTGAGCCATGCGGTGGGATCATCAGCCGGGTGTATGTTGTTTGTTAAAAATTCAATTGGCATTGTCGTTGAAACGGTTACAAGTTGCTTGCAAGGAAGCTTTGTTTTGTGCGATCTTTCTTACGGGGAAGCGAAATTTAGAGTTATTTGTGTCTATGCACCTACGAAGCCGCATGAAAGATGTTTGTTCTTTCGCGAATTGAGTATGTATTTTGATTGTGAGAGGTGTTTGATTGTGTTGGGTGACTACAATTGTGTCCTTAATCAGCAAGACCGTTCAACCACTGCTCGTGTAAATGATGAAAGTGTTGCGTATCTTAAAGAATGCGTGAGCAAATTCTCTTTAAATGATGTGGCACAGTTCGCAAGAGGTGGAAGTCGCCAGCATTTCACACACTTTCAAGGCACCAGCCATGCACGACTAGATCGAGTGTATGTGTGTTCGGAGATTGCGCCTTTGTGTCAGAACTACGATGTTGATGCTGTTTCTTTCAGTGATCATTGTTTAGTGACCTTCGAGATTGGCCAAAAGCAAAAAAGGAAGCTTGAATGGGAAAGATGGAAATTGAATGCCAAGCTTCTCAAGGATGACGTGTTCATAGATGAAACAAAAAAAGAAATACAACAATTTTTTAATGACACACTACGCAGTGCCGCAGAGAAATGGGAGTTATTTAAACAAAGGGTAAAATTGACCGCAATAGAAAGAGGTGGGCATTTGAAGTATCAGGCTCAAAAACATGAACAGATGTTGCGGCAGGAGCTCGAAGACTTGGTGCGAATCGAAACAGCTAATCCGGGTTTGGTGACGCAAGAACTGCAAGTCATTAAAAGAAAACTAGAAAGCTTAGAGGAGGATAAATACAGAGGTGCAATTATACGAGCACGAGCCGAAAAATACCTAGCGGGGGAAGTACCTACAAAGCGAGCTTTGTCGGATGAAAAGGCGTACGCCCGAGGAAATGAAATATTGGAAATAGAATATAATGGTAGGATATTCAGAGAACAGAAAGTTATCATGACGGCATTTGAAAGTTACTATAGAGATTTGTTTGCTTGTCGTGAGCCAAAGGCGCCGGGCTACGAGGATGACTTTCTGGCAGAAATGCCGACGCTAGGCAAAGAGGAAACGAATTTATTAAAAATGAATATTAGTATGGAAGAGATTGAGAGGGCTATCGGGGAACTAAGCTCGGGCAAATCTCCTGGTCCGGATGGGATTACCGCGGCATTTTACAAGGCGTTCAAGACAGACATGGCAACAGCATTGCATGAAGTATTTTCAGAGGCACTCGAGCGGGGGACTTTA
This sequence comes from Dermacentor albipictus, assembly GCF_038994185.2. Classification (NCBI taxonomy): domain Eukaryota; kingdom Metazoa; phylum Arthropoda; class Arachnida; order Ixodida; family Ixodidae; genus Dermacentor; species Dermacentor albipictus. Next base: position 129,700,783 of record NC_091822.1, read on the forward strand.
CCACCATCGTTCAATCGTGCGCACACAGTACTTATCCCAAAAGGCAAAGAAAAAAATATACTACGTAATGTAACGGGATACAGGCCAATTACGTTGACTAATGTTGACTACAAGGTTTTCATGAAAGTTCTTGCAGCAAGGCTGCAGGGAGTTATACGGAAGTTAGTTGGGCCGCATCAGACATGCGGCATCAGAGGTAGGAAAATATTTACAAATATTCATACAGCTAGAAGCATTTTAGAATATTGCGATAGCGCTCTCCTCAAAGTAGCGATGCTGCAAATAGACCTAGCTAAGGCTTTTGATATGGTACCACATAGTGTTCTCTTTTTAATAATTAATTATGTAGGGCTTGGTTCCGTCATGTGTAAAGGCATCAAAATGGCATATCAAAGCTCATGTACCAATTTAATTGTTAATGGTGAACTATCACAACGCATACAAGTACTTTCTTCTGTTCGACAGGGTTGCCCGTTAAGTCCTTTACTTTTTGCTTTATTTTTGGAGCCGCTTTGTAGAAAAATAGTTAATAGTACAGAAATCAGGGGGTTTAAGATACAGTCCTGTGAAGTACGTGTTCTAGCTTATGCAGATGACGTTGCCCTATTCGCTGCAGATAGGGAGAGTGTTAGCTCATTATTAAGAATTACTGAAAGGTTTTGCGAGAAAAGCGGCAGTGAAATCAATAAGCAAAAGAGTATTGGTCTCTGGCATGGCCATTGGACTGCCACGCCCGGTGTTTTTGAAAATATTCGGTGGCTCACGACACCTAGCACTTACCTGGGGGTACCTTTGGATGGGTATCGTGAGAACGAGTCACTTTGGCTCGAAAAAACGGATGAAATGCGTGCGATGGCCGAAGCATTGGGTGGCCGTGAGTTGTCGATTTTTGCACGTGCCACTATTTGTAACGTTTTTCTCGTTGGGAAAATTATGTATCTTCTGCAGGCACTGTATTGTACACGTAAGCACATTCAAAAATTTCACCGAATATTTGCCACGTTTATCTGGTGTTCTACGTGGGAGCGAACATCAAGGACAAATTTGTTTCATCGAGTAAAGAAAGGTGGTCTGTCGGTGTGCCACTTGTTTCTTCAGCAAGTTGTATCACGTTTCATATTGATAAGGGACGAAAGAGACCCGTTTCTGTGTTGTTTTTTTCAAACCATGTTAACAGTTTCTATGCCTGAATTTTTTGTTTCTTCAGCCATTGACCCTCACTGCACAATTTCAAGGTTCTTGCGTGAAGTTGTAACGTCCTATCGCTTCCTTAGGGCGAGATTTTCCCTTGAGTACCTCTCCAATGTAAAAAGAAAGCGTCTTATGAAGGATCTCATTGAAAGTGTGTTCCCTGTTCCATTATATCTGTTAAATTTTCAACAAGGGCATGGGCAAGACGTACTTAAAAGGGTTAAAAATATGTGTATACCGGCGAACGTTAAAACATTCTTCTTCAAGCTTCACACGGGAACCTTGCCTGTTAAAACGTGGCTAGAGGAAAGAGGGATTTATGTGCCTTGGGGAAGCAGATGCTTTCTGTGCAACAAAGCTGAAACGATTGAACATGTTTTCATTGATTGTAATAATGCCATATTCTTTTGGGATATATTACAGAGAACGTTAAAGATAGACCTACCCCTCAATCCACATGGCATTCGTTTTTTACCCCCTGAACGCGATTTTGAACAGATGGATGTTATCTTTTTACTTGGACTGCACGCAGTATGGCGTAGTCTGTTGGCATATAGACATTGCGATGTTAAAGGCCGAACTGTGTATGAATATTTTGTGGAAATGGTTGTGAAGGTGCGTGACGTGTACAAGATGAATGACTGCGATGAAGCTGTGTTGTCAATGCTTGATACGTTGACACACATAAAACGAGTGTGATCTATGATCACAAACACTTTTTAGGCTTGTAGCCAAGCTGGAAATAAAGAAAAAAAAAACTCGTGGCTCAGTGGTAGCGCCTCCGTCTCACACTCCGGATACCCTGGTTCGATTCCCACCCAGCCCATCTTGCAAGTTGTTTTTTATTCGTGAAGGGCCTGCTGGGATTTATCGCTCATGGCCAACGCCGCCGACGCCGACACCGACGCCGACGACACCGGCTTTTCTGCGACACGAGCTCCTTAACGCTGTCGCATTAAAAGGCTTGTCGTTCCAGCTTGCGGAAGTGCCGCTTACTTACAGAGCAACCATGGTAACGTGCGACACATCGCAGGCGGCTCCTCACCTGTTCGGGCTCCATTTGTTTGGCAGACAATATTTGATTCACTCCACGGGCTAATCCATCCGGCATCAGAACGACACAGAGGCTTATCACAGACCGCTTCGTCTGGCCAGGGATCAACAAATATGTTCGAAGCTGGGTAAGAAGCTGCCAAGCCTGTGAAGCTGTTAGAATAACTTGGCCTACGCGTTCAGCGGTGCAACCGTTTTAACCACCACAAAGCCGTTTCTGACACGTGCATTTAGACTTCTTGGGGCCTCTTCCGTCCTGGCAAGGTTTCATTTACCTCCTCACATGTGTCGATTGGTACTCAAGGTGCCCTGAGCTGACGCTTCTGCAAGTCATCACGCCTGAAACAGTAGCCGAAGGATTTGTTGCTATGTGGGTGTCGCAGTATGGTTGCCCTTTCCGCGTAACTACTGACCGAGGCCGGCAGTTCCAAAGCTTGCTTTTTCCTTTCCCGGCGGGACTGCTTCGACCGCGCCTTTATAGCACTACGGCTAACCACCCACGAAGCAACGGCATGGCCGAGCATCTCCACCGATAAGTTAAGGCGTCATTGACCATCACTCTCGACAGACCGCACTAAGCGTAAAGGCTACCCCTAGTACTACTGGGGCTGCGATAAAGAATAAAGGATGACCTCCGAGTCAGCGTCACCGAAATGCTCCGTGGGTCAGCAGTCCACGTTCCAGGCTACTTTTCCGGACTAAAAAATTTTCTTTTGTTCCTTCAAATTATGCACAATCAGTGTGTACACGTGGTATCAGATGGGGACCTGCCGTGGGTTTCGAATCTGGACGTCGCGTGACAGAAAGGTGAAGTGAGGGTGGTGCAAAAATGTTTTTGACCAATTGCGAAGGGCTGGTTGCAGAATTGGAATAGAAAAGTTTGGATTAATTTTACCTTATAGCACCCCAGGTAGAGCTGAGAACGACCGGTAATATTACTGCCGCCTGCATGCAGCTCCCCCTTCGTGTAGCGTGCATATTTTATTTATTTTTGTGCATGAAAAAGGCACCACATTCAAGCATGTACGTAGTTCGCAATATGGGCAATGGCAATTCAAATTATTTGCGTGACGGATCCTATGGAAAGTCTAAGAATAATAATAAGACTACAAGCAACGCTGTTTTTCTTTCAACCTGTTATTCCGGCTAGCTATTACACTGGTGTAGGTAATAAAACGAGAGCAGTCACCGCAGTCATTTATGCGGTGTCAGAGTGCTCAATCAGCTAGAGTGAACATGGGGCATATATTCTCCGCTAATAAATTGATTACGTAGTGCTGTAACAACCTCTTCATGTCCACTTCATGTAACAACTTCTTGTCCGTTGAGAAAGAGGTATGTTTACACTTTTTCCTTTAACTAGGGTAAAGTTAGTCCTAACCTACGAGACTTTCTTACATTCGCATGAAACAAAACTATCTTGCCAAAGTACTTATGTTTTCCACGTCTTGGATCAGTATTAAGCATATTTCGACACCTTTTAAATTGAGCTAGTTTAGTCGCATCGTCAACGAAAATCTTTAAGGCAATGAAGATGAGGGCCGAATGAAAACACGTAAAAACTAAACCAGTGCTGGCTTACAAGTGAGTGTTTACACACTTGAAACCACGCGTACACATGTGAAAATTTTCGTTTATAGTGAAGGAACTAACTTATTACAAGGTTGTTCCGCTATTTACGAAATCAGTGGTAGAGGTTGTTTTTCGCCGTTATTATGCTTCAAGCATAGGAGTGACTTATGGTTTTTTGTATCTGTTCTTACGTTTGCTGCTGCATTGGAGAACGAAAAGTGAGGTCATAATCGTGAATTAGAATAGCAAAGACTGTACGCTTTATTCTGGCTTCCTTTCTGTTAGCACCAATTCTCAGCTTGTAATACCGACACTTACCAGTACTGTAACGTCCCACAATGCGTAACAGGTTTACTTGATGGCCGTGCAGCACACACATTTCGCAATAGCCAAAATCACTGTAGATGCTCCCTACTGGTCAGTAGAGCTGCCCGTAGGCCCACCGTCTGGCGCGCCAGAGCATCCAGGGCATGCAGAAGAGCAACCTCCTTCGGCATCTTGGGGACTAGGTTATCCTGCTGAGCCTGCTGCTTTTGATGGTACCAGAGACTGCCCGCTTAGAGTTGCGTGACTTAATCTAAGGTGCATAGTATAAGAAAAAGAAATGGGCATGGGCAGGCCATGTAATGAGGATGGAAGATAACCGATGATCATTAAGAGTTACAGACTGGATTCCAAGGGAAGAGAAGCGTAGCAGGGGGCGGCAGAAGGTTAGTTCGCGGATAATACGCAAGTTAGGCTCCAGCATGAACGTCCCCATCTTGCTTTTCTGTGAAGATTCCACGTTAGGGTACAGTCACCGCGATATTGGCACAGTGATAAAAGACTGATAAAAGTAACGCAACAGAGTTAAAGACCCCCTGTCGCAGAAAATCCAGTGTTGGTGGTGGCATCGGTGTCGGTGAAGTTGTCTGTAAGCAAAAATTTCCGCATAATTTTAAGTATATTCCCGCGCATGCCCTTGATGAAGCAGAGGACAACGCGAGTATGCATGATCGTTTTTGTGAAGGTGAAGTGAAGAAGTCGCAGTTGCGTTTTGTATTAAAAAGGTGACCTGCCGGTGCGGCTGCTGAATTGTGCTCTACGACCCCTCTTTTTGACGTTGCAACACTGGTGGAGGGCCCGGAGCCTGCAACTCCATGCCGGCGTGCCGGGAACACCCATTCGGAGCCCTACACCCATTCCCGAAACTCCACCTCTCGTAACGACTCCAGTCCAGTGTTTCAGACAGCGCCTGCTAGGCTTCATCCCGGATTTCCCTCCTGTTGAAACTCCTATCAGCATGCCTACATCATCGGCGCTTCTCCCTCCTTCACGGACAGTGCCTAGCCTTTCCCAGGTGACTCTTTAGCACCCTCGTGTTCCCGAATTCTTCCACGAGGATACTTTTGAAGATGTCGAGGACTGGCTTGACCAGTACGAACGCGCCGCTCTGGTAAATCGCTGGGACGAATGACAAAAAACTTGCCTATGCTTTTTCGCGCGAAAATGTAGCGCTCGTAGATAGTACGCGAACAGCGAAGCGAGCTTCGAAACATGGGGCAATTTTGGTCGTCAGCTCCTCGAAACATTCTCGAACTCAGACGGGCGGGATTACGCGCAAGAGCTCATTGAGGCTCGGGTACAGAAACCCAACGAAACCGTCGCCATTCATGAGGAAGATATGGCCCGTCTGTTTTGCCGAGCTGATGCCGATATGACCGAGGCAACGGAAGTGCGTCATCTTATGCAGGGAATTAGGGAACCACTGTTCGCCTGTGTTGTCCGAAACTCGCCAACAACGGTCGATGAGTTGATCAAGGAAGAGGCTGTCATCGCGCGGGCACTTCGGCAACGTTGCCGCCACTTCGATCGCCTGCCAAACAACACAAAAATAAGCTCCGCAGCTCAGATTCTTGACCACAGTTATTTGCGGGACATGATTCAAGACATCATGCGCGAAGAGCTGCGAGCCCTCGGCATTCCTCTACGTAATGGCCGGTCATTTCTGTTGCCAAAGTGGTCTGCCAGAATTTGCAGCAAGTCTTCTCCTCACCAGTCCCATGAGCAGAAACACGTCAGCCGACCTATGCCGACATGATCCGACGTCCTCCTACTTCACTGCTGGTAACGCCATTACAGCCACGGCCCGTTCTCGTGCCGTGGAGGCAGCGTAAATCTGTGAGACGATCGCCAGTTCGCCGTACCGACTTGTGGCGCACGGCCGACCGTCGACGACTCTGCTTCCATTGCAGCGATCCAGGACACATTACCCTTTGCTGGCCCCATCCTGACGCTGCAGTCGGCTCCTTTTCACCTGACGCTTCCGTGCACTTCGACGACCCTCGCGGGCGGAGCAGCGATCAGCTGTAGCCCAGCCAAGCAGGTTTACCATGTATTCGCTGGCAGCCCCGTCACCTGTGCGTTGCACTTCCCCAAACAGCCAGAGTTTCACCACTGACCTTGGAAAGGGTGGTCACTCCTCTAGTCCGTACCGGGGAGACTAACTGTAGTGACCTCCTGCGCGAAGGTTGAGCTTTGTTGAGACGCCAAAAATAACCCCACACTCCCCATGAAGACGACATGACGACAACGAATACTAACGCCGACGAAGGTGATATGACGACAACGAATACTCACGCCTACGATGTTGCCCGTGCCGATCTCAGCATTTTGTTGGATGAACTTCACATCACCGCACATCATGTCAATGGCGCCGACTTCGCGAACATACGGCAAGAGCTTGTAGACTGCATGAGTAAAGGGAAGACGCCGTGGACAGGACCCCACGCAAGAATTTCCAGAGCTCAGCTAATGGCACAAAACGGAACATGGTCCGCCCGTTCTGCATCGGTAATTCCACCTTCGTTGCCGCTTTTGTTACTCCCCAACCTCGACAAGCACCTCATCTTAGGCATGGATTTTCTTCGAGATTACGGTGCAGTCATAAACATTGCGGAACGTCTGGTGACATTTTCTGCCAGGTCATACGGTGAGTCGATGAGTGACGGGCAATATGAGCGTTTGCAAATCGCCGACGATGTCACTATTCAGCCTCGATCCTGCCACCTTGCACCTGTATCATGCAAGAAGCCCTACCACGGAGATGTGATCGCGGAGCAAATTGGTGCACTATTGCTCACGCAAGTTGTTTCCATTGCTAAAAACGTACTCGACATGACTCATGGGCATGCGGAAGTCCTTCTCACGAACTTCAGCAACGAATGCTGTAACATCCCGAAGGGCACCGTAATTGCGTACTGCGACTGCATCACCCAAGTAAAAGATTGTTTCGCTCTGCAAACAAGGACCGGCAGCCCTCGACGCCTTTGTATGTAGACGTCAGCTCCACCCTGTCGCCTTCCGAGCGGCAGCGCCTATTGTACACCAATTCAAAGATTGATTTTCGACTATGTCAAAGGTCATGGATACACCACTGACCACGCACCGTATCATCACGGATTACACTACGCGACCAACTTGACAAAATCCCTACCGTGTAGCTCCAAAGGAACTTGAAGAGATTCAAAAGCGAGTGAAGAAGATGCTCGAGGATGATGCGATACAGCCTTAGAAAAGTCCCTGGGCATCACCAGTGGCCTTAGTATACAAAGAAAGACGACAGTAAGTGATTCTGCTACGATTACCGGAAAATAAACCACGTCACGAAGACGTCTACCCGCTGCCATGAACCGACCATTTGCTAGACAGGCTGTGTCGATGAAAGAAATCGTGAAAAAACTGCCTTGGTGACACCGATGGTCCTTACGAATTTAAGGTTCTTCCTTTCGGTTTGAGCTCAGCGCTTGCCACTTTTCAGCATCTCATGGTTACCGTATGTTATCGGCCTGAAGTGGAAAACATGCTTGGTCTATCCAGACGACGTCATAGTGTTCCCAGCTACATTTTAAGAGTGCCTAAGACGGTTACTCGCTCTTCTGCAAGCCATAGGCTCGGCTGGCCTGACGTTAAAGGGAAGCTGAAGAGTATGTCGAATTCAATAAGACGCTCATATGTGGATGCGGGAACCTTATAAGCCATGTAGGTAAAATTGATATTTTTTTTCAATTAGGAGCGACGTAATCGTCGGTTAAAATTGCGCTGTAGCTCCGCCCCCTGTCGAATGCCGCGCGCTGCTGCTGACGCTGACGATGTGAGCGGAGACCGGAAACCGCGGTGTTGTGACGTCAACACTAGCGTTCCGTTCCTTCGCAGCCTCCGCGACCATGCCTGACCATGCTTGTTTCTGCGTGCGTGCCATCGTAATCTGCTTCGATCGACCCTGCATTCCTTTGTTGGTGCGTCTGCGTGTACGTAGAGTGGTAGTCAACGTGTGCAGCATCAACTGAAGGGGTGGGCCGATGATGCCGGCTTTCTGTGCAGCCTATGGTTGCAAGAACACCAGCGGCCGCGACGATGTTGTCTTCCAATACTTCCCACAAGACAAGAAGGTTTTAACAATGTGGGAGGCTGCTGTGAAGCGAAAGAATTTCAAGCCCTCAAGAACAACAGTGATGTGCTCAAACCACGTCCGCGACGACGATTATCACCAGAATTTATCATTAAAACGTGCGTTGGGTTTGCTAGTAAAGTCGGCTCGTCTAAAGCCCGGCGCAGTGCCGTGAGTGTTCGCGTACACAAGGAGCTCATCACCGCTGTCAAGGCCAGCTTTCGCGAAAAGAAGGAAGCTTGAGGTAAGATCCTGACTGCGCGAACCATTGTTCTGTGTAGTTTAATACGTGTAAGCTAGTGATTCCTATAATGCTTTTTTCAGATAAATGGAGTTTGAGCTGGTGTACCAGTTTTTGGTAACAGTGAGGCGTTACGTCTGAATTAAATGGCGCTTGTACGAGAACGGTAGCAAACGGCACCGTACTAAAAGAGCGTTTCAAGGTTAGGCTCGTGCGCAGCTTTCGTAGCAGGTGCTTAGGCCCTTGATGCAGGTTTCGTCGCAAAGCGCCGCGAATTTTCTATTTGCACGTGTGTTGTAAAACCGCCTGCATGCAGCTACGAAAACACAGTGCAAATGTAGAGTTTGCATGTGCTGGAAAGCCGGCGCACTCCAGGACGCAACGCTCCCCCCTTCTCTCGCGCACAGCGAGAAACCGACCGTCTCACGTAGCCGACGGAATTCGCCGTCTTTATGACTTCGGTTACGAGTAGTGTGCGGATGGCGCACAAATGAAGGTCACTACACATACTACATGAACCGGGAAGCTTTTCACGCGTTTAAACCGTCTCTGTAGATTGCCGACAGCTTTGGACAGCGCAAAAATGCCCACGATCGCATCCCCGCTTACGTTCCACGAGCAGGCATGCATGAACACAACACTACAGTTGTTTGACCGGAAACGAGCTCACTAGATCGGCGAAAGATCGGCGAGATCACTAGATCGCTTTGCAAAATACATACTCGCCAAAGAGCATTTTCAACGCGAGGAGATCCCAAGACTTCGCTTTCGTTCGCGTCGAAAGCACTGCTCGCACCAGCATCGTTTGCTTCTTCGAGAGACCGGCTCTTCGCGATCGGCTCGTACATGTAGAGAGTAACGCCGAACTCCTCAGAAAAACGCAGTCTCTCTAAATTTTCCATTACCCTCTCAGAAAAACAGCACCAAACTACCTGGCACCGCGCTTCATGTGTAGCGGCAGCGGTCGGTTCGGACGAACACTAGTGTTGACGTCACGAGGCGCCCGACCAATCACAGGCGGAAACGAGACGCGCGAGCTGGGCGTGTCCGCTGCTGCACTTTTCGTCGAAATAAAATATATTTGCACTTTCTTTCGCTCAGTTTCGATACGATATTCGAATTCCGAGGGTTTAAAACCATTTTGTACAGATGTTCACTAATTTCTTCTGGAAAACCTTTCAGCTTCCCTTTAAAGCCCGAGAAATGTCATTTTGTTGCAGTGAAGTGTGCTTTCTCGCCCACGTCGTCAGTCCTGAGTGTGTACGACCTGATTCCACCAAAAATACACGCTGTAGCAAAGTTCCCAACGCCATCCGACAAGTGGCAGTGAGGCGCTTCTTGGGGCTGTACGCCTATTACTGGCGCTTTATGGCGAATTTTCAATGTATTGCTGCGTCGTTAACACGTCAAACACGAGACGGTGTTCACTTTCTCTGGGGGGAAAATGGGCAAGTAGCATTTAGCGAACAACGCCACCGCCTGCAAACGCATCCTGTTCATGCGCACTTCCACCAGGATGCTCCTACAGCACTTCACACTGATGCGAGCAATGTTGGTCTCAGTGCTATACTGGTGCAGGGGCCAGACGGCTCCGAAAAAGTAATCGCCTTCGCTAGTCGAACTCTCCCTTGCACTGAGGAAAACTACTCAATTACTGAGAAGGAATGCATCGCCGTGGTGTGAGCGGTTATGAAATTTTGCCCGTATTTGTTGTCAGCTATCATCATTCTCTTTGTTGGCTGACTAACTTCTGGCTCGCTGGAGTCTTGGGCTTCAGGAGTTCGACGCAACCATAATTTAGAAAACAAGGAAGAGGCAAAGCGACGCCGACTGCATCTTGCGGTCACCCGTCGAATCCGCTAGTACCGATGATGTGGACGTGGGCGCTGCATTTTTGGGTGTCATCGAAGCCGTCACCATTTCACAGAAGAAGCATCATGACCCTGAGCTTGTCCAACTCATTCATTTCTTGGAAAGCCAAAGTAAGGACGTTCCGCTACTCTATGTTAGGGGACTTCCGTCGTTTTTGCTCTGGAATGATCTCTATAAGAACTTTTCGGTCAGTGGCAGCCCGTACCTGCTCCTCCTACCGGCATCACTTCGAAAAGAAATACAAAAGCATGCAACGATGAGACCACCGCAGGCCATTTGGCTACACCACAACATTGTCCCGACTCCGACCCAAATACTACTGGCCAACTACCCGCTGCTGTAAAACATCACGTACAAACATGTGCTCACTGCCAAAGACGCAAAGCGCCTTCCGGCAAGCCAATGCCTCCTTTACTAGATGCCAGCCGCGTTGCTCGCTTTCCCATTGCGGCGGCGGTTCCCTTAGTTCGTGGCCTCCGCGATTCGCAGCAACGGCGCGCCGCCGGAGCCGATCGCGGAGCCGATCGCGAAGGCCACGCTTAGTTGAAGTTAGTTCAGCATAAATTTCGTGAGGCGGCGCTCGTTGCCTTTTCAACTTCCGGCGGATGCGGGCCTCCGAGATGGCAACAGACGCCATTGTAATCTCCGAGGTCGCAGCACGTGACGCAGACGTCCGCCACAAGCGGCGCTCGTTGCCTTTTCGCGGAGGAGAGTAAAGGGAGAGGGCCAGGAACCGAGTTTACGGACAACGCGGCTGGCATCTAGTAAAGGAGGCATTGGGCAAGCCTGCAGGTCTCTCACATCTGGTCGAGGTATCAGGCCAGCTATTCGCCCTAGTCGGAATGAAATTCCTGGGCCCATTTCCAGCTTCTACAGCTGGCAGGAGATGGATCATTCTTGGCACCGATTACCTGAAGCGCTACGCGGAAAACAAATATACACAGTGGGGCAGATCAGGCAAAGCAGCTCATTTGTTTTATCGAAAACGCCTTTCTTAGGCACGGCACCCCAAAAGTAGAGAAGCGGTCTTTGTATCATACTTTGCCACCACGGAAGCAGACGAGCTGATAGCAGCGCATCCTTCTTTCCCCTAACCACTTCTGCGCACGCGGCACCCTCTCACACGAAGATATAAAAGCAACCACAATAAAGAGAGAGGCAGTTTTTCGATGCCCAACCACTGTGTGTGTCGACTTCCTCCCAGGCGCACGATACATGATGTCAGAAGGAACTGGGAACTCTTCAAGCAAAGGCTGGACCTATTCCTGACGGCTACCTCGACAGACCATCCCAAGACAGAAGCGGTCAAGGCGGCCATCCTTCTGAGCGCCGCGGGTGACGAAGCGCTTGAGGTCTATAACAACTTCACATTCACCGAAGGTGAGCTCAAGGATGACTACGAGACACTAGTGCGGAAGTTTGACGCATACTTTATTGAGCAAGGAAACGAGGTTTACGAACTCCCTTTGTTCCGTATGCGAGTCCAAGATGAAGGAGAGCGATTCGAGCGGTTTGTACGTGACCTGAGGACACAAGCCAAACTTTGTAATTTCGGGACCCTTGAAGAGTCTCTGATTAGGGACCAGATTGTATTCGGGACTAATAACAAGACTGTCCGAGAGAAAATGTTGCGGGACAAAACCTTGACTCTACAAAAAGCCGAGAAAATATGCAAAGCAGCTGAAGCGGCGGCACAACAAAATGCTGCATGGGTCAACGAGCGCGTGCAAGTAGACTCCACTCGCCGATATGACGCGGCAAAGAACAAAAAGGCCGGTGCAAGTACTGTGGTCGAGCGCACGCGCCACGGCAATGTCCAGCCTACGGAAAAACTTAATTGCTACGCATGTAAAAAGCAGAATCAGTTTTCATCGTGCTGCAAGAACAACCCGCAAGTTCACGGCATTCAAGAAGATCGTGAAGACAGCTTTGATGTCCTTGACGTCAGCATCTGTGGCGTAAGCACAAAACCAGGGAAAGACTGGACAGTGCGTGGCAAGGTCTCTGGTCACGAGATAGAACTGAAAGTCGATACTGGTTCCCAAGCCAACTTGATTCCGCTTAGCATTTTTCAGCGCATCTCGAAAGTGAACACGTTGCGCAAGAGCGCAGCAGTGCTGACTGCCTACAACGGCTCCGAGATCAAGCATCTCGGTGTCGCAACTAAAGCACTAGAGATGAACGGTACCACGAGAGATACTACCTTCTTTATCGTCAAGAAAGGACGCCAAGCGATCATTGGCTTGAGTACATGCATCGAGTTCGGCATTGTCCCAGCAAACATCGACTCAGTCAGGAGAAGTGGAAAAGCAGGGCCAGAAACAGAATTTGCACATCTTTTTCATGGAGGGGGCTGCGTACAAAGATCGTACAAAATGGTTCTGCGACCAGACGCGGTTCCAGTCGTACAACTTGCTCGGAAAGTACCTTTGGCACTGAAGCAACCATTGCGTGACGAGCTGGCACGCATGGAGAAGGCATCCATCATCGTCAAAGTAGAAGAACCCACCAAATGGGTAAGTCCTCTGCTTGTGGTAAGAAAAAAGAACGGCGCTCTCCGAGTATGCATGGACCCTAGAGAAGTAAACAAAAATATATTACGTGAGCACTAACCGATGCCTACCCGCGAAGATATAGAAAGTGAGCTTACAGGTGCTCGATTTTTTTCGCGTCTGGATGCCAACTCTGGTTTTCATCAGATACCCCTTGATGAAGCTACATCACGCGTCTGCACGTTCGCGACTCCCTTCGGGCGCTATCGGTTCCTAAGGCTACCGTTCGGCATTTCGTCTGCCAGTGAGGTCTTTCAAAACACACTGACTGAGATCTTTAAAAGTATCCCAGGAGTACGCGTTTACGTCGACGACGTCCTCATTTGGGGTGCTGACAAAACCCAGCATGACCAACGCTTGCGTGCCGCGCTAGAAAAGGCAGAAAAAGCAGGGCTCACGTTTAATCCTGAAAAATGTGCGTTTGGTATGAAGGAGATAACATTTCTAGGTGACATAATCAATGAAGGCGGCGTGCGCCCAAGCCCCGAGTTGATTGAAGGCATCCGAGCCATGCCAGCGCCGGAAGACAAAAATGCCGTGAGAAGAATGATGGGTGTCGTCAGCTATTTCCGAAAGTACGTACCCAGCGATAAAACGGCGTTGCTGCGAAGCCTCGTCAAGGACGATACGGTTTTTGAGTGGACTACCGCCCATCGGCGCGAGTGGCAAGACGTCTGCGAGGCATTAACATCGCCGCCGCTCCTGACATTTTTATGCGAAGCCTATTACGAGAGCTCAACCCAGCTCCTCAGGCGCGGCGGTGTCGCCTTCAATGACCTTTGACCCCATGCCATACCACGTGACACCGTTACGTCACGACAGCGGAGAAACAGGGCTCCAACTCGCGCCGTCGCTCGCAGCGTCGCTCAACTCTCGCAAGATGGGCTGGGTGGGAATCGAACCAGGGTCTCCGGAGTGTGAGACGGAGACGCTACCACTGAGCCACGAGTACGATGCTTCAAAGCGGCACAAAAGCGCCTCTAGTGAATGTGGTATTGCCTTAGAAACGAGCTGTTTCTAAGGCTCAGGCGTGCGTCGCTTGCTCAGGCGCACATTTCGTTGCCGCGCCGAACGCTGCGTTGCTCGACGCTCACCGCGTCCAATGCGGGGCGCGTAGTCGCTGGCGGGTCGACGGGAACGCTGTCGCGTTCCACTCTTGAAGGCGAAGCAGAGTAACGCATGAGTTGTTTCTTCGTCTAGCCGAACCAAATATATCCAAGCAACAGCAGTTCACCAGGCTAAACAGTGGTTCATCAACTAAAATAAAGGCTAGTATGCTTCGCATCCTTGGCTTAACCTTAGCTAAGCCACAGCCATTTTTTGATGAAACTAAAGAAACAAAGATCTCGGCAGTCGCGTCAGCCATCGGCATTGGCGCGTCGCTATTGCAAAAACACCAGAATGAATGGCGCCCTGTGATGTACGCCTCGCGAACGCTAACTGATAGCGAAACGCGATACTCGCAAATCCAGAAACGCTTGGCATACTGTTCGCCTGCGAAAAATTTCACCAGTTTACTTATGGCCGCAAGATCCTCATAGAGACGGACCACCGGCTGTTGTTGGCCATCGCAAAAAAATACATCGGAGAAATGCCACCCCGGCTACAGCGTTTCTTTGTTCGCCTTCTAAAATACAATTATGACTTGCAGTTCGTTCCTGGAAAGGACCTGCTCCTGGCTGACATGCTCTCCCGTGCGCCCTCCCTTTCACCAAACCCGGAAGCAATGGAGGACATCGAGGTCCATGCAGTTCGTCTAGTCTCCTGCATGGTAACCCCATCAACAAAACGTCGCCTTCACGACGAGACACTATCGGATCCCTATCTGAGTGCTGTAATGCATCAACTGTCGCGCGGAACAACGGTTCAAGGGGAATTACGTCCGTTTACGGCTGAGCTATCTGTCATTGACGGGATACCACTGAAAGGATGCAAAATTGTCATACCCAAGTCCTTGAGGAGCGAAATGCTAACAAAGGTACACGCAGGTCATCTGGGTATGAATAAGTGCAAGGCAAGAGCGCGCGCTCTTATTTTTTGGCCTGGACTAGACAGCAGCATTGAATCAATGATTTGTTCGTGCAACGCATGCCAAAAGTATGTATACAAGCAGCAGTCCAAGCCCTTTATTTTGCACCCGACACCTAGTATGGCCGTGGTACAGAGTACGCATCTACATATTCCATGTCGCCGGGGAAGAGCATCTAGTAGTGTTATATGCGCACTCCAATTTTCCTGAAGTGGAAAAGTTATCTACAATGACGGCCCATGAGGTGGTGCAAAAAACATCCGCGATATTCGCGCGCTACGAGATCCCTGTGCAAGTACTTACAGACAATGGGCCTCAATTTGCATCCAAAGAGTTTGCAGACTTCGCAAGGCGATATGATTTTGAGCACAATAAATCAAGCCCGTGATTTCCGAGATCAAATGGACTTGCTGAAAAGGGAGTACAGATAGTTAAGCGCATTATGAAAAAGACCACTGAATCTTGCGACGATTTTTCGTTAGGACTCTTGTCTTATCGTGTGTCTGTACTAGAGGATAGCCATTCACCTGCCCAACTGTTACAGGGACGGCGCCTGCACACCAACGTTCCGGAATACAGCACTGAGCTGGGATGCCCAATAGTCAAGCATCAACAGCGGGCCACGGGCAAAGCGCTGCACCCTTTGCAGCAAGGAGACACGGTACGTATACTGGATGACAACTGGTCACGTAAGGCAAGAGTACTTCAAGAAGCGGCTCCCCGGTCCCACATCGTGGAGACAGAGGATGGAAGGCTTCTAAGGCGGAACAGATAACACCTGCTGCAAACGCGGGAAAAATACCGCAGGGTAGACGAAGATGACGACAACAGCAACGCTGAAAATAGTAGCTTACAAAACGAAAGACAGGAGCCTCCAGAACGAGGCCAAAGTGCACCCTGGTTAACTGGTCATCCGCAAGCCAACATACAGGTCTTCCCCAAAGTGGAGACATCGGAAGCAGAGCCCCGCAGGTCGACCCGTCAGCGCAACAAGCCTCAACGTCTGCAATATGAAGCGAATTTCTGTCAAGTCTCCTAGCTTTTTTTTGCTTGCCTTGTGGTCATAGTCTTTTTTGTTTTCGCTAAGGGAAAGGAGATGTATCATACTTCGCCACCACGGAAGCAGACGAGCTGATAGCAGCGCACTCTTCTTTCCCCTAACCCCTTCTGCGCATGCGGCACCCTCTCACACGAAGATATAAAAGCAACCAAAATAAAGAGAGAGCCAGTTTTTCGATGCCCAACCAGTGTGTGTGTCGAATTGCTCAGAGGCGCACGATACCGTCTTCACTGCCAAACTTCTTGATTCGCTTCTCAGACTGAGTTGTACAAGCCACCGGAAAACAGCCGTGTATCATCCGCAAACGAACGGACTAACGGAATGACTTAATAAGACCCTCGCAGACATGCTATGCATGTATGCCGACGTAGAACGTGAGATCTGTGACCAGATTTTGCCTTATGTAACATTCGCCTACAATACCGCTCGATAAGAAACTACTAGGATGCCACCATTCCGCTTGATTCACGGTCGCAAAGCCACGACAAGGCTGGATGCCATGCTGCCTCATGAGTGTGATGACATACCTAACGACGTTGATGAATTTTCTTCGTGTGCCGAAGAAGCCAGGCAGCTTCCCGCATACGTATCTGCATTAAGAAGGACCAAAATGCAAAACCATACGATCTTCAACGCAGGTCTATTTTCTGCACTCCCGGCGACAAAGTATGGGTCTGGATACCCATACGCCGTCGTTGACTCCCCGAAAAACGCCAAAGGCGGTACTTTAAGCTGCATAAAGTGATCCGCGGCCTTAGCGACGTGAAATACGAGGTCGTTCCTTACAGTGACAATAGCTCTAGTCGCTGTAAGCACTTACCCGAAGGGGTGCATGTGGTAAGGATGGAGCCATATCTGTCAAACTAACTTTTTCTTTTTTTTTCTTTTTTTGCTCATGTGACTCGGTCCTGTTGTAGTTTGTCGCACTGTCCCATTGTCCCGCTTAAATTATGCATTTTATGTTAAACATTCTCACATTTAAATAATCAAGTGAGAAGTATAACAGAA